>NC_064881.1:35538419-35855086 GCF_929443795.1 Astur gentilis | reverse complement strand
CAAAATGAATCCAGTTTGAGTAGCCCAATGCAAGCTCTCCCTTGCAAACTGCTCTGCAATGCAAACCAAAGTGAAGTAAAAGAGGATGATTAGGAGATTTGTTCCTAATCTGGACTAAATAAGTACTACTGTGGACACACTTGATGTTGCATTAGTTCATACAAATATCTATTGAAGTACCTTTTAAGAATCAAGATTAAAATCCAAAAATAACCTTTACGTCTATGTATGTGTATTACCCAGTAAGCCAAAACTATTAGAGAAAGTTTTTACATTTTTAGGTATTCTGAGGAGGTTTTGTTAAGGGCAAAATTGAAATATGTATCAGATTCAGTTTCTAAAGTACTTTAGCACTTGCAATATCAAAACCCATTGTCTTGCAATTAGAGTGAGTTGCTGAAGTGCCTGCAGCAGATTTAAAAGTGCAGCACAGGCTCCAGAGTTACTTAGTGAATGTCTGTACTGCAGATGAACTATTCGCACCCCAAAAGCTTCATAGAGATCCACCGAGGCTCATTTATTCCCCATCTATTAAACTAGACTTTGTAGACCACCATGCTGCTATGGTTTAACTGTTTATACCCGTTCACATTTATATTGCATTACAGTCTGAAGTGCAGATGACTCTTCATCTGTAATAGATTGGAATAGATGCTATGGTCAAAGCAACTTAGAAGTACATTCTGAACAAACCACGACAAATTCTTACAGTTAAGAGGTGATGTTTTCAAAGAGCTGAGAGCTAAATGTCCTTTGACAGGAGCAATTCTCTTTGTGCACACATAATTTTCACACAAAATCAAATTCACAGATAAGCAGTGTTTGATTTCTACAGCATTTGATTCCCACTCATGACCATGCATTCCATTCTGAACTCTAGTTTTAATGTTTTAAAAATCCATTTAGGTAATTGGAGGAAGAAATATTCCTACTGGCTAGACTCCTGAAGACAGAAGTATCACATTGTCCTATAGGCAGTAGAGCTAATGAAACCTGATTTCTTATATATTTGAGTCCTATTTTCTTTATGTCACCCACATCACCCTGGTAAAATTACCTCTGCTCCTCACCAGACAATCCCTTATGAAATACACATACAAGAAGAGAAAAACATGCACTAGTCTTGAACTACATGCTGCCTGCTACCAAAGAGAATGTGTAATGGCTGATTTCACTCTCCTTTGGCCTCAAGAGAGGCACTATTTTGGGCCTTTCTCCTTTAGTCAGTCACCCGTTCAGTAAATTTGTAGGGGCATAATTATCTTCAAGAATTCTACCCATCTCTCAATGAAACTAAAATTAGCCAATGTATTTCAAAATTATCAAGAAGGGACTGACATACAAATCAAGTGGAATAGAGTTCAAACTAATATCATTTCATCAGGAAAACATGATAAATTTTCCTTTCATATTAATGGTCATCAGCAATTCTCCTGAGCACAAACATGGTGTAAAATGTTGTAGTAAATTGCACCGATCAGTCCTCAGTTTATGGAGAATGAATACTAAGTTTATCTATAAAGTGTAACTTTTAAAACAAGCAACAAACAAACAAAAATAAAAACACAAAAAAACTAAGTCTGTTCCAGTATGTGCTCAATTTCCCTTCTCTATTTATTGAGCTCCTGAATAAGTTATTCACCCACAGTTCCCAAAGTGCAATATTTTCCTGCCAACAAAACAATAAAATAATACCAGAACAGGTGGGGGTTTTTTCCTGTTCTTTTACCTAAAAGCTCTTCATATGTTTTATTTATATTTTTGCCATCCTAAGCAACTAAAAATCAAGCATTCATTATGTGCATTTCCAAACAGGAAACTGAAGATGCAGCTCCCAGAAGCCTCTGTGTTAACATTTTAAAATTGAAAAAACATAGATATAACAGAGACTATTGGGAGCTTCCTCTTCTTGTTTTGTTGAGAGAAATATGAAGAATATTTGGCTGAAAGTTCTTTTATAGGAAAAAAAAATGCTAAAAAAGAAAAAAACATGCCACATATTACAACAAAGTACTTCCCATTTAATATCTCCTAGTCATCTTTGCCTTTAGCCATTCAGGATTTCTGAGGGCAACAGAGCAAAACCAGCTCTCCTTGCTTGGGGTAAGAGAGGTTCCTGTTTATAGAAGTACAGTGATGTATGGCAAGTATCACAGCGAACTAGATGAAATTGGTATGTAATCATAATTTTCCCATCAAAAATAAAGTTTAATCAGAACCTTTTTCAGGATTGTGTCCATTTCAACAGCATTTGGGAATACTGTTTTTTTAATTCCTCAGGTGGCTGAGGATATTGAAATATACCACTTTAACAGGTTTATTTTTGGTACATTCTCATTTTATTTCAACCTTTCTGTTGTTTTTAAAGGTTAATTTTTGCATCGTATTTGCATCATCAAGGTTAAGCAATTTGATATTGTCAACATTAAATGATGTATGCTTTCAAAGCAATATTATTTTGTAAAATCATATTCCTTAAAAACTTGTTGGGTTTTCCTTCTTCTTTTAGCAAGTTGAGTTTTGGAATGCAAAAATTCCCATCAAGCACAAATGTTGAGTTTTGGCAAATTCTAAGTCTGAATATCTGTTATTCTGTTGCAGAGGACAGTGACAGGCAGGTACAACATCCAGGACATTACACTGCCCTTATAGGAAACAGTGTAGACTACACTGAGTCCTCCAGGAAAAAGAAGGGTGCTAGCATGGATCTGAAAACATTAGAGTGGAAGCACATGGGGCAAGGCAATGCAGGGAAGAAAGGGGGAGAAAAGAGAAATGGTGTTGGAACCAGGCAGAAATTAAGGTGAGAAAAACGTGAAACATGAGAAACCTGAAGCTGAGCCTAAAAAAAATGCATAGATCAACTTAGCTGTCACAAGGAGAGGACAAAATGTGGAAGGTGGCAACAAATAATTACCAGAAGAAAAAAAAAGAGGACAAAGTGCCCTGGAAATGCTGATTATGCACAGTGCTAGCTAAACCCAGCACAGGGGTTTATAAAAGCCTTGCTACAGGAGAGGTGGTGCTGCAACTGAAATGAAGCTTTTGCAATAGGCTTGGAGTTAGAGGTCAAGTAGAAATGTGCTTTTCTCCACCATCAGCATTTTTTCACAAGTGCAGTTAGTTAATTTACTGGGAGGCTCATTCAGGCTGCCCTCACCACCATGAGTTCAAATAGCCAATATGCCACAGGCATTTTATTTTACATGCTTTTTGAGACTAACTTGAAAACAGCTAAGTGCAGGACTGCTAATTGTAAATGCTGTAATGATAACCATCACTCAAGGTCACAGCGTGTCCCTGAGCAAACTGACAGTGATATACCCGCTGTCCTGGTAACTGCCCTGTACCCTGACCACAGTGTGGGCACTAAAGCACTCACTCCTCTGGAAGCTGGGGTAAAGATGATGAGGAAACATCCACCAAAATGTTTATCAGTAGAATGTGATACTTTAATATTAAAACCCTTTCAGCCCTGATTTACCCCATATAACTAGGGTGTTAACTGAACTGCCTGAGTTAGGAAACTGTTTTCTCTAAACTCCCTACACAACCAGTGGAGTTCAATTCACTTTTAGTCTTTTGGAGGTGCCTATATTTCTCCATTGCATATGAAAGGTAACCAAAGGCTCCTCAGCTGGTGATGGGACACTTTTGTGTCCACACTTAGGTGAGCAGAAGCTCTGTGTTTCCTTCCAGTTCTACCTGATATTGCTCATATTTCCACAAGATTAATTCCTATAAACACACGAGCAATCAAAAGAATTTTATTAAAAATTTATAATGATCACAATTATTTCAGAAGGTAGCATGAAGCACAGGCCATGAGAAGACATGTCTATTAATAATCTGATGTAGCACAGAGGTAGGGTGTTTTTTTGTTGGTTTGGTTTTTTTAAAGTGACTTAAAATCTAACGTTCCTTCTTTCTTTTTCTAAGAAATGCTTCCACAGTCACAAGATTTGCAGCAGATATAGATAAAAATACATGTCTACGTTTGAGCACTCTGTACTTCGGGCTTAAGAAATACTTCAAAACTCAGAGTAATTTTATTCATTATTGATGAACACCAGGAAGTCTTTGATTCATTCTTTCTGATAAAAATCTTTTTCTTTGTAGATATTTATGGACATAATATTAATAATTTTCTTAGCACTATGGGACTTGGATCTCTCAAACTGATGAGCAAATGATAGGGATGTGATATTCACCATTCAAATGGATGAATATTCATGAAGTCTCAGATTTATCTAGTGAAAAGAATCTGTCTAGGCTTCCTCTAATGTTAAAGGGAAAAGAGAAATGAAGGGGAAATTCTAACCGTAACTGCTCAGCAGTGGTAACCTGTGACACAGGAATGATCTGGCACAGAGAGCAAGAAAGCCCAACTACAAGAAGGGGTTAAACAGGTTGGAAGCTGGAATGCCAGAGACAGTTTCCCTTGGGGAGGAGATAAAAAACAGCCTCAGCATTGTCTTGGAGCCATCCTGGAATAGGAGAGCTCAGGGGCCATCTTTGGGCAGCAGAGGTGGGCCAGGGGATGGGCCCAGGGCTGGGCTGAGGTGCCCCATGCAACTGCTCTTGGAACTGGTCCTGGTGCAATTATACATAAGGATTCTGCTTGTGACACATCTTTGCAGACTCCCCGTAGAACTGTGTATTGTGGTAGGACTCTGCCCAATGCATTGTTCATTAAATTTTTCTTTTATATTTAAGCACAAACACTTGTTTAATTTGCCTCAAGGGGTACCATAAAAATTCCCCGACACCAGCTTCTCCAAAAGGAAGCTTTATTCAGAGGAGGATTTTCAGCAAGTTTTGCTTATAGCTGTTCTCTGGCTGGAGAAAAAGTCCAGTTTGTTAGCCTGTGAGGTGAGAGTTAGCACTTGCAAATCCTGCATCTAAATTCGTGTGGTTGTGCGGAAGATCTTTGTTGAAGTTTAGCCTTACTATATAAATAAATTGCAAAATCATGTTTTAGTTATGTGCGGGTAAGTTGAAAATGACAATAATTTTTCAAATAAAGGCAGGACTACCCTGCCATTAGGATAAGAGCTTGGGAGCTAGGTATCAAACCTACATACTGGAGAGACCAGAGGGTCTGTGGGTTGGCTACTGGATGGGCCAGGAGGTCCTAGGCATCTCTTGGGGAGACCATGGAGCCTGGGGGTCAACTGAGAGACCCATTTGTGTGTGTGTGTGTGTCTGAGCATGAAGCAAAGGCAGCCAGGACATGTGGGCCCAGCTGCCAGGAAAGTCTAAAAGTATAAGTCTAGTTACTGGAGGGATCCATAATGTGACATTAGACCACGCAGTCATGTAACATGTCTCGTAATATCATGGTCATGGTCCTGCAACATCTGAGATATTTGTACTCCTCATGTAAAGCTATTTTATGTACTAGATTTTTTTTTCCATTCAGTTTGTCAAGAAGTGTTTCTAACTATTGGAACAGTTCCAGTCCATTCAACTCCAAACTCTTCACCCATGTTGCACAGCTCCTTTGCATATAGAAGACAGAACAAGTAAATTCCCCCTAGCAGAGGACTATACTGATGCTTTTTAGGGAAAGCTGATGCTTTCCCATTCCTCCTCCATTCTCATCTACCGTACATCTCAAAAGTATTCTACCTAGGTCTCCAAACATGCCCATTTTCTACCATCCTCAGTCATAAAGGAAAAGTTCTTTGTGGGCAAAGGCTTCCCAGGGATTCCTAGAGAAACACATTTTCCAAAGAACTAACTAAACCAGCCATGGATTGACATGTACCTTGTTATTTAAAGCAAATACGGTAACATGCTAGAAAGGTTATTCAGCTTTTGAAGCTTGAACTGCACAAGCCCATGAAAGGGGCGCTAAAGGAGAAAACAACTATTTTAACTTGCTTATCCTGTACAACAGTAGCAGCTGTACTTGGCAACTGATTTTTGGGGACTGCATTATCACAGCAGTGCAGACACAGTGCTGCTTACAGCCCCATTTATCTTAATACCAGTATTATTTCCCTCAGTAGAAAGAAAAAAAAAATGTTTAAAAATGTGGATAAAATTCTTTTTCATTTGAATCAATGATAGCTATAACATACAGATCCATTATGGAACAGAAATTAAGCAGCAGTGTAAAGCACTTGACAGCATTGCCTTCATGTAGTTGAGAAGCAGAAGTCTGAGTAATTTGCTACTTTCTGTCTTGTCATCAGGCCAAAAGTAGCTCTTGCATCCTGCATGCTGCTAACTTTACACTGAAAGTGCATTTTTCATTTTATTTGACACGGTCATCTCTCATGGATTTTCAAAGGCAGTCTGTCTCCTTTTCAGAGTAACAATCTGCTACCCTACTGTCAGCACTCTCTACTCCCACCAATGTCTAATTAAGATTATCCTGTATGAATGCTTCCTTTCACCCCTCCAAAATTTGAAATAACTACTTCTAAATGAAAAGAAAAGTGTTCACAGAAGAATATAATTAAATCCTTTAATAATAATCCCTTTGTTTAAGTCAGTGCAATTTCTTATGAGGACAAGACCTGCAGTTCACAATATGAAGAGTCTTGGTAATTACTCTGTGAAGGAAAACCACTGTGCCTGCACAAAGCCGTCTCCAAGATGGAAACATATGCAAAGATTTGGCCTGATCAGTACTTGGACAGGATATATGAGTGAACACTGACTGCACTTGCATCAGGGATTGATTCACTGAACTGATTTCTCAATCAGCTAAGCCTTAAAATTATGTTTCAAGGTATGGTGCTCTTGAAGATGCTGCATTCAGTTAACCAGCTTTTATTAAAAACAAGAGATATTAGCAAAAGAGACAAAGTGAGATTTTTTTATCTAACTTTCCACAACCAAAACAACCTCAGGTCTGTTGATCTCCTTTTACCTCGTTACAATCTCTGTACTTTCCCTTGCATGCAGGATTCTTCCCTGGTCCCACTCCTACACAGATCTGCAATGCTATTTTCCCTGTTAAATAGCTGTCACATTCCACTCTAGAACAGACTACTCCTCTTTGATGGACACAGTGCTATTTCCGTACGAACTTTGCTGACTGCTGTGTGATTCTCTAGGGTGAAATAAGATATATAGACACAAAACATCAAACAGAATATTTTCACCTGAAAAGAGCTTTGATAATTTTCTGTGGCGAATGCCTAAACTTCTGGTTCCCAAAATCTTCCTTATGAGACATGTTTATAAATTCCATACAGTCCTTCCAATATTCTTCTTAATGCTCCTGAGACATCTACACTAGTAAATGAACAGCACCAAGGCAGAGCTGGGCACTGAAAAGCTATCATTTGTAGCATTAAGTTGTTACAGTGGTTCCTGGCACACTTTTAGCTAGGTGAATTAGTACTCTTTCCAAACAATTCACCAGCACAGTTTGTGAATTAGCCCATTCAAGGTCCACTTCCAATATACAGTTTGGATGTACCCACCCTGAATTGGAAGCAAAGAGGGTTTAATAGTGAGGAGGTAGCCAGATTATGCCAGCTGGTCGCAGACTCAGAGCCAGTGCCCTGGCTTTGCATATATCCCAGCATAAATGTCACTTTAGCATCAAGTGATCATTTTAGTCCATAGCCACACACAATGTAACAGTGAAAAATGGTCATAAGTCAACTGCCTTATCCACAGAAGCAATAAAAAAAGTATTTGGCTATGGATGCCTCTAATCATCCCAGACAGGTATTGTTTACAAATGCATTAGATTTGATTTTAGTTGACAAATCTATCATACATGGAGGTGCCCTTCAGTATGCCTAAGATGTCAGGTAGATTAGCTGGTGGTGGTCCCCTTGAAATCCAGGTGTAGTATAGGTGCCATTCTGCCCCAGGACTAGGTAGGAATATTTGCAAGCAAGTTTTTACGCCTCAGCTACACACCACTAAGGTAAAATGAGGCTTTCTGTAGTAAAGTAGGAAGAGGGAGATCTTTCAAGAGATCTAGAAGAATCTCTGAGCAGGTGAGTTTGAAGATGAGATTCAGCTCCAAATTAAGACATTTACATTTAGGTGTCTACATGGAGTTGTATGAGTCAATATCCCATTATTGTCAGTAAAGAGCTGAGTTCAATTCACATGCCCAAACATATGTGCCTATTGTCACGTCAAATAGCCCAAAATATCCAAGATACCCAGCAGGAGTGGCACAAATGGCACAGGACCTATGGGAGATGCCTCATCTATCTGGATGAGTAACTTGGAGCCAAGAAGAATATCTAAGCAAGCAAGCATCAATGCTTTCACAACTGCATCAAAATCCACGTATTTTTCCATATGTGGTGCTTTCTATGATCATAAAATAAATTCAGTTAAACACATGAGTTAAGAGTAACTGGACTGTGTTCTTTCATATTCCACACAGTCTTCAAACACCCATCCAGGACATTTTTCCCCTCATCAGGTTACAGAACAAATAAGAGAATAGACATGACCCCTAGAGGGCTGATTGATACTAATCAGATCATATAAATGTATTGTACGGCCCATGGAAAAATGTGCTATGTAGTTGACCTTCAGCATGCTACTTACCAAACTGCAGGTCACAGAGCCCAAAATGGAGGTACAATTATGCTCTACAGTTCCAACAGAGTTTTTTTTCCCTTTTCTTCTAGTTCCACATCTCAGTTTGAAAATATGGTAACTTGTATCAAAGGCACTGAACAATGAGCAGGAAGAATTTGGAAAGCGTTTTCTTACTGTTTTCTTAAATTTTTAATGTTCAGACTCCAGTGTCAGTAATGGTGGAAGGAAAGTGTTTGTGTGAGAAAAAAGCTACAAAGGCAGATACCTACTGTTGAAAATAAGTGTGGCAAAAAATATGAAAGCCTCTTTTTTGCAAAAGACAAAAACTTTTAACAGTCATTAACTTCTAATTATTCTCCAGTAATAAATGAATAGAATAATGAAAGTTGTTAGTATAATCTCCTATTCATGAGGAATACCAAGTAGGAAGGATCACTTACTATTTCCATATCGTTGAAGTTAATGTCACTTTCATGTTTTACTGAATACAATATAAAGTTAAACAAAAATAGAATTTAAGATATGATTAACAATATATTAGAAATTTTCTCATCATGCTTTAAAGTCAGAAGGCACATAACAAGAAGACTGAATTGCAAGATTTTTGACAATTGATTGCTTTTCAAGACAAAAGTAACTGCTGTCCACACTCATTCCACGAAGAAGAGTTCAGAGTGATCCAAGCCAATGGTCATTTTACTTTCAACTCACCATGTGCTATCCAGTCTTTTGGAATAGTGATTTAATTTACATCACTATAGATGAAGAAGCATGTCCAGATTTAATCTGGAGCTACCCTGAACTGCTTCTGATACCCTGAGTATCTCTATTGACTCTAGTGCAATTATAATGATGAAAATAAATGAATAAACATCTGTTAGAGTGGACTGCTCCCCAAGGGAACGCAAAGGTGACAATGAGGCAGGCAGAGCACTGTCCCCTCCAACATGGGGATGGCTCCACAGCACTCAAACAAGAAGAGCAGAGCATGTCAGTGACAGAAACCAGAGTTGACCAGCAGCCCAGTGACAGCCAAACATCCCTGTAGCTCCCAGCTTATCTCCCAACAGGTTGATATGGGTTACAGCCACACTTTGAGCACAGGCAGCCAAACTCCTCAGAGCTGGGTATTGCAGAATGTGTAGGTGCACTCAGAGCCCTGACATGATTTCCTAGAATATGTGTCATAAGAGAAAGAAAAATTCAGCATGTAACAGTAATCAGAAAACAGGTTACAGTATATATTTGAAGTTTGAAAGACCAAAAAACTGTATCTTTGAAATCATTCATCTGATGTTTCCGTGGATTGATCCAATGAGATTGCTCCCTAGATTGGTTCAGTGAAACCCCGACACAATCATTAATAATTAGAAGTGACATACAGTGAGCACTTCGGGAAATCACTTTTCTCCCTCTCAGGCCTGCCTCCCTAAGGACAGGAAGCCATCTCCTACTAAGTGGGCTGACTATTGATCACCACTTTTTGGAGTACTCTGCAAGTCAGACTGCTCTATGAATAGTGTGCGTACGTGGAAGCAGCTGTAATAAGCCAGCTAGTTGTTCCACTGATGAAGTCAAGGAAGTTTAGAGCTTGTAACCTGGAGCTGAAAAATACCTTGCAGCTGTATTCACTCCAGGACAATCTTACATAATGAACAATTTTGTGAGATGTTATTTTACATCACAATTACAGTGAAAGGAAAGTGGCCCTCCAATATCTTTGATTGAATGTAATTGTTCGAGAAAGATATGTAGAGGCTACAATACAGCTGTAATGGCTGGAATATTCTGCAGGGCACCCCTGACAAGTGAAGCACTCAAAAGTTTGAATTAAACTATTTCTGTGACTTAAATAACAAATTATGAAAGTGCTGGGTTCTGCCAGATTAACTTACAGAAAAATGCAGAGGAAAGAAATGCCTCAGATCAGAGTGTCCTAAGAGACTCAAAGTGAAAGAGGCCTAACAGGTATGACAGGGTAAACTCAGCAGTTTTAAAACTGATAGTAAGAAAGCTGGAAAAAATCTCTAGGGGAATCCTATTTATTCTCACAGATGCAACAAATCTAGGCTGAAGAGTTGTGTTAATGGAGGATAGTTACTTAGAAAGTGGAAATCACTTCAGTCCCATGAGAGGGAAAAACCACAACAAAAACTGCCTTTGGAAATGAAAACGGTTAAGCAAGTACAGAAGAAAACAGATCAGCCTAGAGTTATTTAAGAACACAGAGGATGTTGCAAGACTCTTTGGAAGCTAGTTCTTTCCAAAATTATCCATTGTAGAGTTTAAATTTCCTTCTAAATTATTTAAGAAATAAGCGTGAGCTATCTCACCCTGCTGCAAAACCAAAAACTATCACTGACAGAAAAACAAAAGGACTCTTATCTGTAATAAGTTTCCTTTTCACAAGAAAATAGTCCTAAAAGCCAGAATAGTTGGCTTTGAAAATTCTCCTCCGTTTAACCATCATACATTCAGCTTTTTCTAACCAGAGAGAAAAGAGAAGCAATTCCAGTCCTAGTTCAAGAGAATTTATCTTTGAAGTTATGATTACAATGTTTATCATTCAGCTAAGCCCCCACCTGTTAAAGTGGAGGTTGCACTGCAACCACTGGAGATAGAAAAATTGAAGAAGAAAAAAATTCCAATGAAAATTGGTGATTATTTGATAGAACTATATGCCTATAATGCACTCTGTGCATGTCTGTAGAACTCAGTTTTCCCAGCTTCCATGCTGCTGCCTAGCCTGGTAATTTGCAGCATATAGGTAGCCCTAAGGACACAACAAAAATATTAAATAGAATACACATAAAGTAACTTAAATTTGTGCCATTTCCTTAACATAATGCCTCAGACTAAATCTATTCTAAAACTTACCTCTAACTTTTAATTTTTTAATATTTCTAAATAAAGCATAGACCTAAAAAAAGCGTTTTCAACAGAGTGAAATTTTCCAATCCAAATTTTATTACAAATGTATTGTGCATTTCGAAGGTTAAATATTTTGTTGCCTATAAGTTTCTTCACTGAACACTGTATAAAAATATGCAACCCTTGGATGAATCTCAGATGTCTGTTCTTCAAGAGGAGTGTGTTAGGCTGACTATGAAAATCTAGTCTAGACTACTTGAAAGCTTCCTGTTTATTTAGAGTACAGAGGCATTTCTGACACTCACATATAGTAGGGGCCAATGGGGGGGGGGGGGGGGGAACTGACTCTAGGCATAGGCAAATTAGTTATGTGATTAAGTACAAGGCTGACAGACGTAACAAAATTACTTCATTGCCTTTTTTTACCAGAAGTGTTTTCTGGTTGCTACTGCTGTGGTCAAAAAAGAAAAGGAAGTCAGGGAGCACAGGATGACACCTACTGTGGGATGGGGTGGTCTGCCATCAGCAGGAAAAGGCACTATCTCTGTTGTCCTTATAGTAATATCAGCAAGAAGCTTATCTCCCTACCATCTGCTACCCCTTATCCAAACACCCTAAAGTTTGATTAGTGTGATGGGACTGATGAGCCAGGGTCAGCTTGCTCCTCTGTGTTGTAGCATTGCAAAACTCAGGTTTGCTTGTAATGCTGAGAAGGCTTGACCTGGTTCTGGAGGAAAACAGTGAAAGAAAAATCATCCATGTCATTTCAAGTTCAGAAATAATGTCAACTGAGATGTCTCATATTCAGGAAAACATGGACATAGTGCTTTAGCTTCAGACATTCCACACCTGCATTAAATTAAATGCAAATATAACTGTGGCATACATTAGGAACAGAAACTTAGCTCAAGAGCATTTCTATTTTAAAGTCCTTGCTGCAAGACTAAACTTAAACACCTAAAACAAATAATCAAGTGCTAAAAATATTCACTAGATTCCTTTATGATTTTAGGCGTTGAGTCAGTTTCAAAAAACCCCTGCACATTACAAGCATCTTTGAAAGTCAGGCTGTGCATTTAAAATATGCACAAAGGTGCTTGCTCTTAGTTATCTGTTTTCCTAAATGTTGGGGTTAGTATTCCTTTGAAGGAGAGAATGAGGCAATCCCACATGTGTTCCCACCAGGGCCTCAGGTTGAGGCCCCAGGACAGTGGTGGTGGTGGGTGTTTCTTTGGGAGCCCAAGCCCATTTCTCACCTTATGCACCACGTCTTATGCACACCTTCTCTCATTCTTGTGTTGCTTCACTTCTTCCTGATGGTCTTTCACACACCTTGTCCTCTAATACCACATCTCTCCACTCACAGTCTCACAGCCTTTTTCTCCAGGCCCTCAAATCAGAGCCTCAGTATCTGGTTACCTCCCTCTCAGTCACTGCTGTCCCCCTTATTCTATAGCCCTATTGACCCCTGGTCTTTTTTTCTATCTAGTTTTTGGGGTTTTAATCCATAAACCCAGACAGAGAGGACTATTAGTCCATAAATCCAGATATAGCTACACATATGATAATGGTAATCCATCTGTCCCTACAGACAATACATTTGTTAGCCTAGAAAAGTTACATGAAAGATTTGTATCACACACAAAAATCTTCTCCAAAAAGAGTTTCTGTCAAATGTACAAAACATTGGTTACTCTTCTCATGGTAATCCCAACACAAAAAAACATTACTTAAAGTTGTTCAGTCTCTAAGATAAAACCATGGTAATAACAAAATTCTTTACTTATGACTAACATTTCAGTGGACTTAGAAACCCAAAACAAGTATTGGGAGCTTTTTCTTCATGGTTCAATGGTAAAACTAATGGACAAAACAATATGAGTACCTTGCAGGAAGGACAAATCCCTGTAAAGTGTTTACAAACTCCTCTCTTCTCCCCAGCCTCTATACACCCAGCACAGAGATATAGAAAATTAGGGCTGAGAGAAATTTCAAGAAATCATACAAACCACAGACAGGAGCAGACTGATTACCAAGACAAATGGGTTTTTTTCAGTCTCTGGTGATTATGAAAAACAGTTGATCATCATTGTTTTAATAACTGTGTTTTATGCATTAGAATATTAGAGTTTCATTCCTTCACATGTTTTCTCTTGCCTAGATTCAACTACTGTAATTGCTTTAAGATTTCTTCACAGGTTATGTTTTTGCTAGTGATTTTGGGTTTTGTTGATGTCTTTCAGACTGCCAAAGTTGTTTCTCAGAAGTTAAAGTATAGTACACATAAACTGGACACAGCATTTCAGGTGATATTTTACTATTTCTCCCACTTCTCACATATCAGCTCTCTTGTCAATACTCACCATATAAAAGATAAACTATTTTTTGCAAGAGCATAGCACTGCTGATTGAAGTTGGCATGTCAATGCAACTCTTCACAGCTGCTATCTTGCCAGTCATTTCTCCTTCCTAAACCTAGAGCACAAATACAGAAGAAATTCCGCCCTTCCTCTAGGCCAATCTACACTACGTAGCTTGTTTGTAGCATTACAAACCACTCACCCTCTACTTCATATACACATATCCAGGGCTGTAATTAAAATTACAGCTTCATGTTCTAGGCATTTTCCTCCATCATGGAATACTGGACACTACTGCCAGCTTTGGACATTGAAGTAGGTAGGCGGTAGGTGTGACCAAGTATGACAAGTCTTACAATCTTCTATGCTTGGTGTTTAGTCTTCAAGCCTTCTTCAGGGCAAGTGAGCATATAGCTTGGGACGAATGATAAAAATTAAGTGTGATGGGACATGATATCAAAATATGTATGTCTTCTCTCTGACATTCTGTGTCTACTTACCATCTTCCACATGGACTTGACAAGTCCCATGACTATTATCTTCTATTTAGCTTTTATTAGACATGTATATTCTTATAATATGTAGAAGACTAGTTCTGTGAACAGGAATCCCAGCACGAGTTAAAAGAACAAACAAAGCAAGGAAAAAAAATCCATCCACATTTTCCAAGTGAATAATGTGAGTGAAAGAAAAAGAAACAGAAAAGACAGAGGCAGAATGGAAATACCTGGAGCTAAGTAAGGTATACCTAAAATCTCCCTGGGATGCCTAATTCATAGGACATTATACATAGGCATTTCATATTTGGGTTCAGCTCTGAATTGCCCTTTGAGAAACCTGTATGTCTCCCAGTAGCTCCTTGGGGAAGCTAAGCAGAAACAGGAGTTCAGCAATGTGAATACTCGATGAGAACAGAGCGGTCAGAGTGGCAAGCTGGTGTCGGCAACGCAGGTGCCTAACCACTGTCAATCCTCTTTTAAATATCACTGGCTGCTTATCTGAGCTCTGAGCACAATCTTAACAGACTCAACTGAAATAAATAGGATCCTTCTGAATATATAAGCCATGTAACAACAGACCCAAATGGGACACTGGAATTTTTCCATAGTGTGTGCACAATACAGATGCCATTGGCCAAAATTTCACAATGTATGTACATTTCAGTGCACATCTTTACATGCACTTAATTGAATACTTCTGCACAGATAAATAATGGGCAGATCAAGATCAGGTCTGTGTTGTGCACACTTCAGCCAACTTGCATCTTTACAAGTCTGATCCTGTATCTGGGAGCAAGCGTTATTGTTTTAAACATATCTGTCTTTCAGATTGCCACGGTGCTCTCTAACTTTAGAAACTCCTTGAAGGCAATGTCCAAGTAATGTGAGATTGAGCGATCATAATTTCTTCCATCTGAGAAACAAATTCTTCCTTGTGCTACTTTAATATCAGTTGGGGTGAAATTTGCATTTACATTTATGGAATGATAGGCTTCCCTACCCCCAGATAAAAAATGCAGAGGAAGGTATTGGCAGTCACTGAGATTATTATGAACTCCACAGAAAAACAAAAAGGGTTAAACTGTATGCATGTGTGTAATAGACAAGGCACAACTGGCTTGTGATACACAGTAAGCCATGCAACTATCTACCATTTGTCAGTCTTTTAGATACTTAATGTTACTTTAATATAGAGTTTTCTCTTTAATCCCATTGGGTACCATCTCACAATGGTGCACACAGAAGAATAAATACATTATTTAAGTTCTAATGACATCCATTTGGCATGTAATTATTATAAATGGCATTCACATAAAATTGCAGACAGGTAAAAATTTTGTGAAACATTAGGGGAATAAATGATGGAATGAAGGACGAGGGCGGGGGAAATATCAACTGTATTCAGTTAAACTATTGGGAAATTGCTATACCTTGAAAGGAATGTTAACTTAAAAAAGAAGCACAGAGCCCTAAGGAAAAGTATAGATCAACATTACTTTTTTTCTCTTCTGTTCCTAAAGACAAGAATAATTTCTTTTCTAAAGTGATGAAGAAGGTGTATTTAAAATCAATATTATCCTGACAAGAGCTACAGAGCACATCCATTTCTAAAAGTACTTTATCAGTAGACATAGCTGCATAAAAAAACATCTTCTGAGACTACTGCCCAGACTATTTTATGCAGAACACCACAGTCTAGACTGCTTCGTGCAGCCAAAGAAGACATTTATAGTCCCAAGTGGTGAGTGCCTGTTTCACTAAATATGCAACAGTATGTTAGGCATGATCCCCTTCAGGCAGCTTCTTTAGAGATTGAAACTGAGATTATTTATATTGTGCTGTTGGTAGCAGTTAGGCTCATGGAAAGGAACTGAGTGGCAGGGAGTCTATTTAATCATAGCTTAGCATCAGACCAGGCCTAGTCTTTGCTGTTAGGGTGAAAGATACCCACAAAACAACAATGAAAAAGAGATAAAAGTACTGAGCTTTCCTGGCACATATGTACTGAGTTTTGGCTAAGGAGAATTAAGGCATGATTATGTGCTGAGTTTCCACATTCTAGAAATACAGCATCAAAAAGAAATGGTGGTTGTGATTGAAAGTGCCTCACCAAGACAAACCAGAGGACAGCTTCCTTCTTTCATCGCCAAAAAAGTCATTATGGACTTGGGCCAGCCTTACTGAACTCCATTTACACTTAGTGCAAAGAGGTTTGCATGAGATCTCCTATGTGTAGGTACACTGGAGATGGTTTTGAGTTCATTTGCTCTCCTTTCTGCCACACAACAGCTGGGCTCTTTCACTTTCAGAGATTAACATCCCAGCTGCACTGAGGTGTGTGGGTAGAGGGAGCCCAGAGAGCATGTTCCGATGGTCTCCCTGCCTGTGCAGGGCTGAGCCTGGTCCATCTGGATGGAGATCATTGCTCTGACTGCATCCACGGATCTCAGTGTAAGGCACTGTGCAAAGTCCACAGATGATAAATGAAACAAACCCAGACAAATAAGAACATGCAGGACATAAGTAACAAAAGACTGTAATAATTGTATACAACAGTGGGGACTTCAGTAAAACAGGGATGAAAGATCCTTCCACAGATCATCCTGTCCATCCCCCCGCTCTGAGGCAGAAGCAGCTGTATGTCTGTAATGCTGGGCAGATACTTGTCTGATCTATTTTTTCCACCTCATCGGTATGACAATTGCACAGATACCTCAGATCTTAGTGTTCCACCAAACTTACTGTTAGAAAGTTCTTCCTAATGTCTCATCCAAATTCTCATTGCTACAGAGGTGATAATTCCTCCTTATTATTCCACAGCAGACAAGCAGACATAGAAAATAGAGTATTCTCATCTTCTTTGCCTATTTCCATGTTTTTGGCCAACCATTCTCAATCTTCTTAAGACTAAAAAAATACAATTCATTTGAGTTCTTTCTCATTCTGAATGCTTTCTCTGTGATCACTTTCCTACAGTTATGCTTCATAGGTTCACAGATGTAGAAGGCCCAGAAATGTTTAAGAATTCCACCTCATGCCTTACCAGTGTTGAGCAGACAAGTGGTTGAACTGCCACCTCTTCTAGGCTCTACTTTTGTTTATATGTCCTTGCTTCATGTTTGAGTGTTTTGGCAACAGCTTGAAATAATTGACTCCTCATCTGGTGTACTGCAGACAAGCAGTCCACCAAATATCACCTCACAGCTGATTTCTACATTAGTGCAGAACCTTATTCTTGTCCTTCGTGAGCATATGAATAAAATAGTTTCTTCCTGTTATGTTTAAAATGAGTGAATTTCTGAGGAAACTCACAAAACTTTCAACATGTAGTTTCTATTAGAGCCTCATTTTATGACTTTAACTGGAGCTTTAGAGATGCACAGTCTTCTGCAGTTTTTTTGCTGAAAGTTTGGGGGGGGTTCCCCAAGAATTTTACCTAGTGGGTTCTTTCCTCAGCTACTTTCAGTACTTTCCTGGCTACCTTAGGTATATATTTACACATTTTACCAACATTTCTATCAGTACAGCTATATTTGCTAGAGGTACTATATTTTAAACACCTTAACTGTCTCCATAAATGCCCTAATGTAGATGTAATTGCATCAATATATCTGTACTTCCACCATTGTTAGTCATCTTGATCTCTGAAACTGGCATAAGAAATTGCTTTTTACTGAAATAACTGCTACCAGATTATCAGCGTGCTAGCTTGCCTACACCAGCATAAGTGTAGAAAGAAATGGATCTTGGTATAGACAGTGCTTAAGGACATACTGTGCTGATCATAAGTGATACCAGTTAATATATTTCTGCCCCAGCTGCTTACTACTGCTTCTCTGTCACAATCCAACACTCCTATCTTGTGAAATCCATAGCATGCCTCTGTGTGCAGCTGCACCTTGGTTCTCTCAAAATACTGTACTGAGAAAAGAGGTATAAAATAACCAGAAGTACATCACTTTAAATTACTCCTCCATCCTCATCAACATCTGTCACTGTTCAACCTTGAAGTGTATTTATGCTGGATAGCAGAATATGGTGCAGCTATTCATCAGCGAGCAATGAATGACTTGCTTTGAAATCAGAAGTTAATCAGCCATTCCCAGAGTGAGTCTGTGTCCAAGTTAATAGACCTGCTGAGATACCAAACAGATTAAGGAGAAGCCCTGATAGCAGACCTCAATGAGCAATACTTTCTGGTGGGAAAGCAACAAGAAGCTGGAGGCAATTATTTCCTAATCTGGATCCACTCTAGAAAGAGCAGTTCATCTGATCCAATTTTCTGCACCTTTCTAAAACACTGTAAAACATTTTAGTGTATCTAGGAATAAAAATCCTGTATTATTTTCACAAGACTTTATAATTTCCTTCTCATCTCCCTTGAGTTATATTCTACCTATTAAATAAATAAATAAATAAAAATAAATGGCAAAAGCATAACGATCTTGATACATTTTAGGAGGTGGAAAAAAATATTTAGCAGTATTTGTTCAGGGAAATTGTTCTAGATCTTGCTGTTATGAGGCACAATTAAAATGTAAATGTTCCTTTACAGCAAAATTACTACTTCATTTATGAACACATAAAATGGACTTTAAAACTACAGGATTTTATATCTATTCATAAGATTTTAGTGCTGTTCTTATAAAAACAAGCACAAAAAGCTTGTTCTCTCAATGTTCTTTTTTTCTCTCCCTTTCTCCATTAATCCCAGCAAATTTCAAAGTCGTATTGAGAGTTAGTGCAGAGCAATGTGCACTAATATAGTTAATGCACAGAAATGTGTACTAATATATCCATTTCTATTTATTTGTAAAGCAGCTAAGCAATTTTTGCTTCAAAGGAATTTTTTCAAACAATTGAACAGTGTCTCATTAATAATTTTACTCATGTTACTTGCAAGATTTATCTTTAAAATAGAGATTTTACTGGTGAAATCTACCCCCATATGATTTAAAACTAACTTAAACTGTTTCAGTTAACAGTAATCCCTAGGGAATCTATTGGAGGACTAATGAATTGTATCACTGCCACTTTAAAAAGTAAGAAATAAAAATATTTTTTTAAATTATATGGATTAAGAATGAACTAGTGTACCTCAGAAAGCATGTATTTTGTCAGTGGGGAATCATTGTCAAATATTCTTTTCCTGTATTGATTTTCAATTGGGTGGTTGTAGGCCCAGTGATCCATGATCTAGGATGAAATATAAACTTATTTACGAGTTTTCATAGGACATTAAAGATATATCTGCACAGCAGAATGAAATGCCATCAAGATTTGCCAGCTCAAATCCTAGAAGCAGCACATCTGGATTCTTCTATATCGTTCCTAAACTAATTACCTTTCATCTCAGCAGAGATTATTAACTTGAGCATAGGGTCAGTTTAAGAGTGGCTGTTTAGCTTCTGATTTTGAAGCAAGTCATCTGAGGATAGCTGGGAAATCTCTGCAACATATTCCATAACGAGGTGTAAGTATGCCTGAGGAATTAAGAGTGGCAAATAATGATGACAGAGCAGTCACACAGAGCGATCTGAATCTCTTTGTAGGGTAGGCCTCGTTAAGTTGCTTTAATGCAACAAAGCTCAGGATTATACAAGGAATGACCAAAGAGCAGATATTAAAAAGGTTAGTAACTTTGAGATGATGTATACATTGCAGTGAATAAGTGAACTAATATGATCTAGTGCCTTGCAAAAGCCAAAAAACTAGTCAAATCTTTGAATATCAACACAGGAGAAAAATTAAAAAAAAGGAAAGGAGGTGATGTTTCATCTTCAGAAAAAGTGGCAGTTCTTGATGAAGCTAGTATTACAGTTCTGTTCACCATATTTTAACAAAAAAAAAAAAAGTGGAAAAATGGGAAATGTATAAAAAGAAGCCATAAAAAAGAGAAAATACATTAAAATTAAAGAACCATGTACCTTAGGTTTTTTTCTTCTCTTTGATTCAGCAAGTAAACAATTTTTTAGGAAGTAAATTCTATATTTGAAAAAGATTTTGATCCAGTAGAAAAGAGCTTGCTGACTGAAGCCCAAGAAATTCAGATTAGAATTTTCTCTTACATTTACATGTAAGAGAAGTGGTTCAGTTCCACATTTTTAGTTCCTGGAAACTGATGACAAGATCCTTTCCAGAAGCTATTCCTCAGCCAGTAACATGCTACTCATCTCAGCAAAACAGTAAGAGAAGAAATTTCTATGGTGTGTGACATATAAGGGATCAAACTAAGTGAATTAATCATGTCTTCTGCCTTTAACAATCTATTAATTCATGACAAAATCTGCATAAATGAGCTAGGAATATTCCTAGTTACATTATAATGCAGCCACTTATGGTTTATTCTGACTAATTCCAGTGCCGTGGGAAAATAACTATGATAAACTCCTAGGGACGATTGTGGTTCAAGTATGCTTCCCAATACATTGCTGAATGCCAGACAACATTTCTGGTTAGCCATGTCATCCACACCCACTGCTGTGGTACTCAGTACCACCTACACAGCCTCGGTAGGGCATTGGAGAATGGGCTAGGGAGCTACAGCACTTACTGTGTGCATCCCCTTGTCTCACATAACATTTCAAATGCCAGGGGAAAAGGCTTCCTATAGCTGTTATCAGTTCTTAAGTGAGTTTAGAAGCTCATCTTTGGGGAAGTTAATGTGCAGCCAGATATCCTCCTACTGGAGAATGCCTTTCTCCCAAGGACATATTATGGGCAAAGAGGAAAGAGTTTTCCTTTGGGGAGTGGGACGATAGTGATGCCAGATGTGCTTTGCTCCTGGCAGCCTGCCAGAAGGCTAGGAAAACAAGGATGCTTCTCAGAGCCTGGGCTGCATAGGAAGAGGTGGAGAAAAGCAAAGAGCGGAGATGCTGAGACCCAGTGCTGAGAGGGAGGAAAAGGGCAGCTCTGTTCAGGACGCCCGGCTGACAGAGCGTACAGCTGCAGAGCAGCGCTGCGGGAGTGGCAGTGATGATCAATCAATAAATCTCTCCCACTCCTTTCCCCACAGGATGGGGATGTCTGTCTGTTACCACATCCTCACTCCTGACCCTGCAGGACTGAGCAGAGGCTGGGACCACGTTAGGTGCTGTCAAAGCTGGGGTTAAGGGGATGGGGGAATCACAAAATGAAATATCGGAAAGGAAAAGAACTGCTGATCTAACAAGCAAGTTTACAGTATGCAAGCTATTCAGCACTGAGCCCTTGGCAAACATGGAGTGCATGCTAACTGCCACCACCTACACTAATTTGAGATATATATATACACACCATTTATACACACATAAAATTATATATAAAAATTTATAGAGAATCATTAGGTTAGCTAACCACCTATTGTCGCCTCAGTAAGGCGTGGCGACCTGGTTCAGGAACGGCACGGCGACCAACCCCAGGTCGCTCGGTCCATCAGCTCGCAGACACCAATGTGGTAGATGGCAAATGGCGTTTATTTGTGAGTGACACGGCATTATATAGCTTGGGTTTACAACGTCACTTCCGTCCACTTGCATCATAAACTAAGTGCCATTGGCTATCAGGAGAGAGGCCCTGTCTTTCCGTACAGCACGATATCTTCTGGCCACCTGGCCCTAACTACCTACACTTATCAGCCTGGGCCCAACATTACTCAGATATTGTGGCAAAAGATTGGCCTCGACGTGTAAAATAACATGCAATGTTATCATAAGGTTTAAAGAAAACATCTTGGTAATATAAAATACTGGGTTTTTTTCATTGTAGGTATAAAGCTACCTAAGTGCAGTTAGAATCTTTTTGTTACTCTAGAGGTCGCACTTAGAGTAATATGGTAAAAAATGCAGCAAAGTTTAATGAGTGGTGTGAGAACACTGTATATCTATAGAAGTATATTTTTTTAGAGTTACATGGATGACCCAGACAAAGATATAGAGAAATGGATTACACATCAGCATCCTACAGAAAACAAAGACCAAGAATTGAGTCTTTAAGTGAGTAAAATTGAGTGGTACGTATTAATTACAATCTTGCACTTAAATTACTTTTGTTTTGCAAGAAACCTCTAGAGTAGCTGTGGATCTTCTGTTGATCAAAACACATTGACTTCTCCAAGATCAATACTCCGCACCCAAGTGGAATATTTGTCTAGACATTATCTGGGAGACTTTAAGATAGCAGAGCCTTACAATAAATTATTGAATATCAGTATTTTAATTGTTTCCACATTTTCATTGATTCCCAGTCCCTTTCATGTGATGAGCAAGCAAAACATTCACATACTTGGAGTAAAGAAATTTTTGTAGTCAACCTACTATTCAAAAGCTGGGGTTTAGGCCTATCAAATTGTGCTCGCCTATTCTATGGTCCAATACAGGACCCTTGGTTATGCCAACACAGTCCTTTGTGGGTCCACTTGCAGCATACAGCAAGGAACTGATTTGTCTTTAAGAAATAAAACAGAGCCATTCTTCTTTTGCTGTGAGACGACTGTAATTCATATCTGTTTCCCACTGCAGTGCCCCATGGTATCATACTGGAGACAGTTGTAAGGAAGGAATGGGAAGGAGCAGTAGTTCTGGAGGCCAGGATCAGTGGCCAGTATCACAATATATAAAATAATTGCAGCAACAGTTCAACAAACTCCTCTAAGGAAACAAAATTATACCTCAGCTCTTTGCTATGATCTGCACATTATTTGGTCCTGAATTGTGACATACTTCCATGTTTTTACTGCTGGTCTGTAGTTTTGATGTGTATATATTTTTCTACTGTGCCTGGAAAAAAAAGGCTCTGTCTTCACCTTGTCTTCATCATCCTGTTCTGGTCTCCCTCCTTTTAACAAAAGGCCAGCATAAGTATTTATGAAGGAATGTAGTAAACCAGCTCAAGCAGTGGCCCTTCTGAAAAATAACCAAGTATAACATTGTATTAGAATTAAATACGTTGTGAGAGAGTGAAAATAAATATTTGGGGGCATAAAGGAGGTAAGAATTGACATCTATTTCCAGTGAATATGCTGATTTACGTGCACGTCAAAGTACCGTCTCAGAAACTAATTACAGGCAATAGTTTTTTCTTCCACCTCTGCATAAGAAAACTCATCTTTTTCAGTCTGTGTTAGTACAGCTTTACAGCTTCACACCTCATGGAGTGCTTTACAATGCTTGCTGAACATAGCATGTTTTTCATTTGTCTTTGCCAGTTTTTTCCAAATATTTAGAAGAGGGTGAAAACTATAATGAACAGGAGAAGGATAGCTGTGAAACATGCTGAAGGTAAGAAGAATGGACACTCTTAGGGCTTCTCTGGCTGACTCCTGGCCTCTGGAAACCATTTGTTTTTTGGAAGAGACAGTATTTACTTTCAGCTAAGTACACATCTGTTATTCAATATGATACCTGCTGCATTCCCATGGAGTTTTTTAAGGCTGAACAAAACACAATTACTTTTTTTATCCACTGCTAGCAGAATAAATAGCATGCAAGCATCCAGCATAGACAGGATCTACCCCTTAGTTCCATGCAGAAAGGGAAGATATCAGTTACACATGATTTGGTAGATTATATTTATAGTTGCAATAATATTTTTCTTTTTATTTGTCAGTGTTTCTGTGTTCTTGTGCGCACAAAGATCAAGAGATATGTGTTGAGGGTTAGTACAGGTCTTACACTTGACCTCTCCCATTCCACCTTCCAGAATTTAGTTATAAGGTAAAAGTGAGCAACTCTTTTCAAAACTATTTTTTTTCTGTAGTAAATTTCCTGCTTTGACTAATTTCCCATTCTGTTACATTTTTCAGTTCTCACTGGAAAAAGCAAAGAAAACCAACAAACCAACGAATCCATATCAAACCATCTTCTTCCACTGAAATGGCATGACAATTTTTCAGATGTCAATTCCCTTTTAAACCATTAAACCACCCTTTCGTATTTTTTGACATCTCCTTATGGGAGTTGAAGACTAAGCACATAAGAATCCATGTTTTAAACCTCCAGCATTGTCCTTCAGTGAAACTACGTCTCCCACAATGCCAAACAAGTGCAGCATAAGAACCATTCTGTTTGTTTGCTGCCTACCACAATACAAGCCCTTATCCTGACCAGTGTCTAGGGATGCTACTGCTGTGCAAAATATAATTAACAATATTATTAACGCACAATTATGTCAACATCCCCTTATCTATTAGAGAAGGTTTGTTTGTATTGAGTCATTTATTGAGCTTTATGTAAGCACAATTAAATATCATACTTAATTAAGGTACTGAAACCACCTAATAACTAACTATATGTCTATCCTGAGACTTTCACCATGGAAAGACATCAAACTAGAAGTACAAAATTAACTACTTTGGAAAAACTGATCATCGTTAAAAAGTCATAAGAATGTTATGTTCCATTAGTTTGATCAGTTTTATCCATGAGCTGTTTTATAGATTTCAGAAGGGTACTCCACAAGTTGCTTAAAGAATTAAGAGTGGCAAAACTGGTCCCTTTGACATGATGCAAAGTTACCAAAGGAGAAGATAACTCTTCAAAAAATAACAGTAGGTTGTGCATTGCTGCTAATTATAGATAACTCTGGGTAGAAGGAAACTCCTGGTCTCTCATCCAACCCCCTGCAAGCAGGGTGAGCAAGGAGACCAGTCCATTTTTCTCAGGGATTTAACCAGCCAGGTCTTGAAGATCTTCAAGGGTGGAGAGTGCACTACCTCTCTGGCAACCTGTTCTGCTGATTGACTGTCCTTATGTAGAAAAAGCTTCTCATTCCCAGCTGGAGCCTCTCCTGCATCAATACATGTCCACTGTGCCTCTTCCTCCAACCAGGCAATGCTGTGAAGAGATTGACTCTATCTTAGAATCATAGAATCATTTAGGTCCAAAAAGACCTTTAAGATCATCGAGTCCAACCATCAACCATCTTCTTCATAGCCTCCTTGTAGTTACTGATCAGCTGGTTTTAGATGCCCTATAGCCACCTCTTCCCTAGTTGAACAAGCCCACTTCCCTCAGCGACTTTTCATATGGCAAGTTCTCCAGCCCTGACCAGCTTGGTGGTCCTCTGTCAAACTTGCTCCAGTTTACCAATATCTTTCTTGTATTGATTACCCATTTCTGGATGCAGTACTCTAGATGTGATCTAGACAGTGCTGACTAGAAGGAAATACAGCCCAGGGTGCTGTTGACTTTCTTTGTTGCAAACTGGTTGCTGTTCAGCTTGCTGTCCCCCAGCTCCTTTTCTACAGAACTGCTCCCTGGGCAGGCTCCCCCCAGTCCCCAGCCTTTCCTGTTGCCAGGGGCTCTTCTTTCCCAGGTTCAGGACTTTGCATTCGTCCCTGTTGACTTTCAAAATGTTCCTTGTTGGCCCTATCCTCCAGCCTTCCTAGGTCCCTCTGGATGGCCACCCAGACATTGAGCTTATTGGTTGATCCTCCCAGTTTGGTATCATCTGCAAACTTGATGAGGGCACATTTCATCATCTCCTCCCAGTCATTGGTACATATTAAACGGGATGTGTCCCAGACAGACCCCTGTGGTACCCCACTTGTCAGTTCCTTATCCAGCCCACTAACCACTACTCTCTGAGCCAACCATCCAACCTGGTTTTTTTTCAGTTTAGTTGTCCACCCATCCAGTCTGTGACATCCCAACTTGGATATGAGAGTATTGTGGGAGACAATGTTGAAAGCCTTGGTAAAATCAAAGAAAATCATATCCACTACTGTCTCATAATCTGAAAATCCAGGCATTTTGTCATAGAAAGTAGTCAGGTCAGTCAGGCTTGATTTACAAAAGATATATCTCTGCTGACTATTCCCAACCATTTAACACTGCAGATTTTTGTAACAAAAAAAAATCTTCCTGTTAGCCACCTCTTTTGTCTGGTGTTATGTTTACCTTTCCAGTGCTTCTTGGACATTAATATTGGCAGTTCCAGGCTTTCTCAAGCAGACTGGGGGAGGGTTGGGTGGGAAATCTGAGGGGGTATGGTGTTTCAGCAGCATCTTGAGTCCTTTGTTGAGAGGACAATGATGTTCATAGGAGTCTAAGGGTCCACTTGGAAAGCTAGCTGTATGTTTTCTTATCACAGCCTGCTTCCTTCTTACTCTTTGCTAGCTACTTTGAAAACTGCACAATAACATCCCCCAGCCCCAAATGGCATAAAGGTTGTTGTTTGCTACACATTGGCATATGTTTGTCAGGCTTGTACCACACACAATATGTCCAGATGTTAAGCTCAAACAGGTTAGGCAATAAACACTTGGCCACTAGACAATTACTGAAACAGGGTAACAGCAGCTGAGGCCACAACAAACCCAGACAAGTCTTAAGACCCTGCACTGTCAACACAAGGTATTTTATTAGGAATGGAGTAAAAAACATATTCACTGGGCTACCAAACCACGTGAAACAAAGGATGGAAGGGTAGGCAGTAATGCATAGAGATTTTAGCAAAAAACCAATGATCTGGGCATCATATCAGGATGGAAAATCAACTGTGTAATAGAAACCATGGAAAACCATGTTTCCATCAAAAACTTTTTAATCGCAGTATACAATCCACTTAAGTTGCCAGGACAGGTGAACATTTCAACTAATGAATAAGGAGCTGAACACACAAAAAGACATAAAGTATTGTAACACCAGGGGTAAAATGTTATCATCTTCCAAAATTCTGATAAAATTGAAACAGTACAACTAGAAATTGAAAAAAAGGGTTTCTTTTTATCAGTATTTTTTCCTGATTGCTGTTTAATATCAAAACCTGATAATTATCCTTAAATCATGTTATAATAAGTAAAAGAAAGTGGGATCATTAAAAGGGAATGATGTTCACCTCCTAAATTTGAATTAGTTTCTTCTAATCATTCTACTTTTCAATACAAATTCACTTTTGTTATTTTTTGTTCTGGACAAACCCTGTGTTACAAGTTTTTTACCTCTTCTGATCTTTTAAATCTGTGCTTTATCTTATTGACTGACTGAAATTAGGCAGACTGTGATACTCATTATTTAATACATTGTCATTACATTTCATAAACCTTTGTAATACACCAGTTCTCTTTGAACTTACAAAAATAATAGCAGTGATGAAAAAACCTCCTGCTAGAGTCTCAGCTAATATCTTCACGGGGTTCACTGCAAAGACTTCTCCCTCCATCCTCAGAGGCTCTTGCCTCTCAAAGGAACTTAGACCATTTTCAGACTGTGCTACACAAAACTTACCCAAGAATGTGCTCCAGTTTTCAAACCATGTGTTTTGATAGAAATGCAGAGACATTTCTTGCTTCAGGTAGTTTTCCTCGGTGTAGAGAAGGATCAATACAATCAATTAAGCATTTTTAAAAAACAGGCATTTGCATGACTTAAAATTATATGTAGAGGCCTGGTTTTTTTAATTTTTTTTTTAAACTTCCCCCGTTTTCTCGGGAAAGCAAATTGTACTGTCCTTGACCTACGTACCACAGTACTTAAATTCATTGAAAGTTCAACGTTTTTTCATAGTATAAATTGGTAACAAAACCCTAGCCTTAAATTCAGGGAAGAAAACAGCCCATCTTTGTGACATATATAAGTATTGTGCTATGGCATTTTCTAAGTTGTGAATTTTACTTTAGAGTATTATTGCTACCCCATTTACATGTAGTGAAGGTACTGTGCCATGTAAGGATTATTATGTCAAATGATACATTAATTCCGTAAATGACAGTTATTTTTAACTTCCTAGTTCCCAGTGTACATTAAAATAAATTCAAATTATTTGTAAACTTACAACTAGAAAGACAAACACTAAATCCTTAATGGAACAGAAGCTACTGTTGCTATCATCATATAAACAATTCCATTCTTTAATTTTATAAGGTTAGTGATTCTCACCATTTTTATACTGCTAGGAAAATCCTGGCACAGTCTGATCTGAACAGCAAGGTTTAACTAAAGAAATTCCAAACTTTTCAAATTATAAAACAGAACAATTGAAATATACATTAATCTTGATTTTACAGTAAAAGCAGAAACCTGTGCTTTGACTTATGTAGCTGTGCTGCGAACTTTGACATAATGCAAATCTTTAATTGCTACCTGCTGCAGCTCTCCTTTTCTAGAATGGGGATAAAAAAAAATTTCTCACTATCTTCTATTTTCTCCTTCTTCCAGATTATATATCTATATTATCAACTTTTACAGAAAGACATTTTTGTCTTAGTGATATCTATTCAATGCATCAGGGAATAACATCAACAATATTCTCTCAGTAATAATAATGCTCCTTGAAATTCTTTAACAGCTCTAAAATAAGGAGTATAGCTAGCTGAAAACAGTATCTCTTTATTTTAGCCAAGGCAGAACATAGCATTCATTAGCAATGTAATGGTTATTAAAATTATTACTAAAAGATGTGTCCTTAAATCCATCGAATGGAAAGGGCAGGAAATCAAGGTACTAACAAAACAAAGATCTAGGCTGAGTTAACGATTTAGATGCTGAAGTGGAATCCAGATCCAGAAGGAGGTGCTGAAGTTTCCTAGGGAAGGCTGGAGAAAACTAGTCACCTAGGAATGGGAGAAAACAAAGGAGCACACTCAACCACAGGTTATCCTCCAGTGATAGAAATGCTAAGCATGGGAGTGCCCCATCGTCCAAGATTTCTTTCTTTTTGCAGAAAAGTACCTTTAACCATTCAAGATCAATAGTCCCATACTTTTCCTGACAGTAGCTGCCTAAAGCCAGATCTGAAAGGGCTCACTGAATTCACTTCATGGGTCTTAGAGGACCTTTGAATCAAGCAAGATCCATGGCAACATACAGCAGCGTGGAAACTTACCTTTTATGTTGGAGTCCTTTTCATTCTCTTTTTAAAGTTCTTCATGCATTTTGGCTAATGATAACAAATTCACTCCTCAATTCATCTCATATATTTGATGCCATTTCACTGCTAGCTACAAATAAATGTGAAGGAGAGTGCCTGGTCCCTGGCCTCACAGATCAGAGCTTTGTGCAAGTTTCTGCTTGGCAGTTTATTTCATCAACCAGCGTTTGCAGTGTTAAATATCTGGAACATATTTACAGGACAGCTTTTGGGTGAATTCCTGACAGTATATTCAATACTAACACTGCAGATTTCAAACTAACAATTTTAGAAAAAGACAGGCCTGAGGAAATACAAAAGCCTATTAGGTTATCTGCAGGTAGCAATATTCCAAGCAAACCCACCACTTCTGCCATCGTTTAAACTCTTTGATTCTAGTTAGGAAGAAATGATCCCAAGTATGGCAAAGGCAATGTCAGTATTTTTACGTAAATATTACTCAGCAGTTTTTAGGGATTTGAGGACAGGTTCCAAAACTTGAATCTCTTAAAGAAGCTTTTGTTTGCTTTGTGAGCAGGTACCCATTTGAAACTGATTGCATCCCAACTGCCTACAGGAACTCAGGCAACCACACATTAGATGTTTGACTATGGCATGGTGCCACTTAAAACAGGCTTGTAATGTCAGTTAGCCCAGTTTTTCAGGATATTATTTGCTGTGCTTAGGAATGTTTGATACCATTACATTCCTTTCCCTTAGTTATTCACGTAAGAGAATGCATATTATTTTACTAACAGCATGAATGGTTTTCTTTAGTTTGATTATTGTAATTACACTGGTACTTACTGATATCTGCAGCAATTGCTACTAAAAACTATGCCTTTTGTTATTCTCACAGTTGTTTGTGGTTTTTTTTTTTTTCCTGGATGATGAAAGACAAAGGTAGCTTGAAATAGAAGAGATTGGTCCAAACTTTTGATAATGGTACAGACTATAATCCACCATCTATAGTTGTTTCATGCAGTTCTAATGTGAATTACAGTAAGTTCTATCAGGATTTTCCCTTAACATAATGTAACAAATTTCTATTCCAAGAAACTTAGATAATGTACTGTAAAGTCTGAGTGTAATAATTGACGATATTGCATCACCACACAATAGCACTTACTGAAAAATATTCTAGAGTCTGTTTAAAGACAAGGGCCCAGAATCACTGTTATGCAGATGTTAGTGGAGCTCACGCATGCTAGTGACCTCGACAAGCTGTAGCCTTAGCTATGTCATAATTTGATGAAATGTCAGTGGTACAAAGCAACTTCAGCATGTTGGCATACAGTGTGCAAATCCCTATATTAGAATCCAACAATAATGGCTTCCTAAATTATGTTTCGGTTCAGTATCACTGTTTCGGGATGACTTCAGTTAGGAGTTGAAATGCCACACACGCTGCAGACAAAGTCAGAAATGCCATTAAGTCATTTTAGCCAGAATTTTCTTGAGGAATTCAATTGCCTTTCCTTGAAAGAATGTCCTCCATGGTCAGGAAGTATCAAGTCTCAGTATTCAAACCTCCCGACTATAGTTTACACAATTCTTGATACCGAAAAGATTGTGTAAATACACATGGGAGCAAAATAGACATTTTTGATGGTGATAGGTTTGCTTCAACTACCTTTAACAATGCATGGATTCTAGCACTGTTTGCCATTTAGCAAATTACACATACAAAATCTATTAGTCAAAAATACATGCTTTTGAACAAGAGCGGTGTTAAGTGTTCATGAAATCAAGTTTAGATTTAATGTTCAAGAACTGATATTAATTTGCAATGGGAATCCATTGATGATTGTTTTCATGGAGTGCACTTAGACGTCTGTTACCATCCAGAATAAACTGAAGTAGACACTGTAATTAAAATAATTTAATTTAACTGTTCTTTAAGTGAAATTTCACACTGACCCACATGGAAAGCATCAAGTAGAACTTTCCATCCTAAAATAAAATTGATCTTCCTGACAGATGCCTGTATTTCACAACAGTATTCAGGATATAGCTATGGAAGCTAACTGAAGAAGGCGTTGAAAAAAATGTTCAGTATAGGGTGGATACAATAACTCAGATAATATATTTTGACAGGTAATTTCCTCTCATATTTGATAATATTCTTGATAAGTAGGAGACAGCAGAAAGAGGAAGGAAGCAAAGTGTCTACATGTCTAAACACAACATTAATTTAATTATCATAACAAGACAGTTTAAGTTATGCATTTGGAAAAAGTTTTTTAGCACAGAGGGTAGAAACAATGGGATGTATTGCTTAAGGACAACATGTAATTCTTATAGCTGGATTTTAAGCACAAGTAAAAGACACATCTATTAGGAATGATCTAGGAATAGGTAGTTTTGGTTCTGTAATGGAAACTATGATTCCAGGTCACACTGAAGCCTCATTTTTTATGAATTTATATGATGCAAAATACTTAACAGTGATTGCAAGTCTAAGCGTCCTTGAACAGCAAGAGCAAAAGAAGACTGATGTATTCTAAGGCAAAGTAGGCAGAGCTCTCCATGTACAAAGCATGCTACTTGCTGGTATACTAATTTGAAGGAGTGCATCAGGAAGTCACATGTCTTTTGGGTTAAAAAGCTTCCACATGATGAAACCTGGGGTGTAAGTACTCTGCAGAATAGATTAAAGATGTATTACATACGATGCTTGTAGCATTGCTAAAGCTGTGTGATGCTGCACATTTGAAGGCCATTATTTTCAACAGCTTTTAAACTGAATCAACATATACCACTCCAACCTTCCTATTTCACTTAGCTGTGGAAAGTAAGACACCTAATTTATGGCTGTCCTTTAGATTCCCTGTAAAGACAACAGAGGGAGGTAAATGCTTCTGGAGGATTATCTTGTTTTAAGATGATTGTTTAAGCTAGGTGGTTACCATTGATCTGCACTGACTACCAGGGCAGTCAACAGGAACAGCTAAAACTAGGTACCTCTTCAACAGCTGCAACTGCATGAGCAGAACCCCTACCATAAATTGCGAGTTATTTGTACTTTGTCATATGAAAACATATTTAAAATACTTATAAGGTATCTCTGAGGCCCTCTGAATTAAAGGCTACATTTAAGACAGATGAGAAATTCTTCCCAGATCCGAAATTGTAGGAATGTACGTGGCTTTGGATGCTTAAGGAGCCTATTATGGGTCTCTGAGGTTTCACTGTTATTGTCCCTTCCTAAGATCTGCTTTAAAAAATACTCACCTAAGCTGCTCTTCCTTACCCCTTAAGAGGCACCATCTGCATAGGGATTCCTGATTAACTATATCCTCACATTCAATCAGGCTAAAGAATTTTCCTTTTCAGGTGATTTCAGTTGTTACATAGAAACTTATTAAATTAAGTGAGAAAATTTCTTTCAACTGCACTCAAAACTACTGACAGCTGAGACAGATTAAATGCTAAAGCGAAGCTGAAATATTTAATCAATCACAAGGTAGTTTTCTGTGAAGTTGGGAGAAAGTAGGAGAGGTGACTATATTCTGTAACTACAATGTATTTGTGTGTTTTTATAACACCTTGCAGCCAATGATCTTAGAGAACTTCCTGACAACTTTCAGGAAGCTTTTAGACTACAAAAGAAGTGGTGGAGTCAAAGAAAAATAATCCTTTTCTTTCCTCTTAATGCAGATTTCCTAGAATGTAGTACTTGTTATTTTCTAACCCAGACACATCAGAGACACGGATAATGAATTATTTGGTAGAAATGAAACTCAGTTTTAACTGAAACTAGGCAAAAAACTTCAGGAAAAAGTAATCTTCTTAGAATATATGTCACAGACCGCAGCTAGAAAAATAAACTTAATGCCAATGTCACTCATGAAAGAACAACCATTGAATTTCTGAAGGAGAAGTTAGTACAAAATGAGATCTTATCAACCTACATTCTGTTTAAGTTTGGACTTATATATCCAAAATCCACTTATTTTTTGAAGCAGCACACTAGTCTGCCTACTTTCCAGGACAATTTGTTCTTTACATACCTATCTTGCTAAATCCTCTTCTCCTGAGCTTAGAAATCCCTTGAGTCTATCTGCCACGCACCATCCAGCATCCATAAAGAGACCTTCTCTGGTAAAATAAGAACATTCATCACAATCCAGGCTTGGGGCAAAAAGCACAGAAGCTTCATTTACATTTCTGGAAATACACAGAAGTTTAGATCTGTCAGGACTGCTGTTAATTTCTTTTGACATGGTGGTGATATTTCCCTTCCATGTAATCATTTGCTGGTTACAAAATGTATTCAGAATAAAGTCATTTAGCCAGCTCTTACTGGACAAGCACTCAAAAGTCAGGTCAGCTGGAAGCTGACTTTAGCTTACTATTAATTATGGTCCAGTCACGATTTATTTAGTCAGTTATTACTTCTCAGGGGGACAAAAGATGAGCTGGGAAGCCCAGCCACCTGAACCTGGATAATTTCATTAGTCTGTAGACTATTGTGCAAAAAACAGGAAGCCATAGCATCATGCCTTTTCAATTCTCAGAAGAAAATTAAGTATACTTCATCCCAACTGAACGGAGGCATTTGACATACAGATCGGTTCTATATATTCTCAATGGATGTAACAGAAATGCATTTTAAGTAGACTGAGTCAATTTATGGAGAAGTTCATATTTTCTCCACAGTCAATGTATAGAAATAAATGGATAGAAAAAAAAAGACCTAAATTAATCTGAAAGTCCCCTTCAGAATTCCTCAAGCATCAACGCCTTTCCTCTCCCATTCCCCTGGACAGCTGCTTTTTAGCACAATCAGAGAATCAGAGAACAGTTTGGGTTGGAAGAGACCTTTAAAGGTCATCTAGTCCAACCCCTCTGCAATGAGCAGGGACATCTTCAACTACATCAGGTTGCTCAGAGCCCCGTCCAGCCCGACCTTGAATGTTTCCAGGGATGGGACATCTACCACCTCTAGGCAACCTGGTCCAGTGTTTCAACAACCTCATTGTAAAAAATTTCTCCCTTATATGTAGTCTAAATCTACCCTCTTTTATTTTAAAACCATTATTCCTTGTCCTATCACTACAGGCCCTACTAAAAAGTCTGTCCCCATCTTTCTTATAAGCCCCATTCAAACATTGAATGTCTGCAATAAGGTCTCCCCACAGCCGCCTTTTCTTCAGGCTGAACAATCCCAACTCTCTCAGCCTTTCCTCATAGGAGAGGTGTTCCAGCCCTCTGGTCATTTTTGTGGCCCTCCTCTGGACCCGCTCCAACAGGTCCATGTCTTTCCTGTGCTGAGGACCCCAGAGCTGGACACAGTACTCCAGGTGGGGTCTCACCAGAGCGGAGTAGAGGGGCAGAATCACCTCCCTCGACCTGTTGGCCACACTTCTTTTGATGGAGCCCAGGATATGGTTGGCTTTCTGGGCTGCCAGCGCACATTGTCGGCTCATGTCCACTTTTTCATCCACCAGTACCCCCAAGTCCTTCTCTGCAGGGCTGTTCTCAACCCCTTCATCCCCCAGTCTGTATTGCTACCAGGGGTTGAATGTTGTGTGCCATCATGACAGTACACGGCCAGTTTTGTTTAACACACATTCATCCAAAATACCAAAAGCAGCAATATGATTTTTTTTTTTCTGTGGAGGATGGTGAAAATATAGTCCATGCTATTCTGCAGCTTGCTTTATCCTGTTTTGCCAAAGCGACCACCTATTCCAACACTGTAATCATCCCAAATGTGCCAATTATCTTAATCAGCTGGAAGTCATCCCCATCATACTATACGGACACTGAGATGTTGTGCCTGCAGGCTCACTGGAGGAGGAGGAGGAGGAGGAAGTCTGGGAACCTGGAGAGGAGGTGGGATAAGAGCAGTGGCTCACATCCAAACAAGCCTTTGCAGTGCACTTTTCTCTCTGCTCTGTGATGGGCAGTTGAGGGATGACTGGCTACTGAACTACAACCTGGACCAGTCAGGTCAGACAGAGCCGGGGTCAGGGCTGGAGGCTGGACAAACGGGGCCCAGGGGCTGGGCAGGGTCTCTGGGCAGACACGATCAGGACAGACTGCTCTGGGGTTTGAGGGACCTGCGGCTGTGCGTGTCCCAGCGGATGAAAAGATTGTAGGGTGAGGCAGGGAGGGGGTGCCCACTGGGGAACTCCTACCTTGGTGAGCTGGACAGAAGGAAAAGCTCTTGCTGCCAGTGGTGGTAATGTCTGTGTGAGTGCTGTTGGTGTTTGTGTGGGTGCCGGGAATGGCACTGCGTTCCGTGCTGATCTCTGCAGCCTGACGTGTGTGCACTCTGTGTGTGAGTGTGAGTATCTGCATGGGACAGGAGAACTCCCCGGAGACAAAGTCCACTACATTTGGATTCCTTTAACAACTCCCCTAACATCTCCACTAACAGGGTTTCTGCAATTTCCCTGCTTGTAACTCAAAGTCTCTTGTCTCTGTTAAGAGCGCTGGCCGTCCACCACTGTCAATAGTTATACCACTACAAATGCTTATTTTAAATATGTTACACTGACATATATCAAGATTTCCACCTGTACACAAGAGAAAATTGCACATTGCTTAAGTTTCATTGTATTAGGTCACCAATTTCAACCTCATTAATGTGGTTACGCCAACGGGAAAATTGCTTGGAACAGTGCTTGGCTGTGAAGAATCAGTTCCTTAAATTACTGAAAGATTCAATTTGTTCATCTTTATCACATTAGCTCTGGCCATGTTTCACATTCTCGATGGTATGTAGCTTTGCCGAAGAGAGCTGCAGAAAAGGATGCATGCTCTGAATATGTACTTTCATCAGATCATTGTGTAGTAGTCTGGAAACCCATTTGAATTGTTAATTGTCTTTGTGTGTGTGTGTGTGTTGTGCATGTCATGCATTAAATATCTGGCACAGTTTAACTAACAGATGTGGTTTTTAGGGTGCTCGCTCTTTCATTATTTGACTAAGATTAGTTAGAATTATGAATCTTTTTGTAATGCATATGTATTTTTAGCAAAGAAAGAATAAAAAATATTTCGTATAACTGAATGTACTTTAATTCTGGACTGCTCACCAGTTGTGAAAAAGGACAGCTTCATTGTGCCCATACAAAGGAATATCGCCAGAATTTTCAATATATTCACATGGGAACCGCAATTTCTATTAGGTCTGTACAAGAAATAATACACGTGTATGAATCAGGCAGAGATCTGTGCAAATACAGCTTCTCCTTCTACTATTTGAAGATCTCTCACAGAATATTTCTCCATATACAACTCTGCACATTATACCGCATAATAGAATACAGGTTCTGTTTTGTAGGAAGATTATTTATTGAAACAGATATTCATAATGTTGTACCTTAGTCTGCACTGGAAAATTACAGAGGATGTTTTGTCACTGATATCCAAACATAAGGCTCCTCTCTAAGAAGAGCAGAAGCAATCGCAATGCTTCCTGTAGCAACACCGAGAGCACTGGGGGACAGCACAGAGAAGGCAAGGCTTGTTACTGTGTGCTAGAACCCTGTTTTCCCCCTCTCACCTGCCCTCTGGCAGCTGGCCGGTCCCTCTGCAGCTGTGTGGTCCAGAGCCCCGGCCAGCCCTAAAACGAGTTACCATGGCTGAGCATGCTGCCAGGGGGCTCCCCCCAGCCCTCGAGGGACAGGAATAAAACCAATTCCGTATCTCCTCCTTTCAGGAAAGGAATTGTGTTTACCTATCTTACTGAAATATGTTACGCTGATTTCACCAACGCTCTTTGGTATCTCCCAAAAGCAGACTGAATGGAGCTGTAAAGTATAATCATCATCATCATCATCATTATCTGCCTAAGATGAAGACCTAGTATTAAATGTGTGTAAGTCCTGTTCTTTATGGATAAAATGTTGAACTATATATAGTGTCACCTTCATTTTCCTTTTCTAACAGTGCACATATTAGGCAGCAGGCTGAATTTTTTTAGCGTATGTGCACAGTGCCACCCACTGTTCTACAGAAATTTCTCTCTGCTCTGCGCTCTTACGCTGCATCTGTCTGGCGTCTCCATTTCCTCTCTTTATTTGCTGTACCACAGGTATGTGTCACAAAATGGCAATTTATCTCCTGTGAGTGTTCACCTCACTTGAGCTATCAGGCTAGTGCTTTTTCACACACCTAAGCCAGTATTAAACGTTGCGGCTATTGTATCCAAGCACCCATTCATGAACACACAGTTCGTGGATCAGACTTTTCAAATGACAGTAGCTGCCTGCGTTCTAAATAGATAAAGTCTGTTTAATTCTCTTTTTTTTACTGAAATCCCAAATCCTCCCTTCATCTCTGCAGAGGAAGTTGTGGGATGAAGAATAATGTTTCAGGTTTGTGGGAAATAATCAGCTCCACTAGGTATGATCCAAAATTTACTGAAGGTCACAGGAGCTTCTAACCTTGAATCTGCTCCTTTCAGAGGAAGAAATTGCTACACAACTATACATCTACGCTTTTCTTCCAAACCTCTTTGTGTGCCAAACAAGAGCTATTTAGTGTTCAGCATGCAGACACCCTATTTTGTTATCACGTTTCCTCTTCATCTTAATGTATGAAACTGTAAAACATTTCTCTTCTGTGGGGTGGAAGGCTGAAGTGCACTGATCTACAAATTAATTACTAGGTTGAAGAGAACTGTTCTTTGGTATCACTTTCATCTTCTTTGGACAGCATCAGAAAAATCTATCCATCTTAACGTGCCAAACAAACAATGATTTATTCATCATCTCGTCTCTCTCCAGAGCAAGTTTGGCAAAAACCAACAATAAACTACATGATTAAAGAAAAACAAAAATGTTGTCACACTCCCCCCTAAGTAATTAGCTAGGGATTGTCTACACACTTCGGTTTTCTCATGATTTGGCTCTCTCACTACATTTCATGTCCGCATAGGGAAATGATTCAGTTAAGTTAACCTGCTAAACTGGAGACAAGGCATGAGTAGAAATGAGCAAAGAGAATAAATGACTGGATAATTCATTTCCATTTTCAAAACTGTCCTTAGCACCTAATGTTGTGGAAACCCAGAAGGAAACCAGTAAGTCTAACAAGACCCTATCACATCTTCTGATTTTACAGAAACTATTGCTATATGCTGTACACAGAATGCATATAAGTGGAGTTACTTTAAAATGTAATCTCCAGTACCCTTGTGTGAGAATTTTACCCAAAGCCCTCTATAGCTGCTAAGGAGAATTAAAGTACTGCTAATGAAACTTCAGTAGTACAAAACCTGTGAGGACTAAGGCTAAGGTAGGTATGCATAACCTCCATTAGTGTGAGAATTTTTAATGCCATCAACAACATTGGAATGCCAGTAATAAGAATGAGGAATTCTGAAGATTTTACATACTGATAAGCAAATAACTGGGAAGAAAAGAGTTTGTCTGGAGTCCTATGAACAGAGTAATACAGGCATAAGAAGATAGGACAACACTTGCCTTAGTTTGAAAGCACAGGCAGTGAAAAGGAGGGAAATCAGCTAATTTGTGCTTGGAAATGTCCACAAGTAAGGAAAAAATCTCAGTGAAACTGAACACATGAGGGTCTCTGAAGTTTCCTCAATGTGTATCATTAATCCCTTAAGTAACAGTAGAGCTATTTGACTGCTGTACATTAAGAAGAAAAACATAACTATGGTTTCAATAACAGTAAGCTTGGTTATGACTACCAAAATTTTATTTAGTAAGGAAGGAAAATGCTTTTCTTACATTCATAATTTGAAATTCATCTAGATAGGTGTCTGAAAATGCAGATAAGTGCCTGATTGCATTTTCAGAAATACTCATCACTAAAACCCACTGATTCCAAAAATCTCATTATTGGCAAATATTATTTTTGCAGAGAAGTTGCCATTGCAGGACATAAATTATATGGGACAGACAGACGCTGTTGTACTAGTAACAGAGCAGTAGTTTATAAAAGATTACTCAGAGTCAAAACAGATAAATGAATTTGCCATATTAGCTCATAACACAGAATATCTATTACAGGTAACAATATCACTACAGTATCACTGCCTGACCAAGACAGCATCAGATGCCATGCTGTGACAAGCTGAGATAGGTCTAAAGAGTTGCAAAACTAGAAGACAGAATATGTGGAATTGCTCAAATATATAATTATGAGACATCACAGACAATTCTGAGACTACATTTTTAGACACTGTATATGGAGCACCTACACTAAGAAGACAGCCAAAGAGAAATACCATTCCCCACCAGTTCTAAAGGAAATCAATTCACTGCCATGTGTAACCATGTGTTTAAAACCATCTCAGTATCAAGCATAGAAAGCAGTAAACGTGATGATAATTTGTTTTTAAAGGGCTTTGAGAACTCCAGAGACGTAATTCTGAAATTGTACCTGGCAAATTCTTAGAAAGTATAATAAGCAGTAGAATTAAAGAGTTGATATATGGATAAAAATATCTTGAGGAAGAATCAACATAGCTTTGTAAAGAGAAGCCATACCTCACAAGCCAATTGGAGAAAAATCTATTTGGTATAATCTGCTAGGATCCCCAGAAAGCATTCAACAGGGTTGTTCACCAAAGCCAGTTACAGACAATAAGCTGTCAGGAAATAAGAGGAAAAGTCCTCTCATGAATAAAGATCTGCTTTAAAGCAATAAACCAAAAGTGAGACAGAAGTAAGAAAAAGTCACTTTTTTTTCTCAGTGGAAGTAGGCTAACAACAGGATCCCCTACATATCTGTGTGAAGGTTTGTGCTATTCAAGATGCTCAAGAATAATCTGGAAAATGGAACAATTAGTTAAGTGATATGGTTTTCTAATGCCACTAGGTTATTCAGGGCTCTATCAGTAACAGTCCAGTGGTTGGTGATGGGCAAATAACAGACAGACCTCATGACAGTAAGCAATAACACATGAAAATCAGTCTAAATAAAATAAACTAATGCACATAAAGAAAAACAATCTTACTGTTACATTTTCACTGTAGAATTCTGAATTACCCACCAGTACTCAAGAAAAAGATCCTGGTGTTTTTGCAGCGCTTATGAAAACCTGAGCTCAGTAGAGGGCAAAAACCACACAGAATGTTAAAAAGTGTAAAAATAGAAATAGAAAATAAAATAGAACAGATTATTATAAATCCAAGGTGCATCCCCAACATGAATACCTTCTCTTATTTTGGTCCCTCCCCACTCTTCACTTCATAATGGGTAGAGCAGAATTAAAGGAGGTTGAAAAAGACAATGAAGGATGGAGAATGAGACGCTCAACTGCTCCTGTAGGTGCTTTAATCCAAATTCTAGCTTCTTAAAATTCCCATTCAAAGACTGTCGATTCATATAGATGCTTAAGGCCTACAAATGCCTAAGTTTTAACCTGTAAAAGTACCCTGAGTACCAACAGATCTGCTCTTGGTCTGTCCAGAACTGCCTAATGGTACTATACAAAGCAAGCCAAGGTATGAAGGCTCCTTAGCTCCACCATGAGCCCTAGCCACACTTCTGCAGACTTTGCGTGCATGCCAAATACTAGGGCACTTAGAGAGCACGTGCACCTGTCGAGGTCCTGAATCAAATGAGAAGGAAATGGCATACTTTCCATACATTCTGCCAGTGGACTCCACCTTCAATAGGCCATGAAGACATATGACTGTTCATCAGTCATCTCTCAGAGGAATGAGTGTGTTTCAGTCCCTCCCAGTGAAGTTACTCCATTCCCCCAAATTAACTACATACAAGAAAGAATAATGTTAACATAGGACCAAATACCAACCTGAGGCTACCAGCTCAGCACCACAGCTCCTAAGCTTTCCTGGGTGTCTATCTCTTGAAAGTGGGAGTAAGCCTCTAAATTACACAGAAAAGTCTCTACAAATCTCATAATGTGACAGCAGGTGGCACTGTCACGTCAAAACGCGTACAATCATCTCCTGTTCCTATTTAATCAGATTTTATTCATAGATAATGGAATGGAAAAGTGAGTGACATGCAAATTTGTACAGAATAATTAAATATGATTTGCTAAATATTATTCTTTATCTCTGATTAACTATTTGAGTTTTGCAATGTTCTAATCCTGGATCTGAACTATTACGTTTGCCAATACATTTGTGCTGATTCCTTTTGCTCCGTTCAGCCATTGTGGCAGTTCTACATCCCCAATAGAAATAAGCTGAAGCATACATAATTATTTCTTCTAAAACTGCTCATCATCACATAGCTAATAAGACAACAAAACTGAAATTTCCTCTCCTTTCACATACAGTACTATCTATGAAAGCTGTAATGACAAAGGAAAAACAGGTTTTACTATACCTTAAAAGCAACAGCTTCTTACTGAAAGATTTACCAAATGGGTGGAAATAGTCAGACACTTCATGAATGAGGAGCAGGAGCAGTCTGGCCATTCTGAAGCACCGATAGCTACAGCCATAACAGGTCATATGTAGAAGTGTCAGCTATAACTACCTCTGGAAAAGGCACCAAAACACATGCTCCCTGTTTCATATCTACGAGATATTTTTGAGTGCTTCTGCCCTTTACATTTGTAATGCAAGCTCATACATGTTTTTCAAGCCTCTTATTCCCACACCGAGGCCAAATTTCTGAAGCGCAAACATTTTAGAGGTCACTGGGCTATGTGATGGGTAACTAGCTACAGGTCATGATTATGAAGCCTAAGTCAACTGTCAGAAGAGCAACTGTCTGTTTAACTGCCAGTTCCTCTCTGCCATGCAAAACCTTTCCATTTCCATTAATCACAAGGCAGGTTTCAAACGCAGACTCTCTGCTTTCTCAGGGTAGGTGACTTGGACCATAATCTTGAAGACAAAACCAATCTGTCAGATATGAGAGCTCTCCCTCCACAGAGCTGTCCAGGCCCCAGGGAAGGTTTTCATATCAAAACTGTATTTCCAAATCAAAAGTGTGAGATCCCTGGAATGGAGGACATGTTGGTTTATTTTTTATTGGACTGAGCTAAGAAAAGCTGAGTTTCATTTTGGGTCAAACATTCATAAAGCATGAAACAGGGGATGTTACATCAACATGTGTTTGTAAATCTGACTGTGATTGTGATTCCTTCCTTGTGCCATTGTCACAGAGCAGGACAGCGCTCCAGCCTGTCCTCCACCATGAGGCCCCTGGAGCAGGCCACCAAACACCGCATCCTCCACCATGAGGCACCACCATGGAGCAGGGCACCAGCCCACCAATTTCTCCACCACGAGGCACCATGCAAACACCACAGCAGGCCCCATCAGGCTGCTGAGGAGTGGCAGGTGAACTAAGCAAAAAGGCACCGCTGTGACTGTACATATTATGATATTTTGCAAAATCTTAAAGGGTCCTTGAAAATTTTCAAAGCAGAAAGCCCAGAGCAAGCCATCTGTCCCAAGGCAATGCGTTGACTGCCACCTGGTTTGGTGACAGGGGACCAACTGAACAGGCCTGATGCACACCTCATCCCCCAACCCTGTCTCCAGTGAGGACAGACACGGGCTAAAATGCTAATGTAAGCCATTCAAATCTCATAAGACCTTTTAAGAAGCATGTCTTTGAATATTAAATAGTTTATTTTAATTCTCTCTTGGGGGGTTGAATTATGAACAAAAGATCAATACTTTCTTAACATGAAAACCAAGACTTTTATTCTACTTTGTATTACAATAAAAAAATGAGGTTATTGTCTAACATCACAGGAGTTCTGGAGCCAAGAATTTATAGAAAACAGGAAAATAATATGAGATTTTAAAGAGAATTGTAGACCTTGAAGTAGGGATTCGTAATAAATGGGTGATTATCCATAAATGGAGTTAGAGGGAATCTCATTCCAGAGGAAAATTTGATATGCAAACATTATCTTTGGTCTGCACTGGAAAATATAGATTAATAGAAATAAAATTCAAAATTATTTCACTATTGAAACACTGTAAGAGTCTTACTGAAATGTTTGAATCTGGTCATGTAAAAATGTATATGTGTTTATAACTGAAAAGCCAAGTTTGTGACTTATCTTGGCTTTTTGGTACCATATTTTACAGTCATATTACAGGGATCACATTACAAAAGATAAGGCCAGATCCAGCCCCGCTGTAGATTAGGGACCCTGTGCAGCAGCACATGACATGCCTCAGAAGGCCAAAATAGGGGAGCACAGCTCCCCTCTGCTCCAAGGCAACTCCACCCCAGTGTAGGACGCTGAGCGGAAGGTAGGGACTCTCATTTAATTAAAACAGGTGACATTCTTCCATCAGGAATCCATCTTCTTATTGCTGCGTGCTCCAAATTAGGCTTAGCTCTCTTCAGCAGCATCTGCGTGTTCATTATCACGGTTCTGCTAGCATCCAGAAGATGGAATGAAGTGCAACAAACTGAAGCTGAGCAGGGGGGGTTGGACCAGATGACCTCCGGAGATCTCTTCCAATCTCAATCATCCTGTGATTCTGTCATTCCAAGTCTTGTCTAATCAAGATTTGCTAAATGAAATGAGCAGATACTAGTGGCCTGCTTATGAGCAGCAGGTAAACTTTGGTGCCCTTTTCAAGTGGTTCAATTAGATTAATTTCCCTAGGCTCTCTCAGTAGTTAATGTGTTATCCCTCCTCCCTGTCTACTATAAGAAATCTAGAAAGATGCTGTTCAAGCCAGCTGTGAGGGTGCAAGGACATGATGCAGAATTTCTTAGCAATTGCCTCCATTTCTGGGCTGTTCAGCATCCCATATGAATATGCTGCCTGTGGAAAAGCAGTACAGGCAAAACTCTCCCTGTTTGTAAGACATGGAGCGTACATGTGGAACATGTCCTTGCTGGATCTCCCAGGGGAAGGCCAAATCTCACCTACACTGATGAGATCTGTAGCTCACGGCTGCAGACTCTTGTTCTTCATCATTTTTTAGAGAGGGTCAACTCTCTTTCTAGTGCTTTCAAAACTTGTTTTGTGCCAAACCTCCTCTCAGAAGTAGGAAGTAAAGGACAACATAGAAAACCCAGGAAAACAAGCCTTCTAACCCAAGTACTCAAGTCTGTAAAGCTAGGTCCCTTAAAAGCCACTTCATGTGGTTTCAGGAGTTTGATCTTTAGGATATGTTCTAAGCTATTCTGCTGCCATAAAAGATTAAATCGGAGTTAAAAAAAATTCAGTTGTTTGATTTAAGTTTAAACTAAATTAAATTCAAGCTCATGCTGTTTTAAATTCTTCAAAGGGCATATAAACTGTTTGGGTGGAACAGCAGAAACAATTATTTGCTATCAGCAAGACCTTTCCTTCAAGTATTAGCAAAGTATGTTCCCAGTTGCATAAAAGCAATGCCTCAAGAAAAAGAAGCTTATTCTAATTTATTCCAACTTGTTCCAATTTATTCCAACCAATGATCTGGCCCAGTACCTTTAAACTTGCTCATACTACTTTGTCTCCCAATTATATTTTGGTGCACTGATTACCTAACTACCCAGTTAGGTAACCTACTTAAGTGATGTATTTACCATGTTAGTGTGTTTTTCTCTTTGACAACTTTGGAAAACACAGGAATATTCTTTCTCTCTTCTGTGCTCCAAAACTTGTACTGCTGTGATGTTCCTTGTACTCTGAATCATATCACAATGGTAAAACTGTTCAGGGTTATAACTAATCTTGTAACATGTGAGAGAAAGCCATTAGGCCTGTTTCTGATTTCACTTCCACCAGTATATTTTAGATACTGCTTCAGTGAAATCAAGAGTCACTGAGGTCCTTAGGAGGAGAAACAGAAGATACAGGCCAGAAAAAAAAAAAATAATGAGCATTTGCTTATAACTCTTCTGGTGTGTTGTATTTAAGAATTCATTAATCATTCACTAGGTGGGGCTGATACCTCACAACCAAGAAAAAGACTGAAAACAGCTGGAGAGTAATTGCTTCAGTAAAAGTATTGCTTTCATTTCAAGAAAAATCTTTGGGTAGGCTAAAATTAATAATTAGCTTTAGATGAGATTTTTTGGAGGTTTGACTTTCCATATATGAAATTTTATTCATTTAACTATAAAGTATTTGAATTCTTTTAACGTGGCTATTTTGGGCTTAACTCCCTTTTTTTTAAGTGCAAGTATCTACTGTCATTTGATATTCCTAAGGGTACCTGAGATACAGGCTTAGGACTAGCAGATGTGATGCAGAACCTATAAAAGATGCATGCTTCACCAAGGAAGCAAGCGGAGGCCAAGAAGCAGAAGCACGTTTGTGCATGTAAGGTGGTATGAGATGCATACAGGTAAGTAACATTATGGCATGAAACAGCTCAGCTGAATATGACGTGTCAAGTGCAGGAAAACAACAACAGGGAAAAATAATTTGAGAATGATCCTTCTCCAACTTATGCAGATTCTAAACCCTCATCTGGACAATCTGAAAGCTGATTTGGAAAATAGAGGGAGGGAAGCCTTTTTTTAAAAGTCATATACAACATCATAAGCAAAGGTCAGAAACAAAATTTGCTATAAACCACTTTCCAGAAAAAATGTGCCTTGTCTTAGATTTAGCTAATGACATCCAATCTAGAGACTTCAGCCGGGCAGTTAGGATTTAGCCATATACCCCAGTTGGAGCCATGAAAAGGGAATGGTTGTGAAGCAAATAAGCAGCAGAGGTTTCCCTCATGCAGAGGCAGACTCTATCCCAGGGCAGCTTGAAGGGGCTGGTAGTCATATTGTGTTGCTGAAGCAGCTCAAAGCATTCAGCTCTGATGAATGAATTGAGCCCTGAGTCACCAAGGTTCTGGAAGTCATTAAAATAGCAGCAAGAAAGGGGCAGGAAAGAGTTGATTCATACAGTTCAGTATAGTTATTAAACCTGATGATCTCAGGACAAAAAATTTGGGAAGGGAAGGGAAGGGAAGGGAAGGGAAGGGAAGGGAAGGGAAGGGAAGGGGAAACAGAAACTGACATAAGGTGCAGTCACTGGCTAGTTTTAAATTTTTCATGCCGAAGGGATTTCAAGTGAAAATAAAATAAATACTAAACCTGAAAGAATTCCTTAGGACAATACATGTTCCTCAAATCACAGAAATCTGGTTAACACTGATGAAGCAGATCAGAATAATTTTGTTAGTCTCATGAGTAGAATTTAAAGCAAATGCAATTTAGGTGACATCACTGAGATTGTGCTTTGTGGCAAGCAACAATGATGTATTGAAGACCATTCATAGTATCTATGAATTCACAGAGAATTCATAGGTCAATAGCCTTTGCTCAATATTTCTGCCATTTACTTTTAAAACATTTTTACTCATTAACAAAAAACTATTCCCACCATAAATGATTAAGTAAAACAATAATAAAGGCACATACATTTAATTAAACTTTCAAAGACAAATCAAAAGGGATTATTTTACAGAATCATATCCCAATTATTCATCAAACAAAATCTCTTTGATTAGGATTGTTATATATGTTCAGTTACAGAAAAGCATATGTATGTGCTTGAGTTTAAGGCTTCTCCCTGAAAAAAAAAAGAGATTATTTGCATGTTAAAGTTACACATTTTTTTCCTGATGAGAATTTTTACAGCATTCTTAGATGGAGGTCCTTTTGTCAGCAATTTTTGCACTAAGTCAGAAGTTGAGAGCTATCAATGACAGCAGCATGATTAAGGCAGATGGAAATCAAAATAGAGTGGAAAGGAAAGAAACTATGGAGACAAAGCAGTAGTATAGGAAACAGAAGGGAACAACATGGCCATGAGTCGTTGGGGCTTTCTGCCTTTCAATTTAGGCAAAACCTCAGTACAGCACAAACAGGGTTACTGAAGAGCAGATCTGGATAGTACAATAGATTACCCTCTCTTTCTGGATTCTAATTCACTTTCAGATGTCAGCATGATTGTAGCCTTTTATGGTTACTTATGGTTATTCATGGTTTTATTGACACTTAAGGTCATTACTGCTATAATATTACTAATTATTACTAATGCTTTGTATTACAGTAGTGTCTAGAGGGGAATTCAACTCTATTTGCTCCCAGGCAAGCTGAGAACAAGGTTTCACTTTCAATGCTCTAAATACCAACTTTGGTTTGAGACACAGAAGAGAAAGAGCAAGAGAAGGAGACAGGACTTCCTCTTTACAGCAGTGACAGGAGCATGTGCTCACACAACCAATGTCTGGACCCTGTCCAAAGTCTTTTGAAACCAAAGGAAAATCACTCATTGACTTAAATGGACATTTAACCAAGCTTTACATATACAATTACCAGACAGAGATCTTGAAAAGTTTAGAAGTGTATTTTAAATGCATTATAAACATACAAGATCTGGCTAACAAGTTTCAGATCAAGATAAACCTTCTGTGAAATTACTACATTTCCTTCCCCCTCCACCCCCTCAAACATCCTCTAATACTCCACAGGCTTTAGAACCCTAAAAGTCAAAATCAAGTGAAGAATTAGTCAGTGTTGCAAAATTTCTTTGGAAACTGCCTGTGGAACTCAAAACCTGAGAATTTAGCCATTTAGGACTCTCATCTGTGAATTCATAATTAGCATTACCTAAGGAGACTTCCTGGAGTCTGGTAGATTATGAATTCTCTCTGGTTTGTGAACACATTTGATCAAAGCTATACCAAGTCTCATGCAGCCTGAAGAAAGGAGTGAAATCGATCAGTACACCCATCACCACCCCTAGGAAATTCTGTCTGACAATGAAAGATTTACAAAAATTGGAGACATTAAACAGATTTTTTCTGACAGGCTCATACCCATAAACATACACCTACTGACATCTATAAAAACATTGCCTGCCAGAGTTTTAATAAGTGAATACCAAAGATATTGACACTGAAGCAACTGTAGTTGGAATACTGTATATGAGGGGAATCAATACCAATACATCTAGTTTTATAGATTTTTGATGTGATTACTTTCATACACTTGCTTATACAGCATTATATCCTCTTGCTACATACATTCAACCAAACCAAAAAAAAGTTACTAATGCAGTGTGGGAATCATCTGTGAGATTATTTTTTCCTCAGAGTAAAGCCTATGATAAAGAAGATGGGTTTTAGCTATTCAACAGAAATCATCATGATTGCTTATTACTGTTCAGATGTAATAAAATGTGACCAGATTACTTAGAATCCAGTCTCCTCTTACAAAAAAAAAGTCATGAAACTTCATTAGTCCTTATGCCCACAGTCAGGTAGGCACGTCAAAGTGTATGAAACAAGGGAACTGCTCCAGTGAGTGTTCTGGTCACATTGTTGATCTAGTTGAAAACCTTTGAAACTTTATTATGGCTAGTTAATGAGGTGCTGGTTTGGGTTTGTGTGGTGGGGTTTTGGTAGCGGAGGAAGGGCCACAGGGACGGCTCCTGTGAGAAGCTGCTGGAAGCTTCCCTGGCTCCAAGTTGGGCCCACCTCTGGCCCAGGCCGAGCCCATCAGTGACGGTGGCGGCGCCTCTGGGAGAACAGATTTAAGAAGGGGAACCTGCAGCAGAGAGGGGAGTGGAATGTGAGGGGAACCCCTCTGCAGACACCGAGGTCGGTGAGGAAGGAGAGGAGGAGGAGGAGCGGGGGAGGAGGGGATGCCCCCCCAGCCCGTGGTGAGACGGCAGGCTGTCCCCCCCAGCCCAGGGAAGGGAGCGGGGGAGCAGATGCCCACCTGCAGCCCGGGGAGAGAGAAGCCCATGCCGGAGCTGGGGGATGCCCCCCAAGATGGCTGAGACTCCATGGGAAAGGCCGCACTGGAGCAGGCTGTGACTGAAGGACTGTGGCCCGTGGGAAGGACCCATGACAGAGAAGCTGGTGAAGGACTGTATCCCATGGGAGGGACCCCACGGTGGAGCAGGGGAAGAGTGAGGAGTCCTCCTCCCCCTGAGGAGGAAGGAGCGGCAGAGACAGCGTGTGGGGAGCTGACCCCAACCCCCACCCCCTGTTCCCCTGGGCCGCCGGGGGGAGGAGGGAGAGAGAACCGGGAGTGGGGCTGAGGCGAGAAGGAGGGAGGGGTGGGGGAAGGTGTTCTAAGGGTTGGGTTTACTTCTTGTTGTCCTTGTTTTGATTTGATTTGATTGGTAGTAAAATAAATTAATTTTGTTTTTTTCCCCAAGTTGAGTCTCTGTTTGTCCATGACCATAAGTGGTGAGTGATCCCTCCCCGTCCCTGTCTCAACCCATGAGCATTTCTTTATATTTTCTCCTCCTCATCCCACTGGGGCTGGGGGGGGTGGGGGGTGAGAAGTGAGCAAGCGGCCGCATGGTGCTTTGTTACCTGCTGGGCTTAAACCACAACAGGTACTATTTAAGCAAATGTGACAGGCTGAAATTGAGGAACAAGGACTCTTTCTATCCATGGAAGTTTTCTAAGAATTACATTCCCAAAGCACTCCAGAGGACAAGTACTCCTCGCCCAGCACAAATAAACTATAGTGCATGAGCTAAAAAGTCAACAAACACACTTTCCCTTCTGTGCACCCAGAAGCAGTGATGAATGTCTACCCCAAGAAGTTCAGCACTTTATCATGCAGTCCTATATGACCCAGATCCCTCTAAACATTCAGTCACCTGGAAGCATGACATGTCCCGGGGTAGTACAGCTTGACTGCACACAGCAGAAATTAACTGTCATCATTTAATCATAATGGTACTTACCTATTTCACAGTGATGTTGTGAGCATTAACCAAATAATGCATTTCTAAAATTATTTGTGACATCCAGAACAAATGATATTGTTTTGAAAATACAAAGCATTTTCATAGTTATCAAAGATACACTGGTAATAAATGCTTGTGTTAGTAAGCAAGAACTAATAGCTACACTGATTTAAGTAGTAAAGAATTATTTTATTATATTATTTAGAATTTATTTATTATATTACTTAGAAAAACATAAAAAATACAAAAAGGTAAAAAAATCTAGAGTCAGATTCACCAGGGAAACCATGGATATCTACAATGTTAATACCTTCTCAGCTGTTGCCATCAGGGGAGACAAATGGACCTCTGTAAGGTGTGATTCATCCCATCCTAAAGCACAGCTGTATAAAACGAATAATGAATTGCTTCTTTGAAGCTCCTGTTTCTCTTCTTTGACTGAAGAAGCTAAAGGTGACTGGCAGGGGAAAGAAACCTCTGTTTTTCGTAGGCAAAGTTGGTCAATTATGCAGTCAGTCACATACACAGGAAGTCAATTTACACATAATAACCACTTAAGAACCACAATTCCTCTTACAAAATTAATTATTCTTGCTACAGGAATAAGTGAGGTTAGCCAGTATACCCAAATTAGCTTTCTAAATGTAAAGGTTCTTAAGCTACTTGGAATGAATGAAAAGATGGGTAACAGTCACCTTACATACTATGCCAAGTATGGGGTTTTTCATTACTAATTGAAGGAAATCATTCAATATATAAAATGTAAACCTCAGGATTGTGGGGCAAAGAAACCCCCCCCCTTAAAGTCAGCATAGAATATCAGCAGAGATGAAGTTGCCTGAACACGTTTCTCTTTTGCACTGCATGAAATCATCTAAAGTTATTTCCATGATGATGTTGTTTTCTGTATGAAGACATGCCTGTTCTGGTTCTCCTGTTTGTTATCGGATGCTCAGCTATTAAGTCTGTTCACTGCTGTAAATGGAATTGTTAAGTACACAGATAGATGGATTGGATCTTTTTCTTTTAGTGCAGATGCATAAGTTATTACAATCAACAAGTTTTATGAATGACTCTATATTTTAAAGTTGCCAGAGGTAACTGAAATGCTGATACTTTGCTGGTGTTACACAAATTCTTAACAAATAATTAGTTTTGCCTAAAATAATTGTTTTCCATACTATTGCTCAGAGATTGCTACTGATTTATATGTATAAGTAATATTTTTAATAGGCTGGAATTGATCATATCACTTTTAAAGAAGATATTCTTGCTGTTGGCTGTTATACTTTCTATACTTTTTAAGTGGGAACAATAAAGGCAAAATTAAAGCTTACAAAAAAAGGATCATTTTGTTACCCAATATGCCACCGCAAGGTCATGATGTTTGCATAACACAATGAACGTTCACAGATTCAGGAGTCAATTTCTTTGAAGGGTATGGACTTTAATGCCTCAGAGATGTTTAAAGTTTAAAAGAGCATTGTCTTCCATCTCTGCTAAGATATGCTATTGAGAAAATAACTAATAACAGATATTCCTCAAAAAGCTTTCACTTTTGAGAATCCTTAAAGATTCTTCACTTAAAAGTGAAGGGTCAACCATGTATTTCATGTAAAAATTAAAAGTCCTGTTGTACACTGTGCTATGGGATTGGAATATATTTTTAATAATATTTTTACTATTTGTTATTTATTTACTATACCCAAAATTACACACAGAATGGTTGAGATTGGAAGGGAACTCTGGAGGATATCTGCTCCAACCTCCCTGCTCAAGCAGGGCCAGTTGCCCAGGTCTGTGTCTAGATGGTTTTTTAATATCTTCAAGGAGAGAGACTCCACAATCTCCCTAGGCAACCTATTCCAGTGCTCAGTCAGCCTCACAGTAAAAAAGTGTTTCCTGATGTTCAGACAGAACCTCCTATGTTTCAGTTTGTGCCTATTGCCTCCAACTTTCTCATTGGGCACCACTGGCATGGGTACTGTTCAATATCTTTAATAATGACATAGACAGGGGGATTGAGTGCATCCTCAGCAAACTTGCAGATGAAACCAAGCTGAGTGGTGCAGTTGATGATACGCTAGAGGGAAAGGATGCCATCTAGAGGGACCTTGGCAGGCTGAAGAACTGGGCCCATATGACCCTCATGAAGTTCAACAAGGCCAAGTGTAAGGTCCTGCACCTGGATCAGGGCAATCCCCAGTATCATTGCAGACTGGGGGATGAAGGGATTAAAAGCAGCCCTGCAGAGAAGGACTTGGGGATATTGGTGGATGAAAAATTAGGTAAGAGCTGGCAATGTGCACTTGCAGCCCAGAAAGCCAGCCGTACCTTAGGCTGCATGAAAAGAAGCATGGCCAGCAGGTTGCGGGAGATGATTCTGAGCAACCTGATCTAGTTGAAGATGTCCCTGCTCATTGCAGGAGGTTTGGACTAGATGACCTTTAAAGGTCCCTTCTAACCCAAATTATTCTATGATTCTTTGATTCTCCCCCTCTACTTCTCTCTCATGAGACACCACCTGGAGTACTGCATCCAGCTATGGGGCCCCCAGCACAAGACAGACTTGAACCTACTCAAGCAGGTCCAGAGGAGGGCCACGAAAATGATCAGAAGGCTGGAACACCTCTCCTATGAAGAAAGGCTGAGAGAGTTTAGCCTGGAGGAGAAAAGGCTTCAGGGAGACCTTACTGCAAATTTGCAATACTTAAAGGGGGCTTATAAGAAAGACAGAGAACTTTTACCAAGGCCTGTAGAGACAGGAAAAGGGGTGACAGTTTTAAACTAAAAGAGGACAGATTTAGGTTAGATATAAGGTAGAAATTCTTTACAATAACTGTTGCCCAGAGAAGCTGTGGATGCCCCAACCCTGGAAGTGTTCAAGGCCAGGTTGGATGGGGTTTTGAGCAACCTGGTCTAGTGAAAGTTGTCCCTGCCCATGGCAGGAGAGTTGGACTAGATGATCTTTAAAGGTTCCTTCCAACCTAAACCGTTCTATGATTCTATGGTTTTATGATTCTTTGAAAAGAGCCTGGCTACATCCTGTTTGCACCCTTAGAAGAGACAAAGTCACTGACTATATGATTTTTCTGCCTCGAACTCCCCCCTTCCCAGCTATTCAACTATCTATATAGAGGATTATCTTGAACAACAAAGTTCATAAAGTGAAAGATATGCATAATTCTTTGCAGATCTTTCTGCTCAGAGTGTTTCTGAATTCACTTGCACACAGAGATCTCTCCACAAAATGTAGCTTGCAGAAGTTTTTTTTCCCATCAGAAGGGAACAATGAAGAGTCATCAGAAAGTCAATGATGTGTAGAAAAAAAATGGTAACAGCTGTATAAGGTATTTTTATGTTCTGAAGGGAAGAGTGGGTATTACTTGTTTCATATACTTGGTTTTACTAACCAAGTACAATGTTGCAGCAGCACATCATGTTATCATATACAGTCTTCAGTATTCCTTCCTGTGGTGGGTTGACCCAACTGGCAGCTAAGCCCCAACCCAGATGTGCACTCATTCCTCCATGGCGGGATGGGGGAGAGAATAGGAAGGGCAAAAGCAAGAAAAACTTATGGGTTGAGATAAAGACAATTTAATAAGGGAAGGGGAAAAAAAGAAAAAAAAAAAAAAAGTAACGTTAAGGCAATCACTCACCACCGCTCACCAGCAGACAGATGCCCAGCCAATGGCTACCTTCAAAAGACTTCCCCCCACCTCAGTGTTACCACTGAGTACAATGTCATACGGTATGGAGTATCTCAGTCTGTGCCAGCTGTCCCAGCTGTGTCCCCTCCCAGCCTCTTGCCCACCCCCAGCCTACACTTTGGGGGTCAGAGTGGGAAACAGAGAAGGTCTTGATGCTGTGTAAGCACTGTCCAGCATTAGCTAAAACATTGGTGTGTTACCAACACCATTTTGGTCACAAATCTAAAACACAGCACCATATGGGCTGCTTTGAAGAAAATTAACTCCAACCCAGCCAGGCCCACTACACTTCCCTTAATTCATAAACAAATGGCACATCTCGAGAAAATGTGTTGAGGAGTTGTTAACATTGATGATGTCAAGTTATATATGGGAATGTCTCAACTGTCCACGGAGAAGAGCAGTGAGAATTTATGTTGGTTTGAAATTCCTGAGGGACACAGAAGATGGTTCAGCCAGGTTCTTGCACTGTTGACTAGAGACCAGCAGCCTAGAGTGTACTAAGTTAAGCACTTGCAACTCAGTTTAGATACAGCTATAGAAATAACTCAGGTAATAAGGTGTGAGTAGTCTGGAAGGAAAGCAAAAGTTTGTGTGGTAAATTAGCGCAGGAGAAACTAGTGAAGAAACACAAACAGTAAAAAGTAATCATCAGAACAGACAACAGGAAAGAATGAATACAAAATAGATTTAAAACCTGCAAAGTTTACCTGAATTGCTAGCAGAAAGGCACTGACATTTGCCAAATTAGAATATTTCATCTGAAGGATAAGTAATTTCAACTTTGTTTTGAATAAGGCATGATTTTGGATGCTAAGTCATTGGAGCTTTCCTTCAGAGTAACAAACCATGGCCATTTTAAAGAGAAGTGTTCTTCTTGATGTTTGTATGTAATCTTCCTTGGCATTGCTGGGTTGTACCTGTTCAGTGATAGGAGAATGGAGTAATAGCTCCTAAAAAATGCATTAAGCAGGTCAACAGTCAGATCTGATTTCATGTCTTTTATTCATCTCTGAGGACTTTGGGGTATTTGGCATAACGCAGTCAAAATTAAAATTTGAAAATTCTTATTAATGCCCTCCACCAACCTAATAAAAATGAAAGTAACATTCAGCCTAGCATTAGACACACTGTTTACTAAACTCAGTTTTATATATTAAAACCCAATTCCATTGCAGTATCAGTAGAAAATATCAGTAACTTACTTTCCTATGCAGCTGGTGGATGTAAAGTTAGTCCTTACTTTGAAAATAAAACTGCTCATATGTGTAGGTTGCTCTACAGAACTACCTCCCTAGCTACTCTTTTTTTACTTCCTACCACATTGTAAAAGGCAAGAAAATAAATAGGGTCTGAAAGTGGGTAGTGTTCAAAGATACTGAAAACAGCTTTCTTAACATAGCCCTGATTCCATACTCTCTTAAACTGTTTTCACACAATGTAGACCAAACCGTGTGTCTTCTTCTGATCTGTCTGTTCTATGCAGCTAGCTCAAAGAAAGTGAGATCTGTCTGGTTTTGGCTGGACCATTTCCACAAGAAAAGCAGAATATCCCCAGAGGAAATAAAGCTGTTTTAATAAGCTCTTATTTCACTTGCCAAAGGAAACAGCAGAGAGTTGGGTAGAGAATTTCTAGTTTCATCTTTACTCACCTGTTATTGCAAGAATGAGGTTACAGCAGCTCCCAGACTATATGAAAGGACAGGCTTCAGATAACTAGATTGTAAAGGAACCACAGCTGCTCCCAAAGAGCACTGCTTCACACTAACCAAAGGGGAAGACTCAACAGAGGATCTAGCCGGTACAACTGTCATTTTGAGGAAGTGACTCTTGATCTCTGCCAAGGGAACTGATTTTATGATACAGATTATCATGTCTAGTGTTGAATGCAATGGAGCTCAGGGCTCAATGGTTTGCACCTTGTCCAAACTTTGCAACAGACAAATACTGGAACTGCCAACATCCATTAATTTTAACCTTTGATATGATGTATTACTCACAAAGCTTGGATCCATATAAAAAAAAATTAAAGATATATTATTGAAACTGACCACTTCCATAGAAACTAATGCATGGCAGATGTCAGCAAAATCATAAATGGCATTGGCAACATGAGCAGGACCCCATTTTTGAGCAGTCACAGCACCAGGACAAAGGAAGGTTTAACAGAACCGCATGGTATCTTTCACCCTGTGCACAGTTAAATTGTGGAGAGCCTTGCACAAACTGTTACCAGCATCAAAACAGAAATGAGTTCAAAAACGAATTTGCAGCATCATGAAAGATTATTAAACAGTTAGGCTCCACGTGACCTCTGGCTCATCAAGTCCCTGTGCTCCTGGAAACTATGAAGATGTTCCTGGAGAAAGTCTTCCCTAGATATGTCCTACCTATCATACTCTTTTCCTAACCTTTTCCTTCTATTCTACCACATAAGGTGCAGGAGACCCACTCCAATTTTAGATTCCAAATACAGACTAATATATGAGATCAACACACTTTAAAAATTTGGAAATATAATGTGTCAGAAATCCCAGTAACTTACAATCAGTTGATCATGAAGCACTACTCCTGTGAGAAGAAAATCAAGGCTAATTGAAAAGATATGGACAAATTTTGGGACCTGCACGTCTTGGTTTTTTCCTGTATATCACAATGTTCCAGCTGGAAAAAGTGACTACACAACTGCCATAAAATCATAGCTTTCAACATGAGGAGTACAGAAGATCAGGCAAATATATCATAAAAGAGGTTTTTGTAACAGCTGGCTTTCTGCTGAAGCAAATTTTTCAACTCCCACAACAGCCATACTGGGTTGCAACTCATATTTCAGCATTCCAGCAAAAATTTTTTTGTACTGTCTCTTGAAATAACGAAAACTGTTTTTTCAGTCAGTGGTATCATACTAGGGAAATATCAGCTGGAGCACTGGTAAAGACAGTAGTTCAGACAGATGTCACTACCATTCAGTTGTTACAGATATTCCTGACATGACAAAGCAGTACTGTATAACCCTTTTGGTCTGAACCCCTTCTCTGAACCATGCAGATGTGGCGCTATCCAACGTTACAAATTCCGTGAGCCAAACCACCTTGGAAATGTCCATGGTTCACTTCAGCAGTAGCACTTCACTGGCAGAGTGAGTAAGACCAAATGACTGTCTTTGTACTGTCATATTAGCTTTCGCCACTACTCCAATGGCATAAGAATATGGTTGCCTGAGCGGGTTTGCTAAGGGAACGATAAAATTATGAAAGCTGTTGCTTTGGTTCCTCATGTACAAATGAGCAGGAACAACAAACAGCTGGTCCTTTAAGAGTTCCCCAGAAAATGAAAAATGCACCAGTAGTCCCTGTTTCTTGTGTCTCTAGTGGTAGAAAAATAAATCCTCTATTTTTGAGCCTTTCTACTCATAAAACACTTTTCTCATTTCCTTGAAATGTTCCAGCTTTATTTTATTGGTACATTTGAAAATAATTTTCTGAACAGTTTTCTAAAAGTTCTTTTTTTTTAATGAAAATCTAAATTTACAACTAGCAGAGATCCAGAACTCAGAAGTGAGATACTACATTATACCCAGATCTCCTGTCTAACTGTGGTGATGTGAATTGACATTATGGAAGTTACAGACACTATGGAAGTTTGTTGTTGATGTTGCTTTCCTGCAGTGAGAAGTGAGCTTGAAGAATGCATATTAAGTGCACTAACTAATGGAAAGCATAACCTTAACACATGGTTTTCCTCTAGCGCTTTGAAAACACTCTAGTTTGAACAGTTGATAATCAGACAAAAAATGAACTTTGAAGGGACATAAGTATGGCTGTATACAGTCATTATTCCATAAAGGACATAGGTAAATATAAAACTGAACCTGGTCTCTCAAAGTCTTGTACATGTGCAGGAAATGATACATCAGAGTATTTTAAGAACAAATGATCTACAGTTTTGATGATGCTGTGAATCAGATGCTCACTTTGACTAGACAAAATCAAAACTTTTAGTCATGTTCTTAGAAACACCAGTGGATCTGGACTAACAGGGGAAGCATCCATCCCTTGAATCATGGTGGTGGGAGGGGAGTGTTTTCAGATCTCCCTTCTAATGGAGAAAATATGCCTGAAAATCTTTCCGGTTCGTGGAAAGAATGACTTCTGAAAAGAGGAGTCTGAAAAGACATTGAGTGAGTAGTTTAATGACTGAACAATTGTAGGTTTATTACACTCAGTAAGGCATCTTGCTGTTCTGAGGTACTTACTTCTCATTTGATGGTCTTGATGAATTGGTCTTACTGATGGTCTTAATGAATTTTTTCATTATTACTTTTAATTAAGTGCTGTCCTAGGTACTAACCATCAGAGGGACTGCACTCCTGAATGGCAGTCCTGGACTAAAAAAGGGCTATGCCTGAAAGCTGGCTGCATAACAGCAGTTGCTGATAGATGGAAAATGAATTCACATTTTTGTGATTATTGATTCAGCTTATTTTTCAATTTGATTGTTTTAAACAGCCAAAAATAGAATGTCTATGCAAATAAGTAACTACTTTTCTTTATGCCACACTTGAAATACAGGCTGATAGAGCTGGAAGGGGTCTCAGGAGGTCATCTAACCCTTCCAGCCTGCCTGAAGAAAGGGAGGCCCCCACCTCCACTATTCCTGACAGATCTTTGTCCAGTCAGTTCTTTGATGACCAGTGACAGAGACCAATGTCCCAGATGACCTCCTCCACCACTTCACCAAAACCTTCCTAATGGCTACCCTAAATATCCTTCCTGTCATCCAACCCCATTACTTCTACACCTGTCCAACATGGCCAAGGAGGACAGAGTATACCCTTCACCTTTGCGAGCAGCCTTTTACGTATCCGAAGACCATTATAATGCCCATTCCCCTCCACCGTAGCTATCCCGCCCTATCTTTTCTTCCTGGGCCATGACTTCCAAACGCCACCCTTGCTGTTCTCCTCCGGATTCTCTCTGATCGGTGAACACTTTTGCCAACAGTCACCCGGAGCAGAATTGCTACACCAGCAACTGCTGAGCAGAGAGATTGCTGCGGGTGTTGCAACACTGCAAAACCATAAACGTTCAGCTAATCTCCACGTAAAATACGGAAGATTAACGGTGTCCAAATGATGAACCGTTATGAAACAAATATTAGAAAGGTACATAACTGGACGCAGCTGTACGCAACAAGTGAAGGATCCAAAGCTGGCTCTACGACACACACGACGCCGGTGGCACGACACACAGAGCCGCATTTTGCACGCTACGGAATTTCCCCTCCTGGCAGGCTCCGCTGCAACGAAGGCAGCCACCCGCCCTGGCAAGGAGTAAGAGGTGGCAGAAAATGCAAATTTGCCGAAGCGAGTATTTCAAACTCATCAGAAATAACTGTTTCATAGCAGAAGAGGAAACGTAGTAAGGAGGGTGAACCCAACACTAGCGCTGTTTAGCTGAGGAGCTACAAAGTCAGCACAGGACGGTGCCAAGGATATGCCAGAGTATTTCTGAAAACCAGCTGAAAGCAGCTCAGTGAAACCGGGATCGTTCACGTACGTCGACCGGCCTTTACAGTGACCGCTTTACTTGCGTGCCCTCGCACTCGCGGTGGCGGCGGGAGCGCTGGGTGGGCACACATCACCTGTTCGGAAACGCGTCTGGGTTTGCCTCTACTAAAGCGGGGGGGGCTGCTTGCCCCGTCAACCGGCCCGCAGAACTTGGCAGCTCTGCCTCGTCCCCGGGCCGGCGCGGCCGCTGGCCGGCACCGGACTCCGCCCCGCCCCGCCCCGCACTCCGGGCCCCGGCCCCGGCCCCGGCCCCGGCCCCGGCCCCGGCCCCGCGGCGGGGAGGGGAGGGGCGGCCCGGCCCGGCCCGGCCCGGCCCGGCCCGCCCCGCGTCCGCGCAGCCCCCCCCCCGCGGCACATGACCCGCTATGGAGGCGCGCCGGCGCTGCCCAGAAGTTTGGAGCCGGGGGAGCGGGCAGAGGCTGCCTGCGGGGGGTGGGCGGCACAGCCGGGCGGCGGGCAGGTACGGCGGGGCGGCGGGGGGGCGGCCGGGCTGGCGGAGGGGGAGGCAGCGGCGCCGAGGCGCCCGGTCCGCGGCGGTTGCCCCGGCGGCGGCGGCGGCGGCGGCGGAGGGCGACTTCGGCAGCGGCTGCGGGCGAAGCGCGGCCGCGGGGCGGGCGGGGAAGGGCGCCCGGGGCGGAGGACGGAGCTGCGGGGCCGGGGCGGGCGGGGGGCGAGGCCGGGCGGCGGCGCGGCCCCTCTGCCGTCGGGCTGCCGGCGGGGCGCGGCGGGGCGGCCCCTGGCTGCCCGGAGACCCCGCCGAAGGCGGTGCTCCGTTGTCCCGGCTGGTTTCCCCGGCCCGGCGGCCGGAGAGGAGCGCTGAAGCGGAGGGGCCGTCGCGGGCGGATGGTGCCGGGCGCTTCCCGACGGCTGCCGGCGCAGACGGGACGAGGTGAAGCCGCTGTCTCAGGCACCGTCGTTCCTTCTCTGTCCTCGCAGGTGTAGGCGGCGTTGGGCCGTTCAACACCCTGCCCGACCTCCGTCTCCGATGGAGGCATCGCTCGGAGGAGAGAGGCACGGCGAGGTGTCCCCGGGACGGTAGCCAAAGCGAAGCGATGCGTTTCTAGGCTGGCCCGGCCAAGCCCCCACGCCCCCCCACCCCAGCCCACCCCGGCGGGGCAGGCTTCTCCGCAGCTTTGTTGTGTTTTCGATCCGGGAGAGCGTGGGCTGCTGCTGGCAGCTACAGGATGAAGTCGCCTCCCTGCTGCATGTCTCTTTCTTCCCAAGCATCCCTGGAGGAACCAGGGAGTAGCACATCCCTGGGCTCCCTGGACTCCAGTGTTTTCTCCAGCGAGGAAGAGCAGGGGCCCCTGCTTCAGAAGGTCATTCCCTCCTTGGACTGCTTTACTATCAACGTAGGAGGCAGCCGCTTTGTGATGTCCCAGCAAACTTTGTCTTGCTACCCTGACACCCGTCTTGGCAAACTGGCTGTTGTGGTCTCTGCTGCCCGGGATGTGGCCTCTGGCCTCCTCGAGCTTTGCGACGATGCCAACCTCGTGGAGAATGAATATTTCTTTGACCGGAGCTCGCAGGCATTTCGCTACATCCTGAATTACTACCAGACAGGGAGGCTGCATGTGATGGAGCAGCTTTGTGCGCTCTCCTTCCTGCAGGAGATCCAGTACTGGGGTTTGGATGAGCTCAGCATCGATTCCTGCTGCAGAGACCGGTGAGTTGCGGGAAGGTGCGGCACGTGGAGTTGTGGGCTGGGTGGGCTCAGCGTTGACTTGCGTGCAGGGATGCTCGGGTGAGAGATCCAGCAGTGGGGGGTAGGTGAGGCAGCAGAGCATTGGGAAATGTGTGCTCAAAGCCAGATGAGTTCAGCCCTGAATCCTGCTCTAGAGGTGGATGGGTGTAAAAACTGGGAGGAGATGTGTTGGGTGAGGTCACTGTTGACCTTTGCTGAGGGGCAGGTTGGCGGTGGGGTCAAGGCAGGGAGACCCTAACAAGAGCAGGGTCTGAGTTGTCCTGCACTGCCTCCAGACTGGCCCTGGACAATGTCAGAGATTCAGAAGATTGTGAAAGGAGAGATGTCCCTTCAGTCATCCAGTCTGGGGTTATCCTAGTTAGAGGGATTGGATGTGGAGTCGGGCATGGTGCCAGGAGGGTTTGGAGCCTCCCCACGCCGCAGTTTGCGTTCTGGACGATTTCCGAATCCAAGCTGGAGAGGCAGAAGGGGGGGTGGTCACCTGCCAGGCTGAGTGTGGGTGGCATGGCTCCAGGAGGAGCCGTGATGGGAAGTGTCGCACGTGGATGTAGCAGCTTACAGGGAGGGGACAGCAAGAGCAGGAACATGGCTCACTGGAGACAAATTGTGACAGGCAGCTTAGGAGCGAGGTGGGTTTCAACTGAACCACCCCCAGGATGTTTCTGTTAATTCTATTTGCGGTTAATCCCCCCCCCCCCCCCCCCCCCATTCAGTGTTACTGGTTCGTTAGTATTGAAGAAATGAATTTTCTAAAGAGCATAATTGATATTTATCTAAAGGGGTTATGTCAAAATTATTAGAAAGAAACAAACAAGCAACCCCACCTCAAAAGGATACTGAAGTAGTTATCCTACCCTAGCATGGTCCAGTTCCGCAGCTGAGAGAGTTGGATCCTAGTTTTCATCCCTTTCTTCCTTCCCTGGTAGATGTAACTGAAAGCTCCAACTTCTTTGATGGTACAAGGAGCTACAGACCTCTTTGGCAGTAACTGTGTATCAAATGGAGGCAAAATTGCATAGCACCTTTGTCTAAGGCTTGAGATTTGCAGCAGTCAAGAAATACAGATATGAAAGAAAAGGATTTTTTTTACTGTATTTTGGGAATGTTTCTGTTTCATGAAACTGTTCTGTAAATACACTCTTGATCTAAGAAAACACTCAGCTATGCATTTACAGTCTGTAAGTTTTACTCAGCATAGATGCTTGTGCACTTTGTTGTGAGGACCCATATCTTTAAAGAAAGAAAGATAACTTGTCATCCTAGTGTGTATTGATCGGAACTACATCCATGAACTGCATGGCTGTTATTATGCCTTCCCATTTAGTATTGCAGATACACACCAATGTAGTAAAAATGCAATATAACTAATAAAATTGAGGACAATTTAGAAACAGAGAGTCTGGTTGTTCCAGGACTGCTGACAAGAATGCATGTTAGTCATGTACCAGATCCTACTGTAGTCAACATGATCTATATAAATAACATGTTATCAGGATTAAGTTACTCTGCACATACAAACTGTCACTGATGTGAAATGGGGGAATAGAAATATCAGGTCAGTGGAAACAAGCCACACAGTCTCAATAAAATCTTTATATGCTGGACATCAGGGGTTTCTGAGCTCATGTAAGGTATGCTTTAACGTGTATTCTTATGCCTCGCATGGTAGAGGACAAGAAAAACATATGCATGTTAGCATTAAACATTTCTTTTGGGCGGGTCCTGGGCAGGTACTTCAGGAGGAAGGAGCTGAGTGAAGCCTTAGACATCAAGAAAGATGCAGAAGAACTGGATGCCCAAGATGAAGAGGAGGATTTTTCTGGTAGCCTCTGTCCCAGTGTCAGACAGAAACTTTGGGAAGTTTTGGAAAAGCCTGGCTCCTCTGCAGCAGCCAGGACTTTCGGCACTCTGTCCATGGCTTTTGTTGTTGTGTCCATTGCCAACATGGCTTTGATTTCGGTAGAGCTAAGCTGGCTGGCACCGCCGCTACTGGATGCCCTAGAGTACCTGTGCATTGCATGGTTCACGGTGGAGTTTGTTCTGAGGTTCCTGTGTGCACGGGATCGGTGTCGCTTCCTAAGGAGTGTGGCAAACATCATAGATCTCCTTGCTATTTTACCTTTCTACATCACCCTGCTGGTGGAGAGTCTGTGTGGTGGGGAGAGCTCCCAAGAACTGGAGAACGTGGGGCGCATTGTCCAAGTGCTGCGACTGCTCAGAGCCCTGCGGATGTTGAAGCTGGGAAGACATTCAACAGGTACTTTCAGCTGTGGCAGTGGTACTTTTTGGTTTTGCTGCCTGCAACGGTTGTCCCCGGGCACAGTGCTCCATTTTGTGTGCATTTCTGCCTAACCTTTTTTACACAGTCTCTTAGCAGTAATGGCTTGTGAAAATCTTCCTTTCGGACATTGATAATTGAGTGGCAAGGGCCTTCTCCAATAAATCTTAGCTTTCCATAAAGCCAGTGTATATTCTTTTCATAGAACACTTACAAAAACAGGCCCCAAAGTTGCATGCTGTAAGTCACGCACCAGTCGTTCACAATGTCATAAATTTACAAATATGTATTTGAGTTAATTTTATTAGGAGCAAAGCAAGGGAAGAAGCAGAGATCATTGACCCACACTTTTTGTATTATCAAAGGCCCACTAATGACAATTACCTGTCACAATTTGTTTCGTTAAAAAGTATGTGCAAAGAAATATATCATGATTTTGTCTACACCATAGATCCTGAAAACGACTGCAGTAGAGAATGCTTCAAGAAAACTGTTTAAACTGAATTCTGTCAGACAGTGGGTTGAGGGGCTCTCTGGCCCTGTTGAACACACTGGTATCTACGAGGTATGTGGTGCACAGCTGAGGGCTGCTTACTGAGCTGGACCTACGTGCAGCACAGAGCTGCAGCGTCAGGTTCAGTCAACGTTCACCCGTTGGTGTGGGGCCTTTCGTGTCCCAGTGCTCCTGACGGGTCAGCAGACGGATGAACAGCGAGCAGGAAAAGGTGGAAGGTGAAATGCATTTCTGAGAACATTTTTGTTCACTCTTTGAATGGTGAAAGGAAGGCATAAAAGGTAACATTTTCCAGTGGGAATTTATCAGAGGAAGCTGGAAATGATTGGAAGGTGTTGCATTTCCCATTGCGTTTCCCCCATTTTTATTGCTACTACCTGACGTGTGCATGCCTGGCTATATGAAAGAATAAAAGCTGTACTCGCACCACACCCTCTCCATGCCATGATGTTGTCCAGTGCTTGGCATTTTCAAAATGATTTAATTATGTTCCCACTTAAATCAGTGTTGAATATGGCGCTGAATTTGGCGGGAGAAATGTTCAGCCAACGCTTGGAGATTTGAAAAATTAGATCCTAATAGTAAATCATGATCTCTGTCCTGCAATTTTGTTCTGTTCTGCAGACGGTGATGACTGTTCTTACACGGCACTCAATGTACCCTTCCAGGCTTTTCTGCCATGAAGGAGGAATGGGTTGACACCTCTCCATTTTTTGGAGAGCCATCTCCACCCTCTTTTTGAACTGGCCCCAATTCAGCAGTCATTACAGTGTGCTCACTGCAGCAGAATGTGACTCTCTTTTTGTTCTCACTGAAGTGCAGTGAACCTGCCTACCAATGGAAAGGAGTAGCTTTAATTCTACTGAGCATAATCATAGTGGTTTGGGAAGTATCTTAATCTTACTTACCTACCCTAGATTATGCCTATACTGATGCATAAGTGTCCCTTAGAAACCATTTGAAGAGAAGCTTGTAATTATTCAGTCTGTCAATGAGGGTTTTTTCCTTCATTATAATTTTTGATGGGTTTGGTGAGGTTTTTCTGCAAGAAAGGCTGCTACCCACTTTTGATGGTAGCTCTAATGTGCATGCATTCCTCTCTAATTGTATTTTGAAAATATGAAAAAGATTTTGTAGAATCATAGAATGGTCTGGGTTGGAAGGGACCTTAAAGACCATCTAGTTCCAACCCCCCTGTCATGGGCAGGGACACCTTCCAGTAGACCAGGTTGCCCAGAGCCCCATCCAGCCTGGCCTTGGACACTTCCAGGGAGGGGGCATCCACAGCCTCTCTGGGCAACCTGTGCCAGTGCCTCACCACCCTGCATTACGGCACTTTTGTGCTGAATAACAAAATAGTGCTCGAAAAGTATGTTGTTTCTAGTTATAAAGTTTCCAGGTTATCACATTTTACTGTTACAGAACGAATGCATGAAACTCAGTTCTATGGCTCTTTCTCTTAACTTGAAACCAGACGTTTCAGGTGTTTGTGTTATAACTGTTAACTTCAGGTATATTAACTTTCAGGGATGGTCTAAACTTGTGTGTCAATTTTATCACAATATTGAGTGCCATTAATATTGAGTTTAGTAATTCCATGTTAGGTAGAAGTGAATTAATTATATAAAAATTTGGTCTCCTAATCTCGAAGTGAGCTATCGTCTTCCTACTGGAACCATTTCAACATACAAGTAGTGACGTGTGTATCTATTTAAACCAGCCAGAGCAGCATTACTGTCGCTGTGCTTGCTTTTTTGGTAGTTCAGTTGCTGCCCACTTAGGCCCAGAACACTAAATCAAATCTGTGTAATTTAAATATAGAATGTCACTGTTTCGATCTTCTGTCAGAGGAGATGCTGCTACTAAGATGAAACGTAGCCAGAGACCATCCTCCTTGCACATATCTAGGCAGTCCTGATAAATCTTAGTGTTCAGGGGTGGCTCTCGCAACTCTTCTTCTCTCTTGCCTTGGATCTGGCAGCTTAAAGCTACCTCCCGGTGAAGCTTCTTTCTGAGTCTCAGACCAGACAAAGCTTCGTACACTGCTTACCTGTTTTGTGTGGCAAAAGAGGTGCGAGATCAGAAGAGATGAGAAAATTCGTGACTGCAGGCAACAACTCCTCTTTCAACAAGTAGGGGTGTTCACCATCACAGGGAGGACATCTCTGTAATACTGGGCAGACCCATAGCAAAGCTGGGGTCACAACAGCAGCCTGGCTCTGCTGTCGGGGCGGAAATGAGTTAGGAAAAAAAACACCAATTCTTTTCTTCACTTTAAAGAAATGGCAATTTAATCCTTTTTTGTGGGGAAGGAACAGAAAAATAAATGAAAGAATCATTTCTGCGCCTTTGAAAGCTGAACCCAGCTAATGGGGGGGATGTGATGCCTAGAAACACCTGGGCTAGACTGGCATGAGTGTGTAATTATTTATGCAAAGTGCTATCCTTCATCAAGGAACAACTGAGAAATCAGTACTACCTCTATCCAGAAAATCTATAGCTAGAGGGTGAGACCACTCTTCGGAGAGGTCAAAATTACAGATTTGAGTGGCTTCAAGAATAGGCAAGAACTGAACTAGCGGTTCTCACATTCTCTGATGCTCCTCAGCTGTCAGCTTCCTCCTGGGGCCGTGTTTGGTGTGAAGCCTTGCCGGTCCTCCTTTGGGAAGCACTGACAGATTGACTCCTTGAGGAGAAATGGGATGTAAGCATCTTACTTGTGATGGCAACGGGCATATGTTTGAGAGAAGGCAGTAGCGTATGTCAGGATGAGATGCCTCTGGAGACATGAAAAACTGAAACTTCAGCACTTTTAGCGCCAGAAATTTAGGATGATTTAAACGCTGTGTGTAAACTGAACATCAGCTTGTATTGCCAAGTCTCTTTGGTCAATAGAGAGGTGGAACTTGACCTGCATGGCAGAAACACCTCCCCTTCCTCCCGCTGGCCGCGGGGCTGAGGCTGCTCGCCCCCCCCACACCAGCTCTGTTAACAGCAACTTAGCACCTTCCAGCACCTTCCTAACCAAGCTGTTACAGCTGCTGGCGCGGGGTTCTCGTAGAAGTCATAAGACTTGCTGAGGTGTCTGTGCTGGAACAGCCCTAATTTGGCTGTGTGCTAGGGCTCAGAGATGTTTTAAAAAGTTACAAAATAATACAGAATACATTATTGTTTTGAATATACCAACTGATTCCCACTTAGAATGAGCTGTAGAGTCCAGTAACTTGTCTGATTCATAGATTTGTCTAAAAATGTCTCCTGACTTCATGTGAAGACATGTATCTTTGTTTTAGATGAGGATAATAGGAATTAAGAATAGTTTAAAAAAATCAGACTCCTGAACAGTCAGAATAGTTAACCATAGGAAAAATATTTTACTGAAGGTGTCATCAATGTGATACAAAGAGTTAGCAGTCACTGTCCTGTTCCTCCTTATTTTGGCCTGATTTATGCAAGACTTGCACTGGTTTTTAGCTCTAGTATTCTCAAGATGCATCATACAGGGCAAACCCTGGCTTTTACAGTACTCATTTATGCTTTTAAAAAAAGTGCTACAGAGGTAATTTTAAATTGGAGTACCTTCTTCCTAGGTCACCTGAAAGGACTTACTCTTCTACCTTGTTCAGTAGGAAGTTTTACAGGGCAATGGGTGATAGTAACTTCCTTGGAAGATGAGAGTTTGATCTGGATAATTGCAATTGTCTGACACAGCTTTTGCGCTGCTGATGTTAGTGCATTTTCAGAATGTGGAGGCAGTCATAATAACAGAGAAAAGTTTACACTGATATATCTTATTCCCCTCATGTTGCAGATTTAAACTATATCATTATAAGAAACAGTCTAACCAACAGATCATAGTTACAGTAATATAAAACCTGGATGTCGGCAAGTCCTTAACTGGAGCTGGTAGAAGAAAGCATTGAAAAAAGGAAACTTTCCCTACAAACTCTAGTGTGTATTTTCATTGTTTGCTGTACATAAACAAAAACTTTAAAACCCATTAGACCTGAAGGGGAAAAGAAAGAGCCAAAAGCAAGAAGAAATTTTATCATCTTGCAGTTTGAGATTGAGGAAAGAAAAGCAAATCGAATTGCTTATTACACTAATGAGCATATGAAGTCTGCAAGCAGAGGCAGAGCTCCAATAAGCTATTTTGCAAACACTAGTTTAGTTTGAAGTGTACCCCATGAAGGGTAATTCATAAGCATTGTCTTTTTCTCATTTATTGAAAAAAACGTAGCACATTTTTAAAGAACAGTATTAGAAACCAATCCAAAGTCTCCCATGTGTCTCAGCTGAGTTGGTACCCTGTTATCTTCCTTCTTTGTTTATGTATGCAACATTTATCCATTGCACTATTATTGGATTTACTTTCCTGCTTGCTTCGTCAGGCATTCTAGCCTTGAAGCAGCAGCTCTAAAAGGAATGTGGAGCTTTATGGAGAGTGGTCGGCTGCACATGAACTCCCTGTGCAGCTCACAGGCAATAGGACTGATGCAGTGCATCAGTGAAATAACAAAATACCATGTTTGCATTCAGAGCCTTTGCTATCTCCAGTTTTGGCACAAGTGCAGCTGCTGTTGGAATACTGTATTTGTTTTGATGTCTACAGATAAAGATATTGATAGGTTTAGGGGGAAAGAGGGGTTGAAGAGAGGCTGTGAGAACTATAAAAGGATTGAAAACAGTCCTTAGCAAAGAAAAAGTTACTGAGTGACTGAACTGAGCTGTAAGCACCTACCTGGGAACATGAATTTGGTAACTGAGGGTTGCTTGGTCCAAGAGAAAAATATGACAATGGCTGGAAAACAGGAGCTTGGCGCATTCGGGCTCAAAGTAGGGAGCGGGTGTTTTTAGTGTGGTTTTAAATAGTTATTTAGATAACTTATTAAAAACTGTGCTAGATCTTCTGTTATAGCCAATTACTAAATCAATGGTTAGTTTTTCTAGACAATCTACATACATACATAGTTCAAATGATAAGTAATGAGAATTTCTATGCTCTGTATTAAGGAAACGGAGGTGATACCAGTGGTTCAGTCTAACCTATAATCTATTTCTTTAAGTCACGTTTTCCCAGTAGTGTTGAGAGCAGCACCCCTTTTTCTTAAGACATGTTCACCAGCAGGCAGAGAAAAACACAAGGCAGTCAACTTTTTAAATAAGAGATATTTCGCGAAGTTATGATGACAGCTACGTGAATCAACCTACTGACAGCATTTCTTGTCTTTCAGGCTTGCGATCTCTTGGGATGACTATCGCACAGTGTTACGAGGAGGTTGGCCTTCTGCTGCTTTTCCTCTCTGTAGGAATCTCTATATTTTCCACTGTGGAGTACTTTGCTGAGCAAGGCGTGCCAGGCACGACTTTCACAAGCGTACCTGGCGCTTGGTGGTGGGCAACAACTTCCATGACAACTGTTGGTTACGGTGACATTAGACCAGACACTACCATTGGTAAGGTAGTGGCCTTTATGTGTATACTATCAGGAATATTGGTTTTGGCTTTGCCAATAGCTATAATAAATGACCGGTTTTCTGCCTGTTACTTTACACTGAAGATAAAAGAAGCTGCTCTTCGGCAGCGTGAAGCTTTAAAGAAACTCACGAAGAACTCATCCAGCGATTCAAATATCAATGTTAATTTGCGAGACATATATGCACGCAGTGTCATGGACATGTTACGGTTAAAAAGCAGAGAGAGAGCCAGTACAAGGAGCAGTGGAGCAGATGAGTTTTGGTTTTGACTTTTAAGTTATTTAGCCTTGTATAGCAAATAGACAACTTCAAAAATGTAGTATTAAGCATCTCTTTTTTTATTATTTGCGACATAGTGTATTTGCTTTTCCAGCTGGAGTTTTACTTGCTTGGACAGACTGAGATAACGATTGTATATAAAAAGCAGAATACATAATATGGAGTCTCTCAAGGAGCTCTGAAACATGCTTCCAGAACTGGATCATGGTGGGTGAGATGGGAAATAATGGGTCCATCAAAGTCAAACAGTGATGCAAACACTTGTCTATGAATCTTATGTCCTTGCTAATGTAGAATAATAAAGTCTTAGTGAAAATTACCATGGTGTCTTGAATTTTAAAGATCTATAACATTTGCATTTGCACTGGAAGAACAAAAGTCAAAGACATTAAGAAAAACTGAAATGGGAAGTCTAAGGAAGTGAAATGTTGAATAAATTTAGGATGGCATTTCTATAATGAGCTTCATCTTGACCCCCTTTCTTATCCCCATCTTCTACTTCATTTACATGAAAAAGAGGTTATTACACCCTGGGGGGGGCCAGAATTTCCTCATTTGAAGAGAAGCAAAGGGCTACCAGATACATGGTGGGTATCCAGAGATAGGTGAAAGTATTAAGCAGATGCAAGTTCTGCAGCAAAGTATAAAATAGTAATGAAATAGGTGCCATGATGTAGAGCATCCTCTGCAGTTGCTCTGGAAGTTGCAGGAGCTAATACAGCCTTTGCAGCATAGAAGTCATTTACAAACTTAGTTTGAACTGTGCCTTCTCTATGTGTTTTTCTTCCCATTACTTGTGTAGCTAAGCAGTTTTTGTGCTCAAGTAAAGTCACTGGTGGATATCAGAAGAAACAGAAATGGTAAAGGATAACAAGCTACTCATTTCTCTGTCTCCCATTAAAATCAGTAGGTATTCCAAGTGGGCCAGACTTTAAAAAAATAATAATCTTCATGTACCCGTTATTAGAAAAATCCTTCACCAAAATCTTTTGTTCCGAAGGAAAAATGAGCACTTGTTGGACTGGATGCTTAGTCCAATGCAGTAATCAAAGTACAAAATTAAATAATCAAAGGCATTGTTTGGCAAATTTCTCACCACTTACCTCTCCAGTGGCAGAATATTCTTAGCAAACAAAGCTTTTCTTTAATATAATTTCAATGTCCTGGACTATGACATTGCCACAGTATGCATGTAACTCAACTAGTAGGTTAAATGAAAAAATCACAAACCTCTCTCTTTTCACATTTCTTTTGGGCAATGTAAGTACAACCATTATTTACATTTGGCACTAATTCAACATACCCACTGAAAAGAAACATTTATTAACTGTGGATTATTTAATTTTATAAGGTATTTATGTATATAGTAGGCTTAAACTGCCTTTGAGTATGTATGAATGGGTGAAATAACCTGCTTTTAATAAACATTGAATAATACTTGTTTTGAAACAAGTGTGTTTTCCTGCCATTCTGTATAAATGGTGATGTAAACATAATACAGTAAGCAAAATTTTCAAAAGCTCCAACTTTGATGCAAACTGAGTAGCATTTCAGCAAGAAACTTCTTCTGATGTGTCAGCTGGCATCAGTCAGCATTTGGATTTGGGACCAATGCAGCACATGCAGCTATCACCAGGGTCAGAAGAAAGCCAAGGAAAAACACTGGAGACCCAAAGAGTGTGTCTTGCTCTACCAGAAGTTGTCTAGGTGTGAAAATTCATAGGTCAGCCTCCTGGTCTGTGTTGCAGAGAGCAAACTGTGTTATCACAGTGTTCCCCGCTGCCCAAATACTCTATGAATCCATCACAAAAATCCTGTGATGTCCAGGAGACAAAATTAATTCTGCAGGGGAAGGTTTGATGCAGCCCACTCTAGGTTATTATTTCATAGCTCCTTGGAGCAGGAAGTCTCTCAGGCTGCACAAATTGTACAGGCTGTTTCTCATTCAAAAGTCATTCTAATTATAGAGAATTAGGAAGAAGCTTTCATTGTGGGAAGGCTGTTTTGTAATGTCTTTTGTGTTTTCTTGTACAGCATCTGATCTCTGTTTGAGAAAGGAAATGCAGTTAGATAGCTGACTGATTCTCTTTAGGGAAAGACTGCTTTTATTGCATCCTGTGCTTTTTATGAAGGACTCAAAAGAATGAGAGAAATGCTCCGGGATGTATCAGTTGATTCACTTCTTTCACCAGCTCTGGAGATAAAGTTTCCTAGAAATGCCCATGGGGAAACGTGGCTGAGACTTTATCCAGTAGCTGCTTTGGCTTCTATTTTCAGACCTCTTGATTTTAAATTCAGAGTCTCCCAAGAAGTGTTTGTCAATCATGTTGTTTATGCAGCAAGGTTGTCTATCACATTATGGGCTGAGACTACCAAATCATTTCGCAGATGAAGGCCAGTTCTGCTTTCAGCTCTTACAGACGGAAGGGCCAGAACATTCGTACCAAGCAACAAAGAGTACAGGACATTACAACTCTAAAACATGAAGCTACACCATGTACTTATTACCACAGATTTGGAAAATAGCTCAGTCACCCCTAAGGCACCTAATTAAGGATGTTACTGTGCTATCTTTAGAATATCACACTAAAGGTAAGAAACTACATCTTGTCCTCACATCTGTTCTGCCATTTCCATCCCACAGCAGACTTGGCAGAAAGGATCGTGTGTTAGAACGTCAGTAACATTGGCTAAGAATTCAGCATTTTAGCTTAACACACCAAATACTTTCAAAAACGGATGTCAAAGGGTATAGGTGCAGCACTTAGAACAAGCCCGCATTTACCTTGGTTCCCTAGTACAGGAAGCAGTAATAGTGAAAATGCAGCGGCATAGACTACAGTGCAGACTTACTGCACTTGCAGTCTGAAGAATCTTGTATATTTGTTTGTAAATTCTTAGGGGCAGCTTTTAGTTGGCGGCAGTGTGGTCCAAACCCACCAGAACTTTTTAAACATCACTGAAGTTGTTGTCATTCTTACTTTGAAGAAAGCTAACAGCCTCGTGGAGCCCATCAGGCAGAGCATTACCAGCAGGTCAAGGAAGGTAGTCCTGCTCCTCTGCTCAGCCCTGATGAGACACATCTGAGTGATATGTCCAGTGCTGGGCTCCCCAGTACAAGAAAGACAGGGGCATACTGGAGATAGTCTAGCAAAATATTGGAGTGCCGGTTTCCAGAGACCAGTGTATCAGGGAACCCCCATGTCCCGGAGAGGTGGGTCTGCTGGTAGCTGGGGGGGGGATTTATCACTTCTGGGCTAAGTTTTACAAAGGTATTTAGAAATTTGTGTTTGCTGATATTTTAAAAGTGTCTAAGATTGTGATTTACTTGTTTTCTTACTGATACTGATCCTGAACGGATAGTTCACTGATCACTGGTTAATTATGTAGTGTTAGTCAATAAACCACTTCAGTCTTGATTTGCTATAAACTATGTAAGTTGAGCAATTTCCCCCCAGGACAGGAGTTTTGCTACCAACTCTGAGCTTGTGGGATCGTTGCGTGGCAAATCTGGCAAATAGGGCTGAGCCCAAAATAAGACCAAAAAGGAAAGGAGAAAGTTATGAGGCCTTTTACAAGGTAATGCCCTTTTTTTTGTTTGTTTTCTGACATAACAAAGTATTATCATCGTGTTATAATTATTTTGATAACAAGTGACATGCTTTTCTCATTTTCTACAGTATTATCCTCTCAACCTCCATTGAGGTCTACAGGGATACACACAGCCCTACCAGAACATATTCTGTTGACGTGCCCACTATCTAAACTGCACTAGAGCAGCTGTTGCTGATGTCTCTGGTACTTAGTTGTCTGTGCTTTTATCACATAGCCTCACTGCAGAAGGGGCAGAGCTGTGCAGGCTGTAGTCACACCTCTGATTGCAGACAAGGGGTCTCCAGGTCTCTAGGCTCCTGAAAACATCATTCACTTAAAGAGGAGGGCTGGAGTCAATAATCTCTCTGGGACCGAGACGCATTTTTCAATTATGACCTCTCATCAGTTAGGGGTTTTGAGAGTTTTAATAAGTCCTGTAATTATTACAGCTTTGCCTTTTATTTAAACACAACTACTAGGAAACACATACCTCTCAAAACAAAAGCAGAGCTGCCTCGCACTCACTGTTCGTAAGAGTTTGATGAGACATTTAAGTTTGGTATAAACAGTGAGCTTGGCCTGATGAGCAGTCAGTAACTAAAGCCATTCCTTCAGAAAATGGATTTTCATAAAAGACTAAGCTGAAGAATTCAGTTATAATTAACTTTTTTGCTGGTTTTGATATATAAAATAAAGTCTTTTCTGACAAAACCTTGACCCCGATGTATAGGACTGATGCTTCTGCTGGAGGATGGCACTGTCAGTAACAGGAACAGCACAGCACCATTTTGCATGTGCCTCTCACAGGTGTGCTGGGAAAGCCTAAGCATACTCACCCCTTCTCACAGAAAAACAGCAAGGAAATTTGGTGCAGGTGGGTATTGCAGACTGCCCTGTTATCGGATGTCTGTGTGAAACAAAAAAGTTCTAGACTACCAACAAAGCCTATTTAAAGGTATTTGGGGCATTATTATCTATTTTACTTATGCTCTGCAGACATCAGCAACCCCTTTAGCTGGATGAGGGAAAGGAAGGGATCCCACCTACTGTCACAACAGTGAGCCCGGCATCTGCCCATATAAACATCAGTTGCTCCCAGTCTGTCTCAGACCCCCAAGAAGTTGCCTGTGAGATGGATTTGTAACATCCCAAAGAGTGAGGAACTCAGAATAGCCTCGAGTTAGGTTGGTTCTTTAAAAAAGTCCACAGTTGTGTTCATCTAATTAAAACTATGTTCAAAAATGCCTATTATGATGTGAGAAAACTATGCCTTTGTAGCAGCTTCTGAAAATAAAACCATCTTCCTTATCAAGCAAAGCAAGACTCCTACAGATTTAAGATTTTCTCTAATTATAGCTAACTTTGTGCAGCTTTTAATAAAACAAAAAGTGCTTGTAAGTCACGTAGTATTACTGTGTAGTCCTGTAAGCTGACACGTTTCATTTCCAATGGCTTGACTCAGAAAGGCAGCTCTATTTCCAACTCTGTGCAGCAGAGAGATCCTGGGAAACGGCTGAAGAGTGCATGACGATTCACTACCTAATGCATGAACCAGTTTCTCAGGAGAACTTGGAAGTGAATTCATAACAGCCTCTTGCAATTGCCATAAAAACCAAGCACAGTCAATTGACTTGTCCTAAACACATTTTTTCAATACAAATTAAAAAGGAAGTCAGCTTGAAAAGAGTTAAAAGATAACTATTGATGTCACTCTTTACAGCTGGCCCTGTGTCACAGATTTCTGAATTATAACTCTCAGCCTGAGGTATGAGATATATTATGCAATCCGATGTTGAATTATGGAAAAATATTCCAAGATGAACATGTCTTTGCTTAAGAATGGCTGTCCAGTGAAGCAACATTCATAAACTCATAGCTCTTTTGTCCTAAACTAGCATCATCATTACAGCCTTTAGAACACGATGTTAGAAACTGCCAGAGTTGCAGGCTCCACAGGATCCCTTTTGGGGGGATGTGTGTTTTACGATGTGTGTTAGATGCTGCAGTGATAAAAGCTATTACTACTGAAGATCTAAACAGACAGATTAAACCATTATTAATGCTAAGTATATGAGAAGAAAAATAATGAAGGTAGAACAGGAAAGAGAAAAAATTAATTTAAATTTAAATTCATTTTAATTTAAAATAAGAAGCTGACATTCTTTAGCTGAGATTTACCAGTGACTTTTTGTGACCGACCTTGTGTGTTTTACTCCTCATATCTTCTCATAAGAAATGAAGAACACATAGTTCAGCGCAGAGGAAGAAATTATTTTCAGCTCATTAATAGACATGCATCATAGGTCCGTATCACAAATTAGATAACATAGTAATAATTCATACCTCGTCCTAGCCGTTCAGCCCTGTATATCAGACACACCTCTGCCCTGAACCATACATAAGCATGTGGCTCCATATTTGCATTGTTCTTCTGTAGATCAACACCAAAAACACTTTTTGTAAGAAGTAAACTTCAAGTTAAGGGAATAAGATCAGGTTTAATCTATTTCCAGTTTCTGCTATTTGTTATTTCTGCTGTCAGTTCTCACTTAACCCTCCCATCTTGTCTTCCTGGCAGGGATTGCTGAATAACAGATGGAAGAATTGCCAATCACAGCCTTTCAGTGTCAAAATGTAGACAAACCTACCCCACAAACCTGTGTTCTGTTTTCCTATATTAGAAGCAAAATCCAAGTCAAAAGAAACAAGTGTGGTGTTTCTCTCACAGCTACAAGGACAGCATTGATTAGGAACCAACAAAACCACAATTTTACAAATTACTATAAGCTATATGCTTACATTTGGTCAAAACTGACCTGTCATGTAACATCTATTTATATCACTGGGAAAACAGACTTCAGTAACAAATGAAGAAGGAATATATTCTGAGAAAATATCTGTCTTCTGAGTTTAGAGAGTTAATATAACTGGTACTGCAAACATGCCCAAGAGGCAAGATCCCATTTTGCAAGTGTTGCACTAAATCAAAACACAGCCCTTTCCTAAAGACCCTTCCATTCAAATGTGTAGGACAAACCAAACCCTATAATCAATCTGACAGCATAAAGGAGCAAAGCTTGTCCAAAAAGCCTTCGTAAGGGTTTGTTGTAGGAATAATGTGACATGTTCCCCATGGCAAATCTACTGATGTAGTGGTATTACACCAGGATGAATTTGGCCCACTTTCCAGCCAAAGCTCTTTATAAGAAGCTTTGTTGTGTGAAAGCTGGATATGTGGTTGGGCCACAAAAGGGACCAAAACCAGCATCCAAATTATGGCCTCTGTTATGCAGACTGCCTCTTTCCATATGGAGATGAATCCAGTTTGTTTATGCCAAGCATCACAATGGAAATACTGGCAGACTGAGCTAACAAAATGCCACTGGCCATCATTATAATACAGAGGCTGCATTATGCTGCAAATGCTCCCTTCAGCTGTCCAGCAGGAGACTTCATTAGAACAGAAGTGACAATACACAAGCCAAAAAAAAAAAAAAAAAAAAAAAAAAAAAAAAAAAAAAAGGAAAGCTCTTGTCCTTACCTATCACCAGGATTTCAGTCTGGTTCAGAGCTAGTGCATTTCACTATCAATTGAAATGCTGGGTGCTATTTATGCAGTGTCTTTCTCTATCAAGAATGTTTCTGGTGACAATTTAGTACCTCAGTAACCATTGCTCACATTCTCTGTCACATACGTCATCACAAACGGCAGACCTATCTCCAGCTGGTGGATCAAGAAAGTTTCGTTTATTCGTGGTATGCTTCCATTCACATTATCTCTTCAGTTTCTTAAGATCAACTGTGCTATTCTCACCTCCATTTTTTCATAAGTCACAGATCAGAGCTACATTTGCCAGAGAGACGTGATCCTTTAGGTGATTCATGCTAGCATGTTGTGGTCTGTGGTGCAGGCACTAGTAATACTAGCGACAGGCAGGAGAACGCAGTACAGGTGCAAAAACAGGACAGAAAGTCGCACAAGTGCCTGTTTCAGAAGCAGAAGATGCTATAAGGGATGCAGTAAGCCACAGCTTTTGACATGGCACCCTGCAACCCAAGTCTAGTTTGTGAGGCAAAACCAAGTGGTCGTGTAATGACCCCAGTGACATGCAGACCCACAAGGTACGTGGGCAGAAAGAGCTGCTCTGCACATCCTCAGCTCCCTCTCCAACTTGCCTATTTCTCATGTTTTTCCCAGCCAGCCCTCCAAAACTCTGGAAGAGGCCCCAGTAGGGAAGCTGCACCTGGGAGGATGTATTCAATGCCACTGAACTTGCCCAGGGAATAAATATTCTAGAATTTAAATGTGTTGAGTGATAAAGCATCATTTGCACATTCGATTCTAGCCAGTGCAATATGCTTTTTTTCCAGACAGTTTCATTTCCTCACCTAACCTTCCTGTGTAGAGGTGTTCAATTAGCAAGGCAAAATATAATCTGCTAATTAGAGGGAATATTTTAACAAAGACAATTAGGAATCTAAGTAAGGCAGGCAAGCTGAAAATACATGGTAGTTTGTTAATTGTAAAAATAATTAAAAGAAAATCTTAAAAGAGTGAATTAAAGTTTAAGACTGGGCAAAGAAACACAGAAAAGTCAGAAACTAGTAGGAGAGATAAGCCAAGTCCAGAATATGAGAACCAGGTTCAGATACTAAATATTTCCAACCATCTAGCATATGGCAACTCCCATGCAAGCTACTAACTGTTCTGAAATGCACCTCATCCTGTACTCTGGGCAAGGATTAGAAATTTCTTGTGTAGGATTCTGGCTTACCAGGTTATGTATGTAAATTCAAACACTTAAAATTTTTGATAGATCTGGACAAGATCTGGTTTTGAGTGAGGCAAAAAGCACTGTAGCTAGATGTATACTTTCCTTCTGGAAACTGAATAGTTATTAATCCTTCACGCTTGAAAAATCCTTTTTTTCCCCTTTTTGAAATAAAAAGATCTGAAGCATTTGTTTAAAACACAAAACAGCTGAACACTCATAGCTTTGCAGAAACAGGTTAATGCTCTGCCAGGTTCACCTCCTCCATTCCCACAGAACAGGCTCTTTTCCAGGGAAAGGGTCCTGAAAAACCTTGGAGACTTTGTAGAAAGAATATTTTAAGTTTGTTGCTGCACACTTGGGACAGATTTCACATCAGAGCAAAGGCTAAGTGGAAGGTTTGCTTTAGATATCTGAGAATGTCAGTATCTGCCACACAGTCCCAGCATTATGATAAGGGGATGAGAGAAAAAGAAAAAAAATGTAATCATATTAGTGAATCAGCTGGTTGTTTCTGACATGAGCATAACATAATGCAATCCAGACAGAAGGACACAGAAACCACAAAAGAGTGGCAATTAGTTTTCTCCATTTGTTCCACTCCTCGTCTCCAGCAACCAAACTAAGACCAGGGATTGTAGCATACGAAAGAAATCTTTCATGCTTATTCAAGTTGTATAAAAACCAACAGGCGTATTCCTGTCTTTCCAAGGAGGAGGGTAGCAACGGTCAGGACTGGTCCTCTAAATGGCTTTGGAGTAGCAGCACTGAACTGCTGCAAGTGGCCTAAATCAATGGGTTGCACTGACTAACAAGGTGCCTAGCAAGAAGGTTTATACCCCTTCTAGCAGCTGCTGGGAGGTTCCTGTGCTGAGACCCACACCTGAGACAATGAGTCAGTGCTGGGATGCAGGGGAAGGGATCATTGCTGATGGATCTCGGGTTCTGACTCAATGAAGTGTGTTGATCCTTACTTTATGGGGTTTCTGGAGTCACACCAAACCCTGGCTCAAGAAGAGGGGCTGCAGGTCTGTGACTTGTAGAAAGCCCTCGCACAGGGCATCTCACGGCTGCTCCGGGGCCTGGCAGTGGAGAGGCAACTCTCCAGCTCCACCTCTGCAGCTGTGGGGAGGGAGCAGCCATGCCAGTGACCATCTGATTGAGCTGGCTTTTTTTTTCCTTCTTCTTTTTTTTATTCTGTGATTTGGAACCAGTTTTTCTGCTCTACACAGAAAGGCAATGCTGGAGACTTTCTATAGGTCTATTCCTATTTTGTTGGGCTGTGTGCTCAGAAAACTATAGAGGATTTTGTAAACAAGCAATTAAAAGCTGCTTGAAAACCAATTCTGCTGCCAGAAGGATTCAGTCTCAATCGCAGTATTCATATGATGCTATCACTACAGCAACCAAGCCTGTAAACAATACCGGTGGTCATGGATAACACATCAGTACTTGGTTTAGCGACTAGAAACAAAAGCTTTGTCAGACTGTATTTCTTTCCTGTCATTGCAGGGTTCCTGATGGAAATCCTATTTCAAGGGCTTTGCTCTGAAGTACATTAGTCTTCATCTGACATAAGATCTGAGAAGGTTAAGCTGCAGTGGTCCACCAGGTCATCTGGGCTGCTTTTCCTTTACATCTCATTGTTATGATCTAACATGTTACTCATGCATTACCAACACATACCTGCCAGCACAATGACAACACATTTATTAATGCACGTGGGTCTTGTTCCTTCTGAAGTAAGACAAAACTGTCATTTAATTCTGGTACCTACAGAGTGGGATCAGTCTTTTGAGTTCCTCATGACAGGCATCTAGGGAATTCTGCAAACCCCATGTTATATAATCCTGTACAGAAATATTTAACTCACCTGCACCCTAAAAACTAGATAAATCTAAAGAGGTGACCTTTGTAGAGCAAGATTACTAAATCCAGAATAATATGCCCAATCTGTGCTTAATAACTTAGAACAAAGAGTTATTTTGGCATTGTCTGCTGCAGGGCATTGATATGCCTGAGGCAGCTGCATAGTACTGATGAGAAAGCCTCAAAACATTGAGGGTCTAATCTGCTGCCTTAAAACTCACAGTATGGATGAGCTATATTACAACCACGAGTGAGGGTCAGCTAACCTAACCCTAAACAAGCACAGTGTAGAAAACCTTACACTGAAACAGGTCATCTTAATGACTCTTTGCAGGCATTTAATCTAAAATAGGATGTCTAAAATAGAATCATCTGTTATTCTCCATTGGCTGAAGGGACCTTTAGAGTGACTAGCTCTGATTTAGACATTTACGTCTTAGAACTCAAAATCATGGAAAAATGAATCATTCCTCTTGAGCCCTTTTTGGCCACAGCAAGTTTATTGTCTAAGCGTTCAATGCACAGATTTCAGGAAAGTTCTTCACTCTGGATCCAGATAGGACTGTTTTGAATCAATCTAATTGGGCTGCAGCTGGAGAGCTAAGCATGACTTGGGTGATGGTCCTTTCTGGGAAGATTTATTGAATTGAAAATAACAATCATCAGAATTATTTTCCCCTCTTGAGCTCAGTGAATCAGTCAAAAATACTTCCTCAGCTTTCTTTATGCTCCCGTCCCTTAGTGCAAGTGAATCTAAGAACAAAATGCCTAAACTCTGATGGAATGAATCTGGGCATAATTATTTTATATGTATTACATGACGTCTTTTTAACTGCAGGTCCATGTAGCTCAAGTCCTCCAGACGGAGACATTCATGGGATAAACCAAATAAAAATCTGAAAGGCTTGAAGAATTAAAAGAATTCAACAATGCAAACTTGGAGACTGTACAGAGCAAAATGTGCCACCTCTGGATTGTTTGGGGACTAATGATTAAATATTTATGATCTTATTTCTTCAGTCTTGTTTGTTTTCTATGATTATATCACACATCAGATAATCTTTAAAGGTTTCTGAAACTTGATGTTTTCATGAATTTTAGTTCTGTTTCTTCTATCCATTCAGAAAGTGAGTTATACATTTGCCATTTTATGTCTTCCTGTCATAGAAGCAGAACAATACCATGTGCTTTGAGTGACCGGCTACAAAACATAAATCACAATTACTGAATCATTGAAGTGAGCATTTCACAAACAGCCTTGAATCTGAAATTTATTTTCACAAAACTATTCCACAACTTCTTGTGAAAAACAAGTGGTTAAGAAAGAGAAAAACTCATTTTTTAACTCCAAATCAAATGCAGGGCTGCTTTAAAACTGAACATTAATTGTAATAACCATTTTGAGCAACCACATGAATCTACTGTTGGCTCCTTTCCAGCAGTAAAAATTATATTCTTATATTTTAACTGATTTTTTTCATGATTTGCATGTCATGCATGTTATTTTAATCACCTGTAAAAGACTGATCATACATAGCCTGATGTTCATTTTACTTGTAAGAATATATAATCTAGCAACTTTAAGCAGCATCTGTTACAGCTATATCTTAGTAAAGGCCATCAACTCAGTGACAGAGAGACTCCTTTTGAATTATCTTTCATGTTTCATGTATCTGTTCCACTAACATTATTACTCTTTCTGATCTGAAGAGTAAGCAAATGCGACATCTACACAATGACTTTGAAGTTGTCATTCTTAACTGAACAGGAGACATGAATAGAAAATGCATGAAATAGTTAATTTGTGGTTTTTAGAGACTGCTAACATAATTCCATTCCAGATGGCAGTGAGAGTGCAAATCTGTTCTGTTCTGTGAGGATATGGGTGTTATAATAGGCTCCAATGGATCAGTTTTATTTTTCAATGTTTTTTTCACAGAACACTTTAACCATTTAGTCAACTGCCATTTGGTTTTATATGCTCAGTATGAAGCATTCATATAAGATATTGTTTGCCATTGCTCTCCACGAAATGCCTTACCATGGAGACTTTTCTAAACAAACAATTGCTTGCCAGGGGCATTTCCTCTTAGAAGGTGATAAATTGATTAATCATCTACTCTATGCAGGATATTATCTTGGAGCCAATGCGTTTAGGAACCAGAATCTCAATTATCATAACCTTTTCCCTCATTTGACTCCTTCACTGATGTTCCACCTAAAAAGGTGGGGGGTTTCCTATATCAGGACTTCAGTGTCTTCACACTTATCAAACCAAGAAGGCTTATGGATTACTTCTCCTTCACTCTGTGATGCTTCTCACTCTCCTTGGCTGGTAGGATCTCTGGTAGCTTTACAACTAGGACATTGGTCTGGCAGTCTGCACTTCAACCCTTGCTACCAAAGTCCTATGGAAAACAGGAGACTACTAGCCTGGAGTAGATGAGTGTCTTTCATCAGTTTGTAGCCAGTTCTTCCATGTTTCAATGCAGAACAAACCTAAAGGTTGTGAAACCTTGAAGTTTTAAATTTAAGAGGGATTTTGACACACAGGTCCCAGCACTCTTCTCTGGGTATCTGTCTACAGTCCCAGACCGATTACTCAGCACCCAGCACCGTGCTGCTTTCAGAGGCTCCAATAGTCAGGAGTTTCCTCCCAAACCTTCCTGTGTATCACCTGTCCTAATTGATGGCACTCTTTCTTTTAGGAAAGCCCCTTTCAACACAGAACATAGGTTTGCTTGCCTCAGGAGCTTCATGAAGCATCACCCAGTGCAATACAGTCTCTGGACTACCTACTTCATTGTAAGAAAGAGCCAAGAATCTGACAAATACCTTATGTATGTGTTGAAAGAGACAAAGAAGAAATGAGAACTGCCTCCACTCCTTCCATTTAGCTGCACCTCACCACTCAAAAACAACTTTTCAGGTTTCAAAATCTCATCTATATTTTCTGTTCTGCTTTTCTTTGTTTTATTCCGGTTTTGTATTTGTGTTGTAAGCCAGTTGTCCAAAACATGGAATTAGAATTGTCTTCAAAAGGACTTCTCTGATATGGGCAAGAACTGCAGTCTCCATCAGTGTCTGTTCTGCTTCTGAACAGCACATTAGAGACATAATTCCTTACTCCACTGTAATGTAACCTGAGGAGTCTTCAGGAAAACTAGTTGGCTATTTCATTTCAGCCTACTCATGTTGAACATTGAAGACCAACTACATTGTTAACAGCATATTCATTCAAGTTAAAAAGCAAACATAAAACTAACTTTTTTTAAGATAACATCTTGCTCTAATACAAGGTGAATAATGATACTAAGAGATGAATTAATGGGTCTGTAATCACTGGAACTTGCAATTGTCGTTTGTGTAAAAAAAAACAAAAACTGGGAGTAGAAGACTGAGGTCCCATGCTCTGGACCTGCTCAGTAATAACTAAGAGCTATTGCTTTCCAATAATTGTGATATAATGATATTTGGTTTTATTTTGTAATTTGCCTTTCCTTCATCAATTTTTCAGATTTGCAATATTGCTTAAGCATGTATGGATTTTTGTTTAGAAATTAAGCTGTCCATAATGACCAGAATGCTAAAGGATAATGTTCTCACTATACTGAAGCTTGAACAAAGAGATGGACTATCAAAACAGTGAGAAATCTTGGTTCTCCTATTAAATAAATTGAAAGAAGGAAAGCATAACCCCCAACTCCTCCCTTAGGACTGTATAACTGTACTGGTAATTTTCATTATAAAACTTCAAGCAACTTTAATAAGTCTTTTCTTATTAAAAAAAAAAAAAAAAGACCACTGAAAGTGGATGGCTAAAAATGTACCTATCCTACACAGTTTATGCCATACTACTAAGGATCTACTTCATTTTCCTTTAATGGAGTCTTTCAACTGACTTAGAATGAATTAAATCTTATGTTCAGGACATGTCTATGGCATAGCAGTTTTTTACACACTGAATATTCTTATGTGCATATGGCTGTACGTAGAATTCTGGTCCTGAGTCAGACATCGATTTGAGTGCTACTTATTCCCTTATAAAGACAAATTCAGGTAGTAAATCTGACTCTCTGCAGCTGACGAGACAATTGACATTGATTTCAAAATAAGACTATACAAAGCAGGTGGAAAGAAAAGTAGAGACATTTCTCTCAAGTACTTGTTGAAATTTCTGAAATACTTCATTGCAAGGAGACCTGAGCTATGTCTTTAATATATAAAAGGTATATTATACGTGGCTAGTTTGTATGTAGTATACGCTTTAAAACAAGATCTAAATGTTTTTGATAAAGGGAACTGTAGGGCAATGTTTTGTAACTAACCAACCAATTATTCTGCTTCTCTGCAATTTGTCATTTTGTTATACTTCAGAAAACACATTTGCACTTTAGTATCTGTTCATCCATTTCATTGCTAGGATGCTCAGATGCCTTCTAAAATACCAGTCATTGTTTACAGAAATAAAAATGATGATTTCTGATGTCTGCCAAGTGGCTAATTAACTACACAAGTATACCCCATATTTTTTTTTTTTTGTCAAGGGTTTGTTTGTTTATTTTTAGTGTAATTAATTCTTAAATACTAATTTGAAAAGAGTAAATTCTCACTGTGGAGAAGAATGTTCTCAGTATACCTTCAAAAGCCTAAATGTAATGTCCTTCCTCCAGGTTTATAATACTGCAGAAATGTGCTTATGTTGTGATCAGATAGGATCCTGGAAAATGGTAATTATGAAGAGGAAAAAAAAATTCTTTCAGAACTAAATATATCTGTAAAAAGAAACCAGAGATGTCATAGAAGACTGATGAGAAAACCTGCTGCTGCATGAAGGGAACCATTTGCCTCTCCAGGGACACTAAGCAGCACCACACTGAGTAATACACCGGGGAATAGCAATCAATATGGGTGCAACATCAGTTCTTGCTGCACAGGGTGTTAGAGATGGCATTGTTTAACTCATACGACATAGACACTATGAGTAGCTGGATTTCACTTTCCCCCATACAATATAATGTTATTTTAAACATGCATGCAGAGTGAGTTCAACTTTCTTGGCAATGGCTTCAAATTATGTTTGAAGTTGTTTACAATGGAGAAGAGGATTTATCTAATTAACTGAACATGTTTCTCAGCACGACATTCTGAAAAATTAGAACAGTTTCATGGAAAAAGAAAAAATCCTCTTTTACTTGCCTATTCTGCTGAGCTCTTACCTTCTTTTCTTTAACTGAGGATGCATCTCTCATTCTCACCTCACATCACAAGCAGGCAAGTGCCATCAGTGGCAAACACTGAAGATGAGAGAACAAGTATACTTACAGGCTGCGGAAAAATCTTGCTATTCTGCTTTTTGCAAATGGATAGTGAGAAAGGGAAAAGCAGTGGGAAATAAAACTGAATGACTAGCAGTGATTCAGCAGCCATGAGGAGCTATTCTCATAAATTAGAAAATGTGAAATATTAATCAGAAAAATGTGATTTAAAACTTTATATTTGAAGTTGTTCAGCTCATCTATGTAATATTGCACATACTCAATACATGAAGGATTCAGGGGCTCTAAAGCACTGTGAACTGCATGTTGCATGTCAGGAGTCTCTATGGACTATGTGAATTATTCAGGATTGGCAACCTCACATTTCTATCTGGGCAAAATAAATGGTTTGCAGGGCTTATTGCATTGGAGGTCAGTAGGCTAGAGTTGCAGATGAAGATAGGTTCCTTCAGATGGGAAGGGACAGTGGAATATGTATTATTGCCATTTGCTCTCCTCTGACTTTAGTGGCCTTTTTCTGTGCTAGAGCAAGTAATTTTCACTCCAATACCAAAGACTATGATTTTGATCTACAACACAATAAATAAGTTTGATCCAAACTAGGGCTTCTGGGCATTACTGTAATGCAAATAAATATTTCTCCATACATTTACAAATATCTCCTAAAAAAAAAAAAAATAAATAGTGGAATTAAGGTTGTATATTCAAGCACACAAAAGTTAGGAACAGCTATATTTATGGTTTCTCATGCACTTTTAATTCTATCACATTGTATTCCCACCTAGTATAATGAATGAGTTCTTCAGGAGAAAAAAAACCCAGCTACCTAAACATGCCTGATTCTATTATATACCACAAGCCTGACCTTACTTAATATTTGTTAGTTTGTTTTCCAAAACCATGGTCTTTCAGAGCATTTTAATATCTTGTTCATTAAAAAAAAAAAAAAAAGAGGGGGACAGAATTTATATTTAAAAGTAATATTCCTTCCCTTTCACAAACCAGCAGATTGTCTCTCAGCCTTTAATCACCCCAAGACAACATAGGCTTCCACGTTATCTAAAGAGTTTACTACTTTTTTACACCTTCACCAGGAAAGATCTGTTATACAGAAAAAAGAGGAAAAGCAACTAGATCCAGAGCCTACTATGACCCAATTTTGATGCTGCTACATAATAAGAACTGGTGTGGACTTGGCTGAACTGGTGGCGATACTTTAGCATGAGGCAGGGGTATTGACCTGTGGCTGGTCATGCACACACCTCTGAGGGACAAGAGGAGCAAGGCCAGCCAGGGGACAGAGGATGGACACCCAGACCAGCCCTGGTTCCTTCCTCTCCAGGGCCCGGCACAGCTGCACCACTGCCCATGCGTGGGACGAAGCCATCAAGACCAGCAGAAGTTCCTGCCTGTCCTAGCGTGTTCCTCTGTTCAGTTATTTTGCTGATCTGCTAAATCTTTCTAGAGGGATCCTGAGAGAGGAGCTGGAGTGGCACATCCCAACAAAAAAATGAGTTAAATTTTCAGGGACAAGGAAAAAGTGCTTTCTGGAGTCTGTGTATTCCCACTGCTGGGTATCAACAGCAGGAATCTTCTCCAAATCAACAGCTATCTTCTCCAAACAGAGCTATGACAGAATCCTTTACAGAGGGAAGCAGGTGGTATTTATACAGAGGGCTGCATTCTTTGCACAAACAAGAAGGAAATTTGTTGAAGTCCATGGAGAGATTAAAGTTTCATACAAGTAATTCCACAAATGAGAATACCGAAAGGTTTGTGACTGTTGCCCCCATTCATCAGAGACTCAGCACAGTCCAGGACTGAGCTGCAGTGGCTGGTAGGCCCTGGGCCCACATCCACCACATGCCCAGAATGTCTTGACAGGTCCCTGCACTGGGGACCTTCATGAATTTGTGGCTAAGGCCAGCAGTTGCCACATAGTGGTCGCTCAGAAGAGGACAGAAGAACATTTCACACCACATTCGGGGCAAAGCCTTCCCACACTCACCTGGGCCAGCTGTCTGTGAGCCACCACCCCCTAACGGCCCGTCCCAAGAAGTAAGGCCAACAAGAAGTCCCATCCTCTGTACCCAATCCTTGCTTAACTACTGACAGAGCCTGGAAGTAATGAAGCTAAGTAGATGGGATATCACTTGCAGAAGTGGATCTGTAAGCAAGTTGTCACCAAGAAAGGGGCAGGCCGTTCTGAAACATCCAGGCTGCACTGAAGTGTACCATTGCTGTGCACTGACACACCAACTCCCTCGACGCCCGGCATGGGAGAAAAGCAGTGTGGGTTGCACGGAGTCATGATCCATGTTGTCCTTATACTGTTCACCCACAGAGCAACCCAAGTCCAGAAAAAAGGAAAGAGTAGCAGAATACCAGCATAGCGATGAACAAATGAGGGCATCAAGGCTCATCAACATGAGGTGTTCTGTATCCAGATAAAGAATATTTCTATTTAGTGTTTTTATATCAGTTTCTGTGTTCATTTTATATTGATCAAATCTATAGCAATGTTCTTACACATTGACTGTGGTTAATGTTGTGACCTGGTTAAAAATGGTGCAGATAACCTGAGTAGTCCTTCTGGAGAAATGGAGGGTAAATCAGTCCCGCCACACACTGGATGGGGCCAAACAACTTCATATAGATCTCACTGCTCATCTAGATGATCTGTCACTGACCAATTCCATGTCAGCTTGTTCTAGTGGTCTGGATTCAAGAGAAGTCTCAACAGGTTATTCAAAGAGAAACCCACTAAATATTACTAAATATATACATATCTTGGACTGCAAAACAGAGGCTGGGGAAGTACGGAGAGAAAATATTACATACAATTGCCTTGTTACGTAACATATTCTTCCTGAGTTATCCACTTGGTTACTTTTGGAGACAAGACCTTAGGTCTAGAATGTGTCACACTAATATTCTTACAGTGTGGGAGGTTGTTATGTAAAAATTTGGTCTTCTGACAACATTGATCTTGTCATTTGGCCTGCAGTGGCAGAGCAGAAGCCCTCAGCAGGGTACACTGTCTCTATAAATCAAATGTCTTGAAAAGTGTGAGTGTTGTAGCTATGCTACCTATCATCCAAGTGGCTCTCAACTAGTCATTTAAGAGGAAGGCAATTTCTGGCTGAAGCTATAGTTGCACATATGGTCCTCCCTTATCAAAGTCTTTCAGTGGGATTTCTTTCAGATTCAGGAGAGCAACCCTTCTCACATACAACTCACTGGTAAAACACCCTAGTCCTTTGATGAACTAAGAAGTCTAGATGTTTACCAGGGTGTAGCTGGTGAAGAGACATGTTAGCCCATGCACTCAATGTCTTAGGTTAGGATGGGTCATGACATGCCTGGCCTTTTGGTTTACATATATCAAGGGTGCACGGTGAGGAGCAGCTTTCTCAGAGGTGCCATCTCACCTAGACCACATATAAGAGGTCCTCAGCATTTCAGAGGATCAAAACAGTCTGGATAGCTGAAGAATTCATCTTCAAGGGGCTTCAGTGGGCACTCTTAAATAAGAATGCAGACACAGTGTTGTGGAGTATCTCTGCTGAACTGGGAAATACTAATCAAATTTCACTCCTCTAAGTGCTGAATGGGCTTGATCTTCAACCTGCTGAAACAAGTTGCCTTAGGTTATTTCCTTCAAATACATTCTCCTTAATATATTACAAAGTAATTGAAATTCTGCATTAGGAACAGTTCTTTTAAACATAAGATTACAGCTAGTAGCTTTGAAAATTCCTAAATTAAGAAGAGCTGACCTAAAGAAAAAGATTTTTAAAAGATCAGTGGCTTTCATTACATGTTTGTTTGTTTGTCTGGTTTTTCCCCCATTCATAAAACAATGGGTTATTAAAAGGTACTAGATATTGCCACAAGGTCATTTGCCCATATAATGTGAAGCAAGAGTTATCCAAAGAAATACCTCCTTCTGAAAGCCAAAGTTGTTTGAGTAATATGAGGAGCATAATCGAACCAGAAACTGGTTTTTTTTTAATGTCAATACATATATGTGATGTTGACTGTTTTAATAGGACTTCAGAGATTACAGCATTAAATTAAACACAATAGAAATGTTAATGAGAGATACAGGGAAATGAAGAAAAGTTATTTCAGAATGTACCACACAAAGAAGAACTATTAAAATATAATACACTTTTCTGGCTGTAAAATACATCAAGCATAATAGCATTTCACAGAGAAACTGCTTACAATTACTCATCTAAATGACTGAGATAGCTTTGTCTCAGAAGTAAATAACTTATGTGCTAAAGCTTTCATCAGCACTGAATTTGTTGATAAGACCCTTTTGTCCAATATATATTCAACTTGATATCTCCAGAGTGATGAACGTCTTATGTCCGTGTATGTTCTCAGCTTTATCAGTTCTGATGCTCAGATCTCATTATAAAATATTAAACATTCAAGGATTAAATTCTTCTGTATGCATTCAAAGCCATATCCATTAGAATATTACCATTGGGGGGTAACAGTAATTGCCTTTGGCTTAGTTGCTTACTTGGAGGAGGGCTGAATTTTTGTAAAGGATGTATTTCAGCAAACTGTCAGTGGAGGAATTGCTGGTCCAGTCTTTTGTGGCATTAGTGTACCCATTCTGAGCCACAAAGGAAAAATAATATCACTAAGAGGTAAGAAGATTTATCATGAATGTGTTTTTTCATGAAGTATGGGTCTCAGAAATCACACTACAGAGCTTCAGTTGAGGAATTCATAGAGGAAAAAAAAAAATTTGACTCTGCTCTGAATGAACCTTTAGAGCGTTAGCAAAATAAACTATTCTTTCAGGTTTTATTCATACTTTGTAGATTTTACAGGCAAAGTTTATTCCTAACATAAAATTCTGTTGGTTTTCTAGCTCCTCTTCTCTCAAAAGACTTACCCAGTTATGTGATGGTGATGGATCACATACAAGAAGTAAGATTGCCACCCAAACCAGAGCAACAAGAATCGTGAAATTCCCTGAGACAGTTGTAGGGGGAAGGTCTAAGCAGCTCCTCACTGAGTTTGATGAGGCTTAAGAAACCAAAAACTGGAGTGTTTCAAAATTAAGGGATCTGGCACATGAGGGTAAAGATCATGGAAACTTGATGGCTACAAGGAAGGGGGATAATGGAAATGCAGGGGCAGTGTAAGAAAGATTAAGGAAGTGGAAATAATGACCTACTGCAATGAAAAGAACAAAAGAAGTATGGGGAGTTAGAATGGAAGAAAGGAAAATAGACAATAAAATAAGGGAAAAGGAAAAAAAGGAAGCTGAAATAGAGTGGAGAATAGGATGATGTCTCACATCTGTTTGAAAGGCAATGTTGACTAAAGAAAACTGTGAAGGCACACTTGGGAAGGCAGCTCAGAAAAATGAACATTTAGAAAAAGCCTAGTCTTTTTCCAGGGGGAAATTCTCTTTTTTATGGCCTTGTCTTTACAATCTATCCAGCAGCTACCACACAATCACTTTACAGGAGTCTTCACTTGGGAAGCCTAACCTCAGTGATTTATTAATGGAGGAGCTCATTTAACTCAAGATATTAACTACCAGCTGGAAACTGGGATGAGATGAAGGGAGAAACTGCTCATGAAACCATAGGGATAGGACTGGATAAAACCACTGAGGAAATTCAGCACTACCGTCACTGCTACCTTTTCTGTCATGGGCTCTCTGGGTGCTGGCTCTAACTACGAGATCTCACAGCTGGATTTAAGAGCAGTCAGTTATTTGATTTAAAAGCTTTTTTGCTTCTAAAAAGAATGTAGGGCACTTCCAGTGCCTTTCAATCCATTTAGCAGACCTTGTTATTTCTCTTTCCTAGACAATCAGAGCAACAAGTCTGAAATAACAAGTGGCAAGAGCATTTTAACAAATAGAAGAAAAGTTAAGCAGTGCAGAACCATTAGTCCTGACAGTTTTAGTGCCATAGATACAAATAGTAATAAAGTTTTAGGAACATAGTAGTTGCATGCGGGCTTATTTTCAGAAATTACTTTGAATTATAATTACCTTAATGAATGCACTAAAGCAAAGGCATAGCATTATATAAGAAATGCCAGATGGGAACCATAATGAAATTTGCAGATGAAATCATTTAAAAGAGAAAACAATAATCCCAAAGGTGAGTGCACTGAAGTAATGACTTGTGCTCAGGGAAAGGAGGGAGGAACTCTCATATCCTAAATTATAAAAAGGTGTTTTATGACTTTTTATCTGAGCATATCACTGATATGTACTTTAATTGTTTGGATGTTGGTTTGTTGGGTTTTGATTGGGTATGGGTTTTGTCCCCCCCAGAAAATAGGTCCTATCAAGTTCTTATAGTGTGCATTTCTTTGCAGTATCTTACCATATATTCTGTGGGGTTTTGTCTCAGCTTAGCCTAACTGAGTGTAAAAGGGAAAAAAAAAAAAAAAAAGAAAACCCAGAGTCAGTGAATATTAAGCAAATACTCAGAGATATTTTGAACAGGAGATTTTTAGTTCACTTACAATCACACCTTTATCCTTCTATTTACAGTTTAATTTAGGTAAGAGGAAAATTAACCAAATCATGAGCTGATTGTGAACTAATTAAAGATCAAGAACAATTAAAAAAATTCCATAAATAGATCAAAAGCATTTAAGGAAATCAGAATTAGGTGTTGAACTGTTCACATAAGAATGCAATGTGCTATATTTTTCTATTATGAATTATGTGCACCTTTTTACATTAATGTCAGAGATGTATAATTTAAACAGCTACAGCTTTAAGGTTCTTTACTGCATGCAAACCATTGTCTCATAAATCGTACCTTAATGCATCTTAGCATTATTTTGTTAGGCAAAGAAGGTGAAAGACACAGAAATCAAGACAGAATTGGCAGCTCTGGAGACTTTAACCTGGCAGTTCCTTTGCCTTAAGCAGTGGGTTTTTTCAATTCTACAAGTTTTTGCAAGATCAGGACTTTAGAATCTGAAAGAATCTGATTTAACAGGGGTAATTTTCAGTTCCCTTTTTAACTGCAGCCTCTAATTTACCTCGTTGAGAGCTGAGTGGTTTTTACTCACGGTGCACTCCCGTTGCACAAAAAAACGAGACACAGCGTGAAGCAAGAGGGAGTCAGCCGAAGTCATCAGATACATTTCAGTTTGTCAGTGTCCTAAAACGCCTCAGAAAGTTTCCAGCATACCGCACGCACTCGAGCCTTCCAGCAGTCATTAGTGTTAGCCGAGCACGAAAACACCGACTTGAGAACTGCAAAGACATGCAGGCGGAAAATAGGTATGAAACTCTCTGGAGCTCTAAACAGAATACTGAGTTTGCTGTCCATGAAAACTGGGTCCAAACAGGAAAAAAAAGACAGGTTCAGTCACAGGCCGTGCTTGCCTCACCCAGGCGACCCAGGTCAGATGTTGGAGGTGGCCGGTCCCAGCCCGATACCCCGGCACTATGTGAGGTCAGCCTGCAAGCTTGCCCCGGGGAAGGGACAGGAGCAGGACACAGACCCTGGCTGAAAGGACACAGACCCCGGCAGGGCTCCTCCTTTCCGAGGAGCAAACCCCACCTCTGCACAGGGGCTTCCCTACCCTTTGGTCCCCTCCGCTCCCCCACCACCAATGCCAGGAGTGAGGAGCCAGGCGGTCCTGGGGACCTGGTGAGTAGGCAGCTGACTGTCCGGTGGGGAAGGAGAGGAGAGGAGAGGAGACCTGAGAGGTCTGACAGCATCCGCAGGAAGGGAACGTGCAGGTGCAAATCACCAATTTCCACTTAGAAGGGCACACGGGGAGGACGCCAGGAGAAGCGCTGAGGGCATCCGAGCAGCGCATTGATTCAGCCTGTGCCATGGCAGGCCTCCTTCCTTGAAGGGGAGACCTGAATCATAGCTTTCTTGAAAGCACACCCAAGAAGTGCTGTGGCACAAACACCGCCTCCTCTACCCAGGAATTGCCTTGATTGGTGTCAACTGCTACATTGCCCATACTCTAAAATTCTTTAAACTGCAATTCAGTGATGTAAACTGGATCAGAACAACAGAGAAAATGTTACCAAGTGAGAAAGCTTTGCTTACAAAGCCCCACTAACCACCAGCAGCCCACCTGCCCTGCCAGTGGCTCTGATCCCCTCTCCCTGCTCTGAGCGAACCTCTGAAACTCTTCCACCCTCAAGGCAGAGGAACCTAACACAGTCACTGCATTTCCTCCTGTTTCATAAGCTCATCACTCTGTTACGCTCCAAGTCTTGCTATGGGCAGAAGGGAGTGCACCACATAGCTCACTGGCTGGTCTGGCTTAACATTCACTGCCGATCACATGCTGACACATGTACCCACACACTATGCACACACTGCGGTCTCTCCAGTCGCTGGCACCATGGACACGCAGATGCCTCTAACCCACGGTCTGACTCCAGTGTGCTGCACTCAGACCTCCAATACAAATATGCACGGAGAGTAGAGAGCCCACACTAGCAAAGAGTTAGAAATGGAGTTGGAGACACCACACTGACCAGGCACAGGGCACGGCCAGACAAACACATCGGCCAGCAAACTGTTTACAGGCAGCTGGCCTCTTTTATCCCCTTATCCCTCTATTTTCCCATGCTTGTTCCTCCGCAATCCGCTTCAATCCCTTTCCCCACCTTTGCTTCCTCCCTTAAGCATCCCATAGTAAGTCTCACACAATCCCAGAATGCTCCTCTTAGCATCCCATAATGAGCCCCATCCTTCAGGGCAGGGACCCCCTAGTCTGTGCGTTGCCCCAGAGACCCCCCCCAGGGACTCACGGTGCTGGGTCTCACCCGACTTGTGGGGCTGATGCTCTCTGGGACAGCCCTGGGGGGCCAGGGCAGGGGGTCCTGTCTCTGACTGGGGCACTGGGGGTCCCCCGCTGCCCTCTGCCTCCGCGCTCCTCTCTGTGGGAAGGGGTGAGCCTTTAGCACATGCCCTAACAAACACCAGCACCACCAGCGGGAAATATTTTGACTGCTACTGAATGAAAGTAGGTAGGTGCCTTGTGAGCATTTATTCTTCTGTTCTTATACAGCAGAAAGAAAAAGAAAGGAAAAGAAAAAAAAAAAAAAGAGGTGGGGGGGGAAGTCTGACAGCACTTTACTACAGAAAATAATGCTTATAGGTGGAAAAAAGAGGATGGAGTGGAAGAACCTGTCTTTGGTCCAGATGCCTCCCCACAAACGGGAATCCCTTGGCAGTACTGGCGAGGCAGCCAGGCACAACTAACTGCTAGCACTGCACCAGTGCCCCCAGGTAAAAGGGTCTCATATGGCACCCAGCTACTGGTCCAGCTATGGAGGAAGGACTCTGAATTAACTAGTGATGATGAACATCTGCAAGGGCGTCTATGAATAACTCTCCTGTACCCGTGTCCCAGTCAAACTGGCTCCCCAGCTCCTGTTCTTTTACATGGCAGCATATACCCCCAAGCACTGCCCTGCTGAAGTGGAAAAATGTTCCTAAGCCCAACCGTATGGACAGGCAGAAAGGAGCAGGTGCCCTCTCAACTCTTTTCAAGGAGATATCGGAAGGGAGTGCTCAGGGATTGCATTCCAGTGCTAAGTGAGCCCGGAAAAAGGACAAGGACACCCAGCAGCAAGGCCAGGCCCACTCTGAGGAACAGAAGTAGTACTATTTAGTGAAGATTTGGCTACAGACTAGCTTCTGAGCCTCAAGGCTTGTTCCTCTACAACCTTCCTGGTTGTGAAAGGGCACCCAGTGGAAGTCATGCTGCCAGCTGTACTAAAAAGATGCTTCAAATACATCTTGGACAGGGAACAAATGGAGAGAATAGCAGTCAGATGATTCAATGCTGGCTGCACATCTTTTCTCAGCTGCCAATAGCACAGGGTCTGAGTCAATGGGCTGCAACAGCCTGCCTTGTAAATAATCCTCCACCTTTTTTCTCTGCTGCAGAACTACTCAAAGCAAAAAAAAAGAGATAGCAGAAGACAGTCCATAGTCCTCTCTCCCTTGTAACAAACAGAATCATTCTTACTGCCTCCTGTGTCATTCCTGATGGTATGTCTTTGTGTTGCAGCAATGTATTGGGGTGTCAATGTCCTCTTGAGTTATTCTGGGCAATGATTTCAGATATCATGTGATAGATTGCTTTTAGAAGCTTTTTAATTGAATCATCCACATCAGTATTCCCTCTCCAGAAGAGAGAAAACAGGATGTTTTTAAATCTAATGTCTGGATAAGATGCTACCAGTAAGGTTCTCTAGTGCTTCAGAGACTGCAAGATACAGCCTACTCTTTTGAGTAACTCACAACACAGATTTCTTCTTCTTCATGGAACTGGATCTGAAAGTCTATATCTAGGTAATGGAGCTGCACTGGCTCTAGGGTACCCTTGACCAGATAGCGAAGCCTCCAAGAGGTGGGGAGGATGCACTCTTACAGCAACTGTCACAACAACATTGTCCTTGGATTCCTATTTTTGCTTCCTCTGAAAAAGCCTTTTAGGTCATTTGTTTTCTACTGCTGCAAGGAGGTAATGTAATTGCAGAAAGCAGTCATAGCATCCAGTGCAACTCTCTAGTGCAGGATTCAGCTACAAGGTACACCAGGGTATCACTCCTCATTAGGGAGCAGCAAGAGTGGGGCTGCTCACTAAGAGAAGGGAAGCCAAGAGCCAAATGGAGCCCAGGGCCAGCAGGGCAAGGGCCTTGCCAGCTGGGACAAATCCCACAATAGACCCAGAGATGGTGGCCAGGTGCAACCAAGACTCCAGATCATAAAGCAACATCACAGCGATGATGCAGGGCCTAGGTCAAGGTCAAATCAGTCCGTGGGTTGAGGTCCAGATCAAGGGGCTGCCTGGTCAGGCAGGGCAAAGCTGTGGCTGAGCTGGAGATCAGCACTCCTCCAGTTTAGCCAAGGCAGAGAATGAAGCTCCAAAACTGGGCTTAAATAATGCTCCTGGGCCCATGGGTGTGGGTGGAGGTGTCAGGTAAGGCTAATCAAGGCCACCAAGACTCACTGATGCACCTAGGCTCCTGACACCCTTGGCCTCCAGCTGTCACTTGGGAAAGGTGGTGCCTTCTCAGAGAGCCTGTGTCATACCTGCAGCTTCACAGGCATGTCTCAGGTACTCTATGAGTCCTCAGACGGTACTGGTCACCTACATGTAGCCAGCTGAGTTAAACCTGTCAATGGATGGGATTAAGATATCAAAACCAATATATCACACCCATGTGCTAAGTTTTAAATTGTTGCTGTGTCAGTGAACTTCTAGGACTTGATTCATTTGCCTAAAAAGAAGGAACTAGTGCTATTTGAGATGCTCTTGGGTATCCAAGGTATCTCTAGTATATCTCTACAGGACTGACAGACGTGACAGGAGGAGTTACATGAGACTCAAGACCTTTTGGAACAAATACTGTAGGAGGCCAGACAGGGGCACCCTAAAGACAGGACACTCATGTTTAGACAATCAAATCACAAGTTATTACTGTCAATGTAATCTAAAGAGCTGTTTGGACAGCCTGCTATTGGGTGTTTACATTCAGGTGGTCTGAATAGTGGTTTTGATTTTACTGACTAGGCCTCCCCTGCTCATACTACTTTAGGTGTGGATTTCGAGCTAAATCCTAACAAATCCGTGACCACCCCTCCTCTTGAGTTAGCCCTCAGAGGCACATTTGCTCTATAGTTGTGTTTTACAGTACAATGTCTTGGCTCTCTGGGATTGCAGCCCAGACTGACTTTGCCTTGGCATAGCTGAAGAGAGAAGCACTATTGTTCCCAGAATTCATTTTTAAATGTTTCCACATCGAGGAGCCAGATAAACACAAAATTCTTATAGGAGGCCAAGACTGTGAGGAGTGTCAACTGATTTTGCATACCTCAGAGTTCAGAGGTGCACCACCTTGGAATGGCGCAGTGTTCAAAACTTGCTAAAACCTTCTGAAAACCCCCTCCTTTAAGGCATCTCAAGTCAGAACCCAAAAAATAATGTGTAAAAGAAGCATTAGGCCAATATTTCCTTAAAGAACCTGGCTTAAGCCATCCCAGCATATCTTCCACTTCAAGAATACTTGGATGTTATATTTCAACCACTGAAATACTTCCCAGGAACTTAAGGTTTTTACAGTAATTATGACATTGTGGATGCTATGTTAATTCTTTTTTTCCTCGGTAGACTCTAATTATCTTTGGTTTTTATTTAAAGATATATTATCAGCCATATCCCAGGACATACTTTTGATTTACTTTTTATCAATTAAATTTTCCCTTTTCAATTTATCCAAAAGTGTATGTGAGGTTTTCATAATTGTTTTTAATTTCATTTTAAGCCCTGGCAGTTCAAATTGTCTCCAAGCACTTAATTAAATTTCATTCTCAGGAGACAGTTATTCCATCTAGATTTTGTAATAGTCTATCATATAGTTTATAATAGATTTGATAATAGTTATTCAAATGCATGGGACTGTGCAATTTCCCTTAGAAATATGACTCACATGCTTTTATCTCCCATGGTTCTCAGAATAACTTGTTTCTAGCTGTCACAGAAATAGGTTAACTAGATTTTAAACACATGGCAGGGGGTGGGGGGAACAGGTACAGTTATGTGAGGAGTACCAAAAGCAGACTTACACTCAATTTCTGCTCAAAACCCACCAAGAACCTTGCCCAGAAGAGGCAAGCAATGACAAACTGCATTTTTCTGATGGTCTATGCTCACACACGATGCTTTGCTGGAGGGTTTCTCTCATCCTGGGGGGATTCACTAAGCACCAGGCTACAGCCCGCATAGGGTTGGGCTCTCTCCTCTCGCCACGTGGGAGCCCCTGCTGCCAGTGCAGTCACTTAGCAGGACGGAGGGTTGTATGTATTTACAGTTCTGAAGCGCCTTGATGGTGGTGATTAGAAAGACCTGTTCTTTCGTATCCCGTGACTTCTACATTAGGATACATTTCTTTGGTACAGGTTCCAGCTGTTTTAGGGAAAGAATGGGGCTCTACCCAAGTGACTAGAAAACCTGCTGGACACTAATGATCAGTCTACTGCCTAAGGGAGACTTTCCTTTCAGATTAAGTTCTGTGGAGACTAAACCATACATGGGGTAGTCAGTAGATTTTAGTGTTAGCTCTGCAACTTGCAGAGCAGATTATCCTACCTGAAACTGGAATGCAGAAACAACATGAGTAATGTTGGCTGTACAATCCCAAACTTCCACTAAGAAACTGTCCTCATTTTGGCCGGAATAAAGTTAATTTTCTTCTTAGTAACTGGTATAGTGCTGTGTTTTGGATTTATGATGAGAATATAAATACGGTGCTTAATTGCCAGCTGGGGTTAAACCACAAAAGAAACTTTTATTTAAAAAAAATTAAGATCTACATACTAATTGTGAAGTAGCTGTCAGAAAACATTTAAACATGCTTCCTCAGCTGTCTGTAAATTATTTACATCAGGCTTTTATCCAGCCTAGCTGAACCTGCAGAATTAATGGTATTATCAGAAAGGAAGATAAAGTAGTAAGAAAAACTACATCATGCCCGGAAAAAAAGTCAAAGGAAATCACTACTCCACTGAACAATACCTGAAAGAAAGTGCATCATTCAATGCACCATCTCACAACCCACGGTAACCTGGCATGACATAGTAAAATCAGTGTCAGTAAAATGAGTATCTTAGAACAGTTCTGCTAATTTGGGATAAGCCCATATTTTGGGACTATAGTTTTGTCTCTGAGCTTTGTGCTTTTTTGGCTGGGATGGAGTTAGTTTTCTTCATAGTAGCTAGTATGGGCTATGATTTAGTTTTGTGCTGAAAACAGTGTTGATGACACAGGGATGTTTCCGTTACTGCTGAGCAGTGTTTGCCCAGAGCCAAGGCCTTTTCTGCTCCTCACCCCACCCCACCAGTGAGGAGGCCGGGGGGGCACAAGGAATTGGGAGGGGACACAGCTGGGACAGCTGACCCCAACTGACCCAAGGGACATTCCAGACCATAGGACAACATGCTCAACATATAAAGCTGGGAGAAAGAGGAGGAATGGGGGGACATTTGGAGCAATAGTGTTTGTCTTCCTTGAGAAGGAAAAAAAGCTTTTTTTATTTTATTTTTCCTTTTTCCAGAATCTTCCAAATTATCCTCACAGGCTGTGTGGGTAAAGGGATAGCATAATCCCAAGATAATGAAGTTTCCAAAACCAAAGAAATCTCCAATCCCTAAAAAAACTTTGTGTAGTCCTGGCATAATGTCCTGTAGTGACTTCAGCTGTTTGAAGCAGTGAGTAGCAAAGCTTTTATAAAAAGGCATTCAATCCTGCTACAGCTATCTACAACTTCTAAAATAATTTTTTAATCATCTGTGGCCCATTAATACACAGTAGAGAAAGATTTAAAAACTTGCAAATTTTTTCCACCTCTGCCTCACCAATTTCTGATGTACTATGGTGACTCCCTACAGTCACTGGAGCAATTCTGGGTAAAAAATGCTATGCATAAGGGCATATTTCAATCTTGTATCTTGTAATATTTCTCCTGTTTAACAACAGATGAGGAAAAAACCTTTAATCTCCAGCACCTCTGGATACACTATTAAAGATATTTTCCCATTTTTTAGAATTTTCAGTGTGACTTATGAAAAAAAAAAACCACCTGAAGAAACCTGAGATAACATTTCACATATCAAACAAATGAAATATTAAGTTTACTTAAATATCACACTGAAATGTATATGGTCCAGTTCCCATTGGTGCACTGATTAAAACTCCCATCACCTGAAGCTATGCAGATTTTGTTAGGTGTAGAGTACATTTGATGCCTAAAACCACCAGTAAGGCTCAGAGCCAGGGATGTCTGGCTTCCTGACCTTTTTTTCTCTTTTTTTAGGTTGGAGCTCCCCACTTCCTGCCTAGTTCCTGGGCTAAGCCTGTCCTCTCTTTTGCTACCTACAGTCCTTCTAGGTATTCGCTTGGTGGTACAACTTTATCTGCAATGTGCACAGGTCAGTCAGTGATCCTGCTCCTCTCTGTGCCAAGTTTGAATTATAACAAAAGCTTTTTCATCCAGTTTTCATGCTGAAACTTTATAAAATATAATTAACAGGTTTTATTGCACAGTTGCTCATAAGTAGATCTTGACAAACATTATTAAACTGACTAATTGGAAACACAGATTTCTCATTCAAGGGCACAGGAAGATAACTACCAAAGTGATAAAATGTTAGTTTGCTGTCCACAGGGAATTTTCAAGAGTAAGCCTGAGTCATTTCTATAGTCTGAGCTGTTCTAAAATCATAATGACATCTGTGTGCAATGACATTCACAACACTGTCAGTCAGGATAAGCATTCTTCAATGAAAACATTACAAATTAGGATCATTAGTGGTAAAGCTGTGTTAAAAGAACTTATAATCACTTACTAAACATCCTGCAATGGAGGGCTGGTTCTCAGGAGTTAGTCCTGTGCCCATTTAAATCAATAGGAGGTTGTGTCAGTGATGAGAGTGGGGACAGAGCTACACTCTGCCACAAGTTATGGGAATAAATGATTTCAATCTTGTCCTCTGCATCAGCGAGTTCAGTTACAGACTTGCTGGGAGGAAGAGCAGTGCCGCTCTCCCTGCAGTTCCCCCTCCTTTCCTCCCTTCCCCAAGCACAGCGTGAAGGAAATGAGCAGGGCCAGACTGCAGCAGGGCACAGGAGATGGGACAGACAGCGAAACTCGGGCAGGTCCTCGAGACTGTGATGCCCCGGGTAGTCCTGCTGTCCCCAAGCCTGTCCTTCTGCAGGGCCAGATTCAGCAGCATGATGAACCTCAGCCCTGCGGAGGGCAATGTGGTAATCCCTCACTGGAGTAGTTCTCGTAGGGCAGGGCATCCTCCTGACTTCTCCTGGGTAACTCCCACGTGGAAGAGGAGGGGTGGTAAGGTTGGGTACAGGGCTCAGACAGCCCGGGATTGGCTATTTGTGAGGTGCGAGCCATTCAGTATTCATAAATAACAGTGAGAACTAGGTTTTTTCCATGGGTTTGAAAAGTGAACTGAATGGAAATGCAATTGGATGCAATTTCAAGTTCCAGTTGGACAGGGTGCAATTTCAAGTTCCAGTTGGACAGGGTGCTAGGTAATCTCTTCTAGGCTCCCTTCCCCACAAAGTGTCGGACCAGATGATCTTTCGAGCTCCCTTCTAACCTGGACGGCTCTATGATTCTGTGAAGCTTCAACTTAGCCTTCTTTGTAAGGATAACATACAATCTTTGAACTCAGGAGACTAATTAAAAGTATTTAATTACAGAGATCCTTCTCACCGCATATAGTATAACTTGTTTTATTAAAAAAAAGGAAATAAATTAAGCCTATGCTAGAAAAAGAGGTCAAAATAATGGATTGTTGTGGTTTAACCCCAGCTGACAACTAAGCCCCACGCAGCCACTTGCTCACTCCCCCCGCATCAGCACGGGGGAGAGAACTGTATGGGTAAAAGTGAGAAAACTCGTCAGTTGAGATAAAGACAGTGCAACAGGTAAAGCAAAAGCCACACGTGCAAGCAAAGCAAAAACAAGGGATTCTTTCACTACTTCCTATGGGCAGGCAGGTGTTCAGCCATCTCCAGGAAAGCAGGGCTCCATCAGGCGTAAGACTTACTTGGGAAGACAAACGCCATCGCTCTGAACATCCCCCCTTCCTTCTACTTCCCCCAGCTCTATATGCTGAGCATGACGTCCTATGGTCTGGAATATCCCTGGGGTCAGTTGGGGTCAGCTGTCCCAGCTGTGTCCCCTCACAACTTCTTACAGTTTTTCAGTTGTAGTATAAACTTTTAGGCCTATCTGAAATAACATCTTTTTTTCAGCTCTGCTTGGGTCACTTCATGTTTCTCAGAAACTGATTCTCCACACAAGTTGTGGTTTATGAAAAAAAAAAAGAAAAAAATCTAAAACCAGACACATAAAGTACTAGTTATGGAATTCAAAGATTCCCTGGTGCCTAAGTGAGTGATATAAATCCATCTTGTTAAATTGCTTATATTGTCATTACATCTTGTGTCTGGAAGTGGATGTCCTTAACCCGGAATCACACTGCCAAGGGCAGAAACTGTCCTTGGGAACGTCTCCTTCACAGTCAGGTTTCTCTGCCCTCTTCTTTGCTTTCAATCACTGTAAGACAGAAGAAAATTACTACCAGTTTGAAGGATTTATTTTTAAGAATTGAAGAGTTATATTTCTCTAAACTCCCCAGTTTTGTTTGGCACAGCGGGGAGGAAACACCAATAGATTAGGTAAGATTAGGTAAAATTAGGTAAAAAAGAATCTCCCACTTCACTAAATGAAGAAAAGTCAGGGATGATTTCCAGAAGGCATTTCATTCCAGCTGTGTAATTTTCCAACTGTATTAGCTCTAGGCAATAACTAGTTAAATTTCCACTTCAGTAAGAAATATTAACCATTTTCCTTTCTATCATTTGCCTTTATTTCAGTTTTGCTTTCAGCTACTCAGCTCCGAACAATGTTTATTAATAGTGTTTGCACTGGAGGTACATGCAACAGGTAACATTTGTACAGTCTCTTTTTTCCCCTCGTGAGTGCTTTAGCAAAAAGCAGTATTTGATGCACATCTCTAGTAGCATCCTGAAAGCCAGCAGACAGCTTCTGCTAATGGCAATTTACTCTCATGTGTAAATAAGAAAATTTTGACAACTGAAAGCATGTTTTAACAACTTACATTTGAATATTGTAGGACGCTCTGCAAGTTTCTAACACAAAAACCCCATAGGTACTGGACCTACCTTCTAGTGGCACATTGCTTTATTTCTCCCTCTGCTTGCTTGCTTGCTTGCTTGCTTTCTTTCTTTCTTTCTTTCTTTCTTTCTTTCTTTCTTTCCTCTGGAGAGCAACAGCTACAAAATCCAGCTACTTTATTCTGCACTTTAAATAAGTGAAATCAAACACAAATGTGTTAGCTAATTATTAAAAATCATCTTTAAAAATCATCTCAAATTTCTACAGGTTTCTAGCATCTCTTGTCCAGAAAAAATAACTGATTTTTGATGAGAAAGGTAAGACCACATCAATAGCACTCACCATGGACAATCAGAAGCTATACAACTACAAGTATACCAGAAGACAAGTACTTCCAATTTTTTCTTAAGGGAACAGCATTTATCTCACTGATTGATATCTGATACATGAACATGACCTGTGGGCTAATGTTTCAAGACTGAATGTATATTTTAAAATGACAAATTAGTAAATGAAAATTTATCACAAATTAACAACACAATTTCTGAATGCTTATGTTAGTTGAATTGTAAATACTAGCTAGTGCAATTAAAATATGCAGCAGTGTATATAATACAGTATTTGCTCGGCAATGTGTTAATAGCCATGTTCTGCTCAGGTACAGCTAGCAACTGTTCAGCAGTCTCGGGAGCATTAAAGAGAAAAAAAATCATCACTTACACAAGCTTCTTAATGTATTTAAACACAGAAGGCCCTTCACACGCAAAACACAAAAGTTATTAATTTCGTTAGAATTAATATAGGGATATGAACAGTGATAAATTTACTATTATCATAGAATACCATAGAATACCAGGTTGGAAGGGACCTCAAGGATCATCTGGTCCAACCTTTAAACCATTAGCATGCATCGCCATATCTTTCTAAAACCAGAGCTACGCATTCAGCTCATTCCGGCCGTGTGTAATAGTCACACCACCAGGTTTTCAGCTGGATCAGCTGACGTAGTTCCGCTGAGATGAACACTGCTTCTCCAGCTGGCATTAGGTAAGGATGGACAAACAGTGGTTTCTCCTTAGTGCACAGTTACAGAGGCAATGGTGATTGACACTGCAGCTTTCATGTGAAAACCAATTCCAGGGTGGGGCAGTTGGTAACTGATAAAGAATTGGTGTCTGTTCAGGTCCTTAAAGGATGGCAAAGAACACCTAGCTTCTGCGTGTGGGAGCTCTCTGCTGTAACTGGAGCATCTCTGTCCTAGGGTGGTCTGAGCTAGTAACGAGCCAGTAACAAGCTGGCAACAAGCTGGGATGGGTAGGCAGGTGCCCTTTTCTGTTGCCCTGAGCTTTAGCTTGCACATAGCTTCAGCGGCTTTGCTCAGACTCAGGGCGGGTTTGGGATAAAGTATACGTTGCTGAATATAGGAAATGCGGCCAGGTTGTGACGAGGACACTGATAAGCATCCTTCGTTGTCCTCTGCCCCCGGAAGAGGAGCAGGACGTGGGGTTAGGGCCATCCGAAACAGGGAGCAGGCGGCAGGCTGGTGGGGTCCGTGGGGGCCAGGGAGAGCGTGGCCAGGCGGAAGGTTTGGAGCCCGGTGCAGGGAGCACCGTGGGTGAGGCGGAGAGACGGGCGTGCCGGTGACAAGCCCGGGAAGGAGGAGACGCAGTGCTCGGGTACCGGGCCCAGGACGAGGGCCGTTTCAGCAGTAGGAATCTGAGTGAGGCTGTTTGCAGGCTCCTGGGGAGCCTTCGCAGCTCCGGATTTCTGCTGGCAGCAGAGTCCCTTTCCTGTGCCCACACAGGCGTCAGCTGGCCCCAGCAAGGGCTCGTCACAGCTGTATCCGTGGGCTCCGCTCAGAAAGAGAGGCCTCCACGTTCACGAGAAGATATGCCCCTACTGCTATGATTAATGGGAGAGGGGGGAAATTCTGGCAACGTTTATGGAAGAAAGCCCGCTGACTTTAGCAGGTTTTCCAATTTTCCAACAAAAATTGTTTTTCCAATCGGTGCAAATATTCCTGTAAAAGAGGAGAGGGTTCGGATCAGGCCCTAGGGAGCAGGGGGAGCTTGTGGATCCTCATATTAATCATTATAAACAACTAACCCTTTTGACGGTGGAAGGAACGAACACGGCAGTGAACATGACAGCAGGGATGAGACGTCTGTATGAAAATAGGGTCCCCATTTTGAAAAGTGGCGAGGACTTTGGCTTTAATAATGTTTGTTTGTATTATTTCAGATTAGAGTTGCATACGAAGGGTGCTACAGTCCAACAGACAAATGCCACTTCTGATCTTCTTAGCACACCTAATAAAATTTTAATATATTTTATCTGTGTATTAGGATCAAACTGCTTATTCATATATAATTCAATAGGGCATGTATCTTTAACATCTTTATCATCCTTTGAGGGAATGACAGTGAGTCAGCCTGCCGGATCCAGTTTGTGAGAGATAACCTTTTCATGCATCTCGCAAAACAAATGACCTCCCTCGCTCATTCTAACAACAGTTTTCATACTTGCCTTACCTATAGATACATTGTTTTTCCAATCATAATAAAAGTCACATTTTTCAAAATACAAAAGATTAAAAAAAAAAAAAAAAATCACAAAAATGATTTATCAAAGAAATAACTGGGTTATGTGCCTTTTTTAACTGACTCTTGTCAATACTTTAAAGACAGCTCTAATCACAATTATCTATGGTATAACAATAATTGTTTTCTTGAAAAGCACAGTGTATGACTATTTAATATTTAACACTGAAATTTGATTTTTAAGGATACTAGTTTGCATATTGATGAATAAAAATATTATTTCATTTCTTAAAATGCAAAAGTAATGTTAGAAACACTTTTACTTTGTACTCCCTTAAATCTCATTGAATTCCTAGTTGGAATATTTTGCGTATGTTTTGGGATAAACATGGAAAGATTTTGCAATATTATGTATAATAACTTACAGTAATCATTTTTAATGATATAAATAGTTCTTGCATAGGTTTTAATTTAGGAATCTTGCAGAAGTTTTTCTGTTGATATGGCTGTTGTCTTCAAAACAGATTTTAATATTTCCCTTCCTACTATGTTAAGCTTTTAAATTATTTAGTTGACTGTACCATAGTATACCCATACACAAAACCGTGAGCATTTTCTCTCAATACCTTTAACGGATTGTCCCTTTCTAAAATTTTTAACTCTGATTAAACACTCATATGCTTAGTTGGCATATGGGACTTGAGTTGGGGTCTCTGAAGATTGTTATTATTTTGTAGGAGTCTGTGAAAGAAAAATCACTTTTGCCATCATCCTAAGACTTTTCACTGCTGTATTATTTCTATTTATCACCAAACTGATGAAGCATCACAAATACATATATAGACAGATTTTGAATTAGAGCAAAACTCAGCGTGAATACCTTTCTCAGTGCAGCACCTGGCTTTTAATTTCAGGTATTTATTCCCAAAATGGAAACATCTCCATTATTATTTGTTTTAAAATGAAATAGTATTTCTTATAAAAATATTTAGCAGCTGAAAGCCCTTAACCATTCTTTCTTTGTTATTTGTTCTTTTTTGTCCTTTCAATCTTTAAACTCTCGCATAAAGCTATGCCAGGCCACATTAAAAAAAAGTATTCAGGTACATAAAGTACATTCCAGTAGGAAAACTGTGATCCAAAAAAACAGACATTAAATATATGCCAGACTGTGGAGGTACCTAAAATCAGTATGTGCACATGAAATCCTTCCCAGGCTATAAACCACAGGGAGAGGAACGCCTTCCTGAAACACTGATTAGAGCTCAACTTCTGGAGAGCAACAGGGTTTCAGATGTTCCCTTGTAGTCAGCGTTTCCGACCAGCTGCTCCCTGCTCAGCACACGGGCTGCTGAAAAGCTCGTCTGTCCCCAGGCACTGGGGTCTGCACCAGGGAAGCAAAATCACCATCTTTCAGCCAGATCCTTCTGCCAGCCCTGGCAGCTGTGCTGACACAAAGCAGGCAGCAGCATGGAAAAAGGGAGGGAGATGTTAGAGTGAGGGCTACCAAAAATCTCTTGAAATCCCAGAAGATTTTGTATATGTGTATCTACACTTTTAGAAACATATCCATATTTTATAGATACCTAAACTTCAATTGCCTGATAGGACATTTACAACGCTCTGGCCACATAAAAGTACTGTAAAGCAGGTACTAATAATTTTCATAATTTTTTTTCCAATATAAGGGCTTTGCTTATGAAAGAACTTCATTCACATTACCATAACAAAAAATATGCCAAGGGTGGCTGGAGCAGGTTTCGCTACAGCTCTCCTTCTGTAGGAATACCTAGAGCTATAAGGCATCTTGAATCAGCAAGAGGGTTTGGGGTTCACTGAAAGGCAGGGGACAATAAAGAAATAAGAAAAACTAAGCAAAAGGGTTAGAAAACATGGTCGGTAATCACACAAGTATCTTCTTAATAAAACACATGAAAATCCGATATACTTAAAGAAGTGTGCTGGTTTTGGCTGGGATAGAGTTAATTTTCCTCACAGTAGCTAGTATGGGGCGGTGTTTTGGATTTGTGCTGAAAACTGTTGATAACACAGGGATGTTTCCGTTACTGCTGAGCAGTGCTTGCCCAGAGCCAAGGCCTTTTCTGCTCCTCACCCCACCCCACCCCACCAGCGAGGAGGCTGGGGGGGCACAAGGAGTTGGGAGGGGACACAGCTGGGACAGCTGACCCCAACTGACCCAAGGGATATTCCAGACCATAGGACGTCATGCTCAGCATATAGAGCTGGGGGAAGAAGAAGGAAGGGGGGAAGTTCAGAGTGATGGCGTTTATCTTCCCAAGTAACCACTATGCGTGATGGAGCCCTGCTTTCCTGGAGATGGCTGAACACCTGCCTGCCCATGGGAAGTGCTGAATGAATTCCTCGTTTTGCTTTGCTTGTGTGCAAGGCTTTTGCTTTACCTGTTGAACTGTCTTTATCTCAACCCACGTGTTTTCTCACTCTTACTCTTCTGATTCTCTCCCCCATGCTGATGCGGGGGGAGTGAGTGAATGGCTGTGCGGGGCTGAGCTGCCGGCTGGGGTTAAACCACGACAAGGAGCAAAATGGTGTTTCAGCCAGTCCTTACACTAGAGTTATAGAAACACTCAAATCAAAAGTAAACCTCAGGGCATCTAACCTGGGCAGACCAAGAGGAAGAAACAAGCTTCACACAGTCCCCTGGGGGAGAAACAACTGACCCACACTCAAAATCTGTGTGGAAAATCAAGCCATTTTTTCTTAGTCCTCGGGTTTATATCTCAAGACTATGCTGCTTGTGTGAAATTGCGTGAGTTGCAGGTTTAAAGGATAAAGCTTCGGTCAAACTATATTAATATTTCAGAAGGTCACCTGGCAACATTCACTAGGCTACTATTTACGCCTCATTTTAATTTAATTTTGAACCTTATGGTGGACCAATTTTATAACATGGCTGAGGACCTGGAATAGCTGATATATAATTTCTGCCAGCTAAAAGCAATATCAAAGCCATTCCATTTTTAGTAACTGTGGTATATTTAATAAATCATCAACCAGTATAGGAACAAAGATATTAATATAAGTAGAGCTACATGTATTGTCTGTCCATGTAGACACTGGTTTGCTTAATGTATTATATTTAGGATTTTCTTGTACATTTTAATATAACAGAATGATGGGTTTTATCCAAGTACAAGAATGTTTTATTGGAGGTACAAAACAACCTTGACTCTGCCCTGTAGAGACACCTAAATGAAATAAAGATGAACAAAACGTAATTTCTCCCTAAAAATCAGTGTCAGAAGGGAGATGTTCTTTCAGGTCCTTGCCCCAGGGACTGTTAATGCATATTGCATGAAACAATCAGAGAATAAAAGAAAGAAACATAGCAGAAAGTGGAATTCTAGACAGCCCCATTCCTCTTCCAAAGGGAAAATATGTATCACCAGCTCCAGAACCATGCTTCTTCCCACCAGCTTCAAAAGGCTAATGTGGACAATGCCCAGCTCCATGTCCCCCAGTTTCTGCTTTGCCTGGATGATAAGGTTGTTACCTTGGACAGGAAAATCTCTTTGAGGCTGAGAGGAATCCAGCTTTTCAACCTTGTAAGGACACTCATAATTTCTGAGAAAAAGATAGACACCATCAAAACGACATTTGTTTCTTCTTTCCGGTTATGGGTTTTGGAAAACACAATTGATTTAGAGTTAACTGAAGTGATTGCCAGTTTTGTGTTTTGAAAGGCTTAGAAAGAGCCCAAGGGCTGGAAGGGAGAAGATGTCCTGGACGAGGGACAGAGCAGGGAAGGGTGCACCATGGCTATAGCTATTCTCCGGACACTCCCTTATGCCTGCTCCTCTTTAATGGTTGTCAATACAAATCTGGGGGCTGTGAGTCTCATTTTAGTTGTCTAATGCTCTGCATTCACTGCATGAAAGTGCCTAAACTGAGTTTCTGAATTGCAGTCCCCATGCCAGCTTACCAAGGAAGGCAAGCTCAGTCTTTCAGAGTGTGAGAGAAGATTGAAGTTTTGGGAGGGACTGATTCCTTTGAATATGGTCAAAAGTCCAGGTTTCTATTCCTTGGAAAATTCTGGAAAAAAGTTGTTCTGGCTTAGAATGAAAAAATATCCTGTATTTTATAAGCACCCATGAAGGAAAAATCCCCTTCCAATCAGACTCAGATTTGCATCTCTCATCCTGAGGAGCATGTAAAACAAGATATAGATTTTGTATCCATTAATTGCAGTTGTACATTCTTTTTTCCAAAAACAATATACCACTGGACTAGAGATGGATGCAAGTGATTATGACTCTTAATGGTGATTGTGAAGCAATGAAAAGCTGCAGACTGTAGAGATAGGAAAAAGTTGCAGTTTGCAGGTTTTTTCCTGTACTCTATTTGGCTTTCTTCCATTTTGCTTGAAATCTTGGATGAAGAAAGTGGTGTAGCAAGACTGGCTCAGTATCTTCTTCATAGTATCTTGTTGGAGACTCTCTCTTCTCTCTTCTCTTCTCTTCTCTTCTCTTCTCTTCTCTTCTCTTCTCTTCTCTTCTCTTCTCTTCTCTTCTTTTCTCTCCTCTCCTCTCCTCTCCTCTCCTCTCCTCTCCTCTCCTCTCCTCTCCTCTCCTCTCCTCTCCTCTCTCTTCTCCTCTCTCTTCTCCTCTCTTCTCCCTATCCTTCAATCTGCAGCCTTTTTGCAAGTCAGCTCAGTTGCTCCCAGACTAAGCACACTTTTTTCCTCTCTACAGAGGGTCCCCCAACCCATTCACTGCTTTCTTAAAGAAACAGAAAGACACTAGATACCTGGATACAAGAACCTGAAGCACCAGGGTTGGCTGAGACTTGTGAATCTTCTGTTTTTATGTCCCATCAAAACAACCACATGTAAGCATTTAATTTGAAATTTCCCTATGGAATCATAGATTTGAAAAGGACTTCTTATGAAATCTTTTTGCAGTACAACTGTAAGCTTTTTAAAGATTTTTTTTTATGTTATTTGTACATGCTGGGTCACATCTGTTGTTTTACGTAGTTGCCTTAAAGGAAAAACAGCTGCTCTTTCCAATTAGATTACTCTGCTGAAGCTTAAAGCCAGTTTTGCACATTCAGAAGACCAATCATCCCATTATTCTCCCATATTTCACCTCTCTAATGTTAAAAAATACATTGTGTATTAGTGTACCATGTCATATTTTATAATTAAAAGCAATTAAATATTATTAAAAGCAATCAAATTATTTTCAGGCTGTGGTATGTATGTTATGTCTAATAGCACTGTTCTGAAACCTCTTGCTTTGCACTTCTGAAAATGGAAATTCATGTCAGAAAAGTGCTGATTTATGAGACTTTAGATTTGACTCCAAAAGGACAGCATTGGGAAGGTGCTTCCTTCAGAAATGGCATTTCAGGGCTTTGCAACCTCATACTATAGGAATTTCACATCTAGGAATTTTATTATTAGTGCATCCATACTTTTTAAAAAATGCTGTGTATTTTATGCTGCTTTTGACCTTTGGCGTTTTGCTAAAAGCATAACAGAAATGGTATAAGCAGACAAATTTTCTGCAACTTGACCATCCTCCTCATATCAAAGAAAGTTTTGGAGTTCTGCTAAAGGATTCTTTAGATAATGACAGCTTTGAAGGGCTTTTCTCATAAAGTCCTGTACCAGCTGTAGTGAAAAAGCAATGAATGTCTCTAAATTAGATTTGAATGGTAAAAAAATGTTGGTAAGCATAATAACTATATTGCAGTAGAGGAAAAAACATCTTTTGTTTCCTATTTCCTTCAGAGGCAAGAGGGTGAACTTGTATGCAATAATGCTTAATTTCCTGTTAAAGAACTAGGCCTAATTTTGTGATTGGGTGGTCCAGAGAAGCACACTGGAACCATAAGGGATTAGTCCTGTAATAGGATTATATCCACCTGTTTAATTGTGCAGCATTAAGGGAAGGGTCAGTTTTTAAATCCCCAGATTTGCTTGGTTGAATAGGTACACTGGTGGAAACCACTAAAATTTATACTAGAGATTACAAATTGCAATGAAGATTAGGGCTACTCTAACTCCAGCTGCTTCATCACAGACAGACCTTTTCTCATCTTCAAGTCTGAACACAGGAGTGGTTCATGCTCCTAAACATGTTAGATAGCTGAGAGAGAATCTGATTAAACTAGAACCGTGCTTTCATGGATACAGAATACCAGTGGGCTCTCTAAGTATGGAAAGGCAATGAATCAGCCGGGGGATTGATGATAAAGCGATGGGAATTCAGATGAAACGTGAATGTGTAGGTGACTGCTGGAATGCACTGGCAAGGAAAGCAGCAAGCCTCTGAGTTAGCGCTAGAAGCCCTCCTAGAGGTTATGGTTAAGTAAAAGGCAATGTATAGGTTACCGCCCTGAACCACCCACAGTTTTGTGGCCTGAGATATGCAGTAGTCAGGCTATGCAGTCTAAGACTTTTCTTTTTGAGAAGCTGCCAGTCCCACCCCACAATAGCCTCTGGGGGGAACCAGCACCATGAAAGGGTACATGCTGAAGGAATTGATGTGCTGAGATGGTCCCTGGGCACCTCCTTTGGGCAGCATGCCGGCACCCTTCATGCCATTTCCTGGGGGGTCACTCTTTGCTAAAACAGATTAAATAGCCTGGCATTTCTAGGCCATGCCATTTTGCAGCTGAATTTAGTCAGAGACAAGGGATCAACTCATCTCAAAGTTTCATCTCTCTCAAATGTCTCTTTCAATATGAATCAAAGCTCTTCTTTTTATTTCACCAGCGTGAAATTTCAGGTGCAATTCAAATGTGTACATTTCACTAACTTTCACATCTTTGCCTTGTAATCTGTGGTCTTAAAATAGGCTTAAAATGAAAAGTTACTTCAACCATAAACATAAGTCCTTCCACAATTACAGTTCTTTCAATTATTTGTTGCATTAATATTTCATAGTTAGTGTGTACTCCTTTGAATATTCACTTGGTTGCTTCGTTTAGGAAGTTTATTTTAAAAATCATATTTACAAACATTATCCAGAAGGAAAGAAAATATTTCTATGCCTCCAAAATGTAAATCAGTGCACTTTACTTACTCATTACAATATGAGAATTATTAGCTATTACCAACAAAATCAGCTTTCAGTAACTTGCATCTCAAATTAATTTCTGCAGAAGCTCATTGTTTAATAAATGTATGTGTCCGGCTGCTGACAAGAATACATTATTCATTTATCAAGCATTTATCAACATAGGGTTCTTCAACAGTAATTCTTTGTTCTGAAGAGATTGCCAAAGCATTTCTGGTTAACAACATATAATGGTGTCTGAAAAAATAAAATCTGAGGTTTTTTCTTGTATTCATACATATTATCTACTCTGTTGTGTGTATATATATGTGTATGCATGTGTGTTTGTATACCTACTTATATATATTAAATTCTTTATCAGTGACATTCATTTTACCATTTCTGATATGCTATCGGATACTTACATCTGAAGATATTTATAGGAGTATAACTATGTAAAGCACATAGAGACTTCATATCCATCTGTCTTGCTAATTAAACTGCCTAGATATTTTTTTCAAAGACCTAAGAGTGAAACTGTGACTGTTCAAAAATATTTCCCTCGATTCTTTTATAATCTCTGAAAGGGTTTAAGATAACCTCATGAACTTCAGTATACTGAGCTTCACAGCTTGCTTCTAGGTTAAATGAGTAATGGTATAACATGTATTTGTTTTAGGGACTAGTATGGCTAACGTGTCAGCTCTTGGATGATGCACTCCTAGACTCAAGTGGAACTGCTCTCATGTACAGCATGAGGCTCTGGTTTGATGCCTGGAGTCAGAACTGGAGGCACTAGCACTTAACAGGAGGCCTGATGTCAGATGTGTTGAGGACTTGTCACTCTGTGTCACTTGTCCATTAGGCCTATCTTTGAAACCAGACCCTTTATGGTCCAATTATTGCCAAATACAGTTTCAGGTTGCAAACTTTCAGCCCCATATCCTCTCTTTAAGAACCCTGTGTCAATTGCATGACAAACTGGCAAGAAAGATAAGACTAAAATCCACCTTCTATGTGGCTGCTTGCAAAGGGCTGCAGCTTTCATTGAATCCGAAATGCAGAGGCCTCACAGGTCTGGGCACTTGCACTGGGATTATAAGGGAAGTATCGTTCTCAGATATACAGATAAAAGTCTCTACAACAAGCCCAGAATATGTAACAGGATGCATTTGTGTTTCGGTGGTATTTATAAGGTGTATAACATTTCTAGAACTGTACCATATCAGCTCAGCATAAAAATCATTCTGCTATGGACAGCGAGATGCCAGCCTATCCACCACTTTTGCCATGTTTGAGGGCTTGTGTCATGGTTTAAACCCACCCAGCCACTAAGCACCACGCAGCCGCGTGCTCACTCCCCCTCTCAACTGGAGAGGGGAGAGGAAATATAACAAAAGACTCATGGGTCAAGATAAGGACAGGGAGAGATCACTCAACCAGTTACCATCACAGGCAAAACAGACTCGATTTGGGGAAAATTAATTTAATTTATTGTCAATCAAACCAGAGTAGAGTAATGAGAAATAAGACAAAATCTTAAAACACCTTACCCCCACCCCTCCCTTCTTCCCAGGTTCAACTCCACTCCCAGTTTTCTCTACCTTCTCCCCGCCAGTGGCACAGGGGGACAGGGAATGGGGGTTGGGGTCAGTTCATCACACGTTGTCTCTGCTGCTCCTTCCTTCTCAGGGGCAGGACTCCTCACACTCCTCTGCTCCAGCACGGGGTCCCTCCGATGGGAGACAAATGCTCTGTGAACATCTCCAACATGAGTCCTTCCCATGGGCTACAGTTCTTCACAAACTGCTCCAGCATGGGTCCCTTCCACGGGCTGCAGTCCTTCAGGCACAGACTGCTCCAGCGTGGGTCGCCCACAGGGTCACAAGTCCTGCCAGAAAACTTGCTCCAGCGTGGGCTCCTCTCTCTACAGATCTGCAGGTCCTGCCAGGAGCCTGCTCCAGTGCGGGCTTCCCATGGGGTCACAGCCTCCTTCGGGTACCCACCTGCTCCGGTGTGGGGTACTCCCTGGGCTGCAGGTGGAGATCTGCTCCACCATGGACCTCCCTGGGCTGCAGGGGGACAGCCTGCCTCACCAGGGTCTTCCCCAGGGGCTGCAGGGGAATCTCTGCTCTGGTGCCTGGAGCATCTCCTCCCCCTCCTTCTGCACTGACCTGGGGGTCTGCAGGGTTGTTCGTCTCAAATATTCTCACTCCTCTCTCTGGCTGCAGTTGCACAGTTGGTTTTTTTCCCTTCATAAATACGTTCTCCCAGAGGCACTACCACCATCACTGACGGGCTCGGCCTTGGCCAGCAGCAGGTCCATCTTGGAGCTGACTGTCATTGGTTCTGTTGGACACGGGGAAGCTTCTAGCAGCTTCTCAGAGAAGCTACCCCTGTTGCCCCCTCACTACCAAAACCTTGCCATGCAGACCCAATGTGGCTTGACTGGAATACATGAAATGCATAGATCTTGTGGTGATCCTATATTCACCAGCAAAACATCAAGTTTTTCAGTTTTGTGAATGTTTTCTAATACAGCCCTGTTTGGACAGGCTGCAGGCAGTGGTTTCATTGCTTCATGTCAGGACACTCATCATAGATGGAAGAGGTTGAAAGGAGAACTGAGATATTAACAAAAAAAAAAAGAAATTGAAGAAAAGAGATGGATGAGTCTGCCAATTGCAGGATGTATTCCTCTAGTTATCAATGTCTACATTAGAGGGAAAAGGAGATGCAAGCTGAAAACCTACAAACAGGGAATATACACATTTACACTGAGCAGCTCATGTCTCTAGCCTGTACCAAGTCATGTCTGCTTCTTGTTTATTCTTTCTTTGCATATGCACATCTGTATTAACCTTTTCATTTTCTTGTGATTTGAAAATGAATTATAACCCTTTGTGAGCACTTCAGATTTTATACTCCAGCTGGTTTTTCATGTCCTAGTAGTTTTCCTACAACCAGATGTCAGTGGTTCAGCTGATTAATCTCACTGGCGTCCAGTCACAGGCACAGCTGCAGCTACTTTTGTAATGATGGTCAGATATAACATCCTTTGCACTACTCTAAAATTTTGTCTGCACAGTCCATCATTTAGCAAGATGAAGAGCACTATCATACAAATACAGTAAAGTTCTTATCATTGTGCCAAAGAGGCTGAATTTTATGTCCTGTGCTGAGCCACTAATACTCGTTTGGGAAGAGTCTTGCATTTGATTTTTTCTGAAGACTAGAGCAGGAAAAACTCTAAAATACTATCACCTGGATGAAGATCTCAAAGATAAGCTAGAGATACTACTCCGTTTTTTCCAGATAATAGCTGTCATCTCAAAAAAGTCTGTCTGGATATGTTCCAGTTGAAAGTTTTTCTGATAGGCAATTGTTGATTTATCTAAAGTATAATATACTGTGGAAATATATTGATTTCAAAGAACATGCATTGGAAAACTTCCTTCCTGCTCTGACACTGGAGACTCAGATAGCCTGAGGAGCCAGCTGGCCCAGAAACAGGACAACTCTAGCCCAGCCAGGGATGAGTGGCTTCCAGGTCTCCAGACCCATCTGGGAGAACTTTTGAGACAAAACTAATTTATTCAAACTCTTTCAAAAGAGATTTTGTTTGTTTCCTCTTTTATGAGGTTGATTTTAATTTAGGCTATTTTAAATGTAAGGGCTTTACTGCAAACTGGAGCAAATAATACCACCTTAAAATCTTGCACTGGTCTTTTAAGCTGAGTTACTCAAAAGTGAGCTCTACAGGCATTCTACTCCAGTGACTCTAGAAAACCTCTTATTGACTTAAATTACCCAGAATAAGGTTCTTAGTTTGCAATAAGTCACCATCGCTGACTTCAGACAAGAGAATGTCTTATTTTTTCACTGAGGCATCATTGTACATTTCCCTGGTAAAATATGAACTATAGCATCCTAAAGTACAGATAAAATAACCTGCTTCCTCCTCATAAGCATTGTGAGATGCCTTTCCATTACTGATATGATCAAGGAAAGCTTTTAGAGCTCCTTTGGAGTCACTGGCACAAAAGTCAAGTGCTGGGCTTTCCTTCCACTGCACTACAGGTATGAGCAATTGAGATAAATTGACCTCAGGCACATAAGTAGTTAATTGAGCAGAGGGAGTTTAGAGAACCTGAGAGAAAATAGGAGCTGAGGACTCAGAGAATCAAAATATCAATCAGAAAGCTAAAGAGAAATCAGAAAAGTTGAAAAGCCAAGAAGTCTAGCTTTGTCACACAGAGGTGAATGACAAGGGTGTCAGCATCCTAGCCTGCGACAGATGCATCATGCTTAGGTTGCTCTCCACGCAACGTGTGTGTTGTTGTGGGAGGAAGTGTCATCAAACACTGGCATATTTTCATACAACTTTTTTAAGAACTTTTCAAACTCAATCACAGCTACAGACACCTGAATTTTATTTTCCTTTTAAAATTAATGCACTTGGTTTAACTATCCATGTATATCGTGCTGCCTTAGCCAAACTACACAAAATGTGGGATGTGTACTAGAGACTGGTCATACCTACAACCTTTACAACAAGATGACTAAAGAGTTTTTGCCAGACAAGGAATGTCTTTCCAATTGCCTGATCCTGAAGTTTTATTCTCCAGAAATCAATTCAGTTCCCTGCTAGGTACCCAGGTATTGAAACAGGTTAGTGAATTCCAGTTGAACACTATTGATTGCTTGTTTCTATTATTAGTTGATCCCCAAGGGAATTTTATAGCAAACTAAAAAGCATTAGGATCTACAGCTCTTCCAGTTACATTTTAGAGTCGTGTATGACCATTCAAGGTAAGAGAAACAATTCTCTCCTTGATTGTTTGTATCTGATCTATCAAATAAAGAACTAGTGCTTATAAATAAGTTCTGCAGAATTAATCCCACATTTGCAGAAATACAAGGAACTTTAAACTTCAAAATTAATAGCTTTCATTGAAATATTTCATTAAAAATTAATTCAGGAAGTAATTTCTCCCTCTGCCCTGCCATGGAAAATATGATCTCTTTAATACCTGTAGTGGTTTAACTCCAGCCAGCAACTAAGCACCACACAGCCACTCGCTCACTCCCCCTGCATCAGCATGGGGGAGAGAATCAGAAGAGTAAGAGTGAGAAAACTCGTGGGTTGAAATAAAGACAGTTCAACAGGTAAAAGCAAAAGCCTTGCACACAAGCAAAGCAAAACGAGGAATTCATTCAGCACTTCCCATGGGCAGGCAGGTGTTCAGCCATCTCCAGGAAAGCAGGGCTCCATCATGTGTAACACTTACTTGGGAAGACAAACGCCATCACTCCTAAAGTGTCGTCGTCCCCCCCCTTCCTTCTTCTTCCCCCAGTTTTATATGTTGAGCATGACATCCTATGGTCTGGAATATCCCTTGGGTCAGTTGGGATCAACTGTTCCAGCTGTGTCCCCTCCCAACTCCTTGTGCTCCCCGGCCTGGTGGGGTGGGGTGAGGAGCAGAAAAGGCCTTGGCTCTGTGCAAACACTGCTCAGCAGTAACCAAAACATCCCTGTGTCATCAACACTGTTTTCAGCACAAATCCAAAACTTGCCCTATACTAGCTACTATGAAGAAAACACCCCAGCCAACACCAGCACAATACCTTTAATAAAAAACAATCTAAACACAAGAGTCTGACTTTTGACACTTTCAGTCTCTGTAACCGTCATTTGGCATGAACTGTCCTCAAAATGATTGTGATAACCTACTGTTGATTTTCAAGAATGGAATAACAACAAAGTGCAGCCAGCTTGAGCAGTATCTTAAAATAGTTTTTTATATTAGTTTTTTATCAGATATTCTTGTGATGTACAACCTGGTAAAGTGGTTGTTTTGATAACATCACTTCTATACTTGCTTTAGAGAGCAGGAAAATTAATTGCTTTTCTAATCTTTATAGAGCTGATAGCTCTGGGATACCTGTCTGTGTTGCATACAAATACTGATTCTTTGTTGTAGTGCTAAAACCAAATAGCAATTAAAAGAGAGGTAATTTTGGAGATAATTTGCAGTCTTTGGATAATTTTCCCTAAGTGTATTTCTTTCAGCACTGCACCTCTTACAAAAAAAAAAAAAAAAGTAGATTATAACAAATTCTTTTTATATAGCAAATACAAGAATTTACCATACTACTGCAAAATCCTGTTTTAAAGTTTAGCGTTGACTGCCTTAAATTGCAGCCTTTAGTCTGTAAAAGCATAGATTTCCTATGTAAATTACATAGTTTACTTATGTTCCTGTTCATATTTCTATATAGAGTGACTCTATTATGAAGCAGTAGTCTACACTCTGCTGTTACATGCATGCCATTCATTAGACTGCCCACTTGAAGATATTTTGAGTTAGCACCGACTACATCAGAAACACAGACAACACACATTAGAACTACTGGTTGTGTCTGGAAAAGAGTGGTAAGCCATGACATCCTTCCTGCTGTCAAATTCTCCATAATCCCTCTTTTTGTCTGCTTTTTATCTTGTCAATGACTACTCCGTGCCAAAAAGGCAACTTTTTCCAATTACTCTCTCACACTCTAGGTCGGTGTTTCTCTAAAGATTGAAGGAACAGACCCATCTCTCGGTACTTTCCAGAATGGTTTTGATATCAACCATTGAATTTTGCACTAAAACATTGAAACTTGGTGGAGGGAGGAAAAGCATAGCTCTGAACTCATTAAATGGCAACATCTGAAGTTTGAAATTTTCCCTTTTTGTCAAATATTTTGTAAGAAATGTTACTGTAGCTCTACTTTACCGGAGAAGTCAAGCCAACTTTTGCTTCATACTGTACTTCTTTTTACTGATACGAAACGTACAGCAGTGATGACCCTTGTTCCAACACTAAGCATTTCTTCAATCGATTTTGAAAGACATAGAAAAGAAGTGAAAAAAATAACATAGTACTAGGGATGCCTGTAAGTGTACCTGGACTGTGAGAGCCTCTGGTTCATTAAGTTATCTAGTTAAGGACTATTCAGTGTGAAAGAAATACCAGATAAGAAGGAAACTTCACAGACATTAAGGACTGGGCAGCAATGGACACAGCACAGAAGACCAAAGGGAGGGATGAGCCCTTGAAAGTCACAGGGCTCAGTCAGACACCTGCTCACAGAGGAGTAGCTTGTTCCTCCTCAGTCCCTCCTGATCCTCCTCATTCCCTACCTTTGGCCCTTCTCCTGAACATCCCATGGTAAGTTTTGCACAGTCCCACGAGCCCCCTTAAATAATCCATATTACTTGTGTTAGTCTTGGTTCTCCCTTTGTGTCAGCGACAAAGCTCAGGCTAATCCTGGAGTCTGCAGGGTTCTTCCAGTTGCAAAGCTGGAGAAACTGCAACTTCTGGCCAGTTCAGTCCATAAACACAGTGCTGCATGCAGACACACACAGGGTGGGTAGCTTTGGACATCCACACTGTAGATTTAAAGAGCTGATTTTGATTCATTAAATTCTTTTCATGACCAGGAAGAGAGTAGGCCCTTAGGCACAGCTCAGTTCTCCTCAGGCAAATAACTAAAGCAGACAGAAGGCAACACGATAGACATGCAAAGATATCTCTAAAATACATGAAATAATTATTTGTCCTTAAAGATGTCTATATGTATGTGTATAATTTATATTAGTACCTAAAATGAGATGCTATATCAGGCTGTAGGCACCTGGATGTGTCTATGACTGCAGTAGTATTTAAACTGCGTGTTAGTCATTAGAGACAACAAGTTTTGATTCAGTTGCCTAAACGTAGACATCTGAGGCACCTTGGCATGCCTGGGACATCCACCTAGGTCAGGCAGATACAACACAGGACAAGAGGGAGACCTGTGCTCTTCCAAAGCAGGAGGTGGGGGACAGAGACGATGCCCTATGGCATGGCAAGTGATATTAGACACTTGTATTTGGACAAATTAACTGCACCCTCAGCCAATACAGTCAGTAGAGCTTGCAAAACTATCTAGTCAGATATAGGTGTCTATTTTAGTATGAGCTGAATACTTTTGTTGACTCCACTGAACATACTGCTTAGAGCTCCTTTTACTGTAAGTGGAGTTTAGACACAGACCTAATATGAAGAGAGACACATTTCAGTGCCTAAAGTACATCAAGGAAAGACAAAGACAGGTTTGCACATCGAACTCCTTCAGAAAGTCATCATCCTCCATACAGTTAACTTTCTATGTGACAGGTGTTCCCATGGGACTGACCAGCCTGGGATCAGCTGTGCGGTTTAGGATTATAGACACTTTTCTCAGTCCTGTGTAATTCTGTTGAAGTACTGTTCCAACAGTTGCAGAGAAGAGAACCAGACTTCTCCATCTCACATGTCAATTTATATCTCCATTGTCCTGGGGCAAAGTACATAGCTTTAAAAGTGATTTTATCTCATAACTCTGATAACTCTGATGCTTCTAAGTTCCCTGATAGCAAATATAAATCCATTACCCTTTAGAATTGATACTTCTTTAAGTACTTCTTTTAGTGTGATTTCATCAGACCTTGCTGCCTTTGAAGAGCCCCTTGATGGACACGGGCTCACAGTATTGGCTACTTGGTTACTTGTCTATGAGCAATTATTTATGTGGATGAGCATAAAGCCAATGGAAATACATTATTAAAGAAGCAGTGTGTTTTCTAAAGATATTAAACCAGTAAGCTCTCAGGAAAATTCCCATCGAAAGATTTTCCTCCTATTGGATTTTATTATGCAAAATTTAAAAGTTTTTTTTCAATACAAGTAATAAAAAATATAGTTGGCATAGAACCAAATATAATTAAAGCTGACAGAACCCATCTACTGAAGAGAATAATGTTAATTCATTTAATCAATCTGCTATATGGTATTTTTTTTAGTATTGCATAATAGTTGTTTATTCTAAATGAGCTATTGTATATAGCTGTGAACCTAAGTCAAGTATAAGTTATACAGAGCATCTTTTCAAAGCTTGTTCACCTGGGGTTTACCATTTATTAATATGATTAGAATTGCTATGTTACATATACCTTTTTAATGTTATTTTTGTCTAAATAGGAACCTAACACAAGATTTGTGTTTGGATGTGTTACGAAACAGTCCCCACCTCAGGCCTTTTGTGAGAAATGTCCACAAACAATGACTTGGTTTTGTTTTGTGGTTTTTTTCATTCATGATGTCCTGTAAAAGCAATTCTCACACTGCTTTTCAGTCCCAGGTTGACGTGCATTTATTATTACAGCAACAGCACCTGCAGTGGAATGTTTTGCTTTGAAATCCATCTATGAGCATTGCTTAGTTTCCTGAAAGCAGAATTGGCAGATTCCTTTCTTCAAGAGCTTCTTAGCATAATAGAACATGATTAACACTTTCTGATATACTGACATTTTTCCAGCTTGAATTCGGCACTTTGAACAGCCAGGCACTCTCACCACAGTGAAACACCACACGCTCGGTGTACCCAAGAGCTCAAGCTTACAGCACATGGTGAAACACCACTCGGTGACAAGGCACAAGTGCAGAGCCCAGGCGCGCAAGCCCTCAGATGTCCGTGACAGCTCCTGCGCCTCTGCACCGTGCCTCCGGAGCAGGGAGCACTGTGGAGTACACTGCGGAGACACCTGCGAGGCTCCGGCAAAGCCAGACAGCCGTGCCAGCCCTGTCAGCCCTGGACCAGAGCCATGGCGGAGGTGGACGTGGGAAGGAGTAGGGTCCGGGACAGCGTGCAGCTCTGCCAGGTTCTGCAGGCAAGGTGGGCTGTGCTCGGGGAACCACTGCCGAATGGTGTCGGGGTCAAATGCCAGCCAGTGCTCCGGCAAGGGACGTGGGAAGAATTAAAGGAGTAGCTTTGCTGCTTTGCACTGTGGAGAGGTTAAAAGAGAGAGCTCTTTTGTGGTTTTGTTTTTTAAGTTACAGACAAAGGTAGGGAAGATTCCTGTACTCTAACAATATGAACCTCTTCAATTTATGCTTCTTTGACTCTCAAGACTTTGTAGTGAGACTCCCCGGTAAATACTCCAGTTGCAGAATTAAGAGGGAAGCTTTTTGGTTTTCCAAGAGCTTCCTTCCAAAGAAGAAGGAAAGAAGATGTCCCAGGCTAGGAAATCGTACAAAGTGCGCCAGCCACAGCAATCATGCTTCCTCTGACATTTTGAGCCTCAATCATCTCCCTCCTACCTTCCCTAATTCATAGACCATCAGGTAAAGGGCCACGCAAGTGCCAGTCCAAGGAAGTGCAGAGTATACTAACTGAAGGAAATCGCTTTTTTTCCTAATTATTCACTGAAAAGAAGTGCAAAGAAAGGGTTTATGCTGTCAAAAATTGTGTACTGATCTAATCAGGTATTTCTGTACTCCAGCAGTAGGGGCCTCACAAATCAGCTTTCACATCATTTTTTCCCATCCTCTTAGCATTTCAACATGGACCTGCCCTCATCTTTGGGACTGAGAAATAAAGTAGCTTTTTGGAAGCAGGAGACTTTGGTGTAATCTTCATGGTCAAACAGGGGAGAAAAATCCAACAGTCTGACAGCTTTCATTAAAGGTTTACTTTCATTGTTTTTTCTTTTATGTTTTTCTTAGTATTTCAGTAAGGCTAAATATGGCCACTTTAACATCTTTTTTCCATAAGGTATCTGTGCCAATTCAGCCCATAGTTATAGTGACCTGTGACTCTAACAGCATTCATTTCAAACCACTTTGTTTTGAACTGAATCAGTACTCATTAACTCTGATCCTACCATGGGAAAAATACATTCCTTTAGGATTTCACTTGAAGTGACTCTTTAGACTGACAGTAGCCAATCCTCATAGCCACCAGCAGGACAGAACTTACTTGTGAGCAACAAAAAGAACCATTTTAATCCACTGCATCTACCTCAGCCTCTTCACACAGGTTGATCAGCAGTGACCCAAAGCAGCCTTCCTAGTGAGGAGGTTGACTTTCAGTTACTCTCTCTCTAAAGAATAAAAACTTGCTGTCACTAAAAAAAATGGTATAGCTATTAAAAGAAAATACTGTTTGGCTCAATAAAGCTTCCCTATCTGCAAGAGTTTAGAAAGGAGGCTCCTGGTTTCATTTATAATAAAGGCTTGGCTACCAGAATAATTTCCATTCAGATACACAGCCATCAGACCAACAATGAAATTAAATGTTTGTTTTTCTTTATTTCTTCTTTATTACTTGTTATTCTTTACTATTGCTGGTTTGTACTTCTACATGGAAGGAGGTCAATAAACTGAGGGGGAAGAGAGGATAGTTCCATTATAGTGTAGCAGGGATTAAATTTGACTTTTTTTCTGAGACCAGAAAGCAATTTTTCTAGATCTTGAGTTTCTATAAACCACGACAGATTGATATCTGTCAGAGCTGGTGTAAAAAAAAAAATAATTTTGAGGCTTTTCAGTGTTTAAAAAAAGTATCCAACACACTGGCAAGTGCTCCAGACGTTGACTACATACCACCATTTATCTACATGAACTAAAAGTGGGAGCTCCAATGGCAAAGAATAAGACCCCACAAATTCAGCGGAAGGATTAGCCATTTTGCTGTAAGACATTAAGCTTATTCATATCCTTGTAGATAGAAAGTAAAACACGCCCATATGCACTCAGCTGGTGTGAACAGTGGTTTACTTCTCACAGAAGAAGCTAATTCTATATATCTAAACACTAAAGCCTGTGAGGTTATTCAGCAGTGAAACTGGACACTAGCAATGCAATCTTAGACAGGGATTGAGGCTGGACTGTGAAAACCATAAGTACAAATATGAGATAAAAAATTAACAGCTAGACCTATAAAGTCAAATATAGCTATGCTAATAATCTATCAATATAGTCTATATACTAACAGTCAAATACAAATATACAAGCCAGCCAAGGGGTCAATACTAAGTGTCAGTAAGACAGATTTTTATATCACTAGAAAGACTTCATAATATATTTAGAAACACTGTGGTCACAAGATGCCACTAGAATTGATGGGAATTAGTTGCTGGAAATTCTCTGCAGGTGCCTTTCTGTGGCTTTGGGCATCTCAATACTTCAGATACACCTAGTGATAGGATCTCAGCAATGTTCAGACACTTGAAGACAGAACAGGGAAAGATACACCAGTTTAGGAAACTTGTGGTGGAATACCAGAGACCCACAAGGAAAGACATTTAGGAACAGCCCTGGTGCTTCACAATCAAGAAGTAATTGCTCTCTGACGGTTTCTTGTAAAGGAAATGGTCAAAAAACATCTGAAAGAAAGGAAGTATACACAGAATGAAAGAAGAAAAACATGAGAAAGAGGAAGAAGAAACAGCTTCAATTCCTAAGCTTTCCAGCAACCACAGAAGTCAAAGACTGGGTGCAGCTGAAGATGGAATTGCCATGTGCATCTTGGTATTGCTCCAGAGGATTTTAGTAACCAAGCAGGGCAGCATTTGGAAGCATACAGGATTTGTACTGTGTAACTATACAGTGTCTCAGGCTATCAGAGCAGCATTACATTTTTATTTAAGCCATAAAAAGCAAGTGCTGATTTCTCATGGCAAAACTGTCACTTAATGCAATCACGGCTGGCAAAATGAGTAATATTTTATCTCTGAAGCAGTAGGAAGAGCAGGTGCATATGTCCCTATTTTCTTGCTTCCATCAGCAGTGTCGCTTGTTATTTTGTTGCCATCTGGCAAAGACAGCAGGATCTACTAAAAAATATATCTATTATTTTTTCTTTAATAAAACATGGTTACCCAGTTACCATTGGCCCACAACCTAACATGAAATACTTGAAGTGTGATTTTTGGATAGGATTTTCTAACTTACTAATTTTGTATCCTGTCAGTTTTCTACTCTGATAAATCTTTTCTCCAAGGAAAGTTGTTGACCCATTACAAAAAAAAAAAAAGGGGGGGGGGGGGGGGGGAATAGTCCTTTGGCTGCCATTACCATGGACTTGAGGAGTCTCAGTCTCCAGTATTTCATCTTATAAAGCTGCAGCTAAGGAAATACTGTTTCTCCTTTGTGCAAACAAGTTTTCTAAATGCATCAAGAGACTTAGTCAAGGCAACAATTGTAACGCTGGTGACAGCACAAGAAATAGCCAGTACAGTGGGCTAATGAAAATTGGTAGATTGGTTTTCTTTAATGTTACATGAGTGCTGCTCCTTTGTCTTAAATAACATAAATTAGTTCTGCTGGCTATGTCAGCTACTGGCCTAAGGTCTGAACCTGTCCTAATTAAAATACTTAGTGTAGTAATTAGAAAAAACAGTTAATTACTACATGTCCCATTGTTGTGCACAAATTCCAATAGCAAAACTACTCCCTCGGACTGCTTAAAGAGGTGGGAGGGAATGGAATTTCACTTTGTGTGCCAATCCAAATCATGGATTATTTTAAGTCTGCACAGCACCAGCTTTGTAGAATTTCATGCTATTTATTAAGAAAAACATGTATGTTCTTGTGTAGAAAAAAAAAATCTTAGACTTAAAACTACAATATGACATAGAGGTTTTGGAAACAAAAGAGGCTGACTTTCCTCTGAATTATTTCTCCTTGTTGAATTGTACTTCACCTAGTCCTCAACTTTCTTTCTGTAAAAATGTATCTGCTATCTCCTGAAACTCATTTTTCAACATAAAATACCATCACTATTGTACACCAATATCTACAACCAGGAAAATCGCTTGGCTTTGTTAATTATTTAAATCAAGAGACATTGCAATTTAAACTGGCTAAAGTCACACGAGTGAGACTAAGGAAATAAAACAAGCCTAGAAAACAGAGATGCATAAGAACACCTAAGTCCTCCACTCCATTCACAGAAAATATGCTTCTTTCCCCAGTTCTTTGGTCAGTCTAACCAATAAGATTCAAGGGATAGGAAAGAATTAGTAAGACACGAAAACTAGTTTTGATCTTTTAATTTCCTCTTCAGTGTAGTTAATTATAAGTTTAAGCTAAAATCCCAAAACACTTGCACACTTAGTGAACTTTGCATGTGAAAAGTAGCGGAGTTGTTTGGGAATTTTCCAATAAAGTCACTTCAATATGCAAAAAATGACAGGTCTTCAAAACACTTCTCAGAAATAATTTCTACAGACTTTTATGAAAGACCCTGCCAGCTCACCTGGAGGGCTCCATGGCTTCTCGAATACACAACACCAAGGAGACTCTGCAATACCTGCTGCATCATGAGGTGGATCCCAGGTCCCTGTTGCAAAGACTGCCTGATGGAAAGCATGACACACATGAGCACACACTTGGACCTGGGCCTCCAGGTCTTGTAAACTCCCTGCTCCATCACGGAGTACTTAACAGTTTGTCCCTACTCCAGGAAAACTGAAGAACTGAAAAAAGCTGACTTACTCTCCCACTACTGTCTGCCTTAAACGTCAAACTGTTTTGCCTTTTTTTTTTTTTTCCCTAAAACTGAAAGAATTCCTGCTACAGGAATTTTCTAAATTACAATTACTTTCTCTGAATGGCAACAAAATCTTTCAGCAGATTTTACAGAATGGGAATTGCCAGGATACCCACCTCTAAGATGTAGTATCGCTATTCATGGCAGGACTAATAAGGGCTGTAAGAGTATTTAACAGTAGAAGAGTTTTCCTTAGGTCTAGATCCTGCCTTGTAAAGAAGGAGAGTGGGCAGTGTTTGATGTTGCTCCACATGAATGCTCCTTCGTTGTCCTGTCCTTGGCCAAGGTGACCACAGGTATCTCATTATCCCATCAGTTATCCTGTGAGCTCTTGCCATGTCCCTCCTCCCACCGTGATATTCCATCTCCTGGTTTCAGTGTCTTTTGGTGTGTTTGCCTTGCCCAAAAAGCCCCTTTTCCTCTCCCAGTAGGCAGAGGTCCTCCATTTTCCACAGCCACACCGGAACATAAATTTCTTTACAGCCTTTAAGCCTGGAAATTTGGCCTTATTGTTGCTTTTGGTGCCCTTAACCTCCCCTACTGCCACTTGTGACATGAAAAATAAAAACAGGCATCAAAAGGTGAGAAAACAGAGTCCCCATCAGACTGAGAGGAAGAGGAGCTCCTCCCCTCGGCGTGCAAAGACCACCTCCATGGCAATGTCCCTTCTCATTTAGGCATCTGTGCTCAGGCAGCTGCCTAGAGAGCATGTAAAGCCCAGCAAAAGGGCTGGACACTTCTGGGTCGTATTAGGGAGGATGTATACCACCCTTTTTAAAGAGACAGATAAACAACCTTTTGATTAAATTTACACTGCTAAGAGGCTAGATGATACTTTTATATTGCACAGTATGTATTTGCCTGAGAGCTGAGAAGTGAAATTAATCTATCATATAAAACAGGAAAGAGCCATTTATAGTTTCTTGAAATACACAAAGTAGTACGAGCTCTAAAAGTTCTTTTTGAGAGTAACTCTTAATACCGTTTCAAAAAAAGCACTCAAATCAGAATGTCATTTCTTTGATACATATAGATTGATTACCCAAAAACAAATGAACACAGAGAACACTAAATAATATATTGTGGCATAAATAATTGAAATAGGGCAGGAATTCATGTGGCTTTCTAAAATACATTTGGTTCAGCTGACTCAATAAAATATGATTTTATAAAGACTGTCTTGGAAGTACTCTAGGAAGAAAAAGAAAATTAGTTTGAGCAGCAGAGCACAACAGACTTGCACGTGGGAGTACAATAGACAATGTCCTTGGCACCAGCCCTTGTCTTAGTGTATCATTGCCTCCCCTTCTGTTTTCTACTACTCCCATTTCTAGTTTCCTCCATTTTCACCCTTTTCCTTTACTGGTTACCTGTTACGTGGTGGTTTTCATATCATCAGTAGATCTCTTACCTTCCTAAGCTTATTCTGTTACAGAGGGAAATCTAGAATTTAATTTTCCCCAGGAGTCACATTTATCTTTTCTTTCCAACCATACATCTTTCTTCTTTCACAGATGGCAAAAGCTCTTTGAACTGAGCTCATGACTGACAGTGTCTCTGGATAAGGAGTTTTAACTACACACTAATTCAGATGAGGACAAACTTTTGTAATAAGTGATAAATGCAAATGTTTAAGCAAGATAATTATTTTCTCTTGCAGTTAGTGGGAGTGTAAATAGTGTTTAGAGAAACATTAGAAGTTAAGAATGAACTTGTTGGTTGTTATTTTATCCAGATTGTCTTGATCTACAGGGTCTGGAAATGGGTTGCTTAGAAATATACTACTTCAGTTTTCCTAAGAGCTTTTGGATAAAAGATTATGGTTTTGAGTAGTATATGAACATCTTTGTGCCTGCACCAACCAAAACTAGTAAGAAAGCATCTAAGTACACAGCAAACTATTCTGAATGAAAGTTTTTCCCAGTGAAAAGTGGTATTATTTTGGAAAAGATAATCTGTGCCATAATATTCTGTTGAAGAAGCTTCTTTTGCCCCATGAAAATTTGGATTTAAATAGAAAATGGCAAAGAGCACACAGGTCACTGGATGCAGTCCTCATAGTTACCAGTTGCCACACCACCACACATGTTTTCTCTCACTTCCCTTATTGTAATTCCAGCAGTCCTTTTTGGTCCCACGCATATATTTCACTAGTGTCTTGTCACTGGTAGTTTCTAAACTGCTGCTATTATTAGTGCAAGAAGCACTTCTAGGTGCTCATACTCAATCCTCTACATTGCTAAATTGTTAAAAAGATCCTTGGCACAGGTTTAGTGCAGCCTGACTAGCACTCTCCAATAAAGTTCCCTCATGTGTCTAGAGATTAAGGACAATCATCAGGTTTTTTAGCATTTTGCAGCATTTTAGAGTGAAAATATGTTCAATAGTAAGAATACCAGCCACTTTATACCAGCTGACCTCAGTGGCAGAGAGCATCCATGGTACTTTTAATATACTGGTACTAAGAAATCCTCATGCTAAACTGAAATTTCAGTTGGTGTCAGTGGCTGACTAGCACTGAACTACTTACTTAGGGCCCCACTGTAGACAAGGAAGAGAGATAGGCATCTGTAAAGGCTAACCACCCCATCTTTCCTACACACTCACCTTAGGAAATTATGAACTTAACTTTAGAAGTGCCTAATCTCTTTCAATTGACAACTGGGTAGATGACTAATTGCATATATCTAATAAACAAATCCTGCCCTTCAGTGGTACACAGAATATCTACTCTATATGCCTTGCAAAACTGACTTGCAGACTTGATTTTCAAAATCCCAGACTTCCAGAGACATTTAAAGTTTGCTTTTTAATTTGTGTTTGAATGTCTGCCTGATCTATGTATTAAAGAAGGCAAATGCTTAGTGACAAAACTGAATCACCTAGCTACTTTGGCATATGCCTAGCTTTAGGCACAGAAATACTTCCTTAGATTTCTTCATGAAGGTTAACTCATCAAAATGCCTGTGAAAATGACTAAACTTAAACTTGTAGAAGTTTAAAATAAGACACAAGCCAAAAGAGTTATTCAAATATTTAAAGTGAAATGCCAGAAGCTGGACTTGCAGACATCAGATTTAACTCCTGCCTAGGTAGCAAACTCTCCACAGCATGTCTGAAAATGTTCTTTCTGTCAGACAATAGGTGTGCAAAAGACAGTGATCGCAGGTTTGGGTACCTGGGTGATGGTAGGACTATTGCATGCTCAAGTGAATGGTCACATGCAAAGCAAGCCTTGGATAACACAGAAATATGATGGGTTTAAAACTGTAAATTTAGTAGTTCATGAATCATTTTGAGGGGCCCAGTGAAATCTTTAGAGTTCTGTTCATACTTCCAGGTGTTTTTCCTGGAATAGCAGCAGCTAAATTTAACTGAAGTAGAGTTTTTCAGGTACTCACCTCTCTTCTGAAGCAAGTGTGCAAAAGGGAAAAAACCCCCACTGTGGTGGATTTTTTTATATCAAGTTATTTGAAATACTAATACTAATCTCTAGAAAAGGGATAACACAGTTAGACAGGAAATGGTAAAATGTATAGGTAGTGCATTATTACAAGAGCTGCTATTGTAGTACCCTAAAGTAGTACAAGCTAGATACAGAAAAACAGGCTTAGGTACCTTAATGGCTCCATCACGTGGAGCTCATACTCATTCCATGTATCACATGTGCTGTTTTGTTAGATTGCTTTATTTAGTCTCGCAATAAATCGTTGCATCCCATATGGCTGGAATGATATTGTCTGTCCACCTGCAATTATTGGTGTAACACTACAAATTTGAAACAGTTCTAACTGCTAAGAATAAGTCACCAACCTCTTTTTATTTCTAGACATTAAATCTTGCCTCCCCATTCTCCAGGAATGCAATGAAGTGATTCACGCCAATAAAACAAGTAGGGGACACCCTGAGAGCCTAAAATCAGTTAATCTGTGTTGTAAAAATATATTGGACTGAGAGCAAGGAAGACGATATTCTGCTTTTTGCTAAGCAAGTGCTTGCACTTTATTTGGCATTGTGAGAGGGCTGCAAAAAAGTAAAAAAGATTCAGGGTGTAAAAATTTAATTCTAATTTTCAAATCAAGTTTGATAAAACTCAGTTAATGCGGTTTCAAAATTTCCAAGAAAAAAAAAGTTACACATGTACCTTGTCCTGGTTTCAGCTGGGATAGAGCTAACTGTCTTTCTAGTAGCTGGTACAGTGCTGTGTTTTGAGTTCAGCATGCGAAGAATGTTGATAACACACTGATGTTTTCAGTTGTTGCTCAGTAGTGTTTAGACTATAGTCAAGGATTTTTCAGCTTCTCATGGCCAGCCAGGGCACAAGAAGTTGGCACAGGACACAACCAGGGCACCTGACCCAAACTGGCCAATGGTGTATTCCATACCATGGGACGTCCCATCTAGTTTAGGAACTGGGAAGTGGTGGGGGGCGGGGAATCGCCGCTCGGGGACTGGCTGGGTGTCGGTCGGCGGGTGGTGAGCTATTGCCCTGTGCATCATTTGTACATTCCAATCCTTTTATTACTACTGTTGTCATTTTATTAGTGTTATCATTATCATTATAGTTTCTTCTTTTCTGCTCTATTAAACCATTCTTACCTCAACCCAGAAGTTTTACCTTTTTTCCCGATTTCCTCCCCCATCCCACTGGATGCGGGAAGTGAGTGAGCGGCTGTGTGGTACTTAGTTGCTGGCTGGAGTTAAACCACGACAACCTAAAACATTAAAAATGTTCAGAGAATCACATTTATACTGGTTTATCCAGTGCTGCCATCCACTGAATTGCAAGAAACTCAAATTTGTTAATTTTCACCATTTATGAGAATTTCTTCCCTCAAAAAGTTAAAAACCTTAAATTCTTAAAGGGTCTTATCAATTTTATTTTCAGAAAATAAAAATTGCTATATCAAAGAGAACATTTGGTGGCATGAATGTTTGATTAGAAGATTTTGAATGTTACCCTCGAAGATGGAGACTCTCAACAACAGTCATAAAATATACATCAAGAGACTTGAAAGATATAAAATGTATTCTCAGTACTTGGGACCAAATGAAAAAATCATGGCTTTACATTCCTTCCAGCCACCAGTAAGTGGCACAGGGAGGTAGTCATGTATGGGTAAAGACAAAGGGAATGGGAAAGGATGAGGGAAAGTATAAGGAGAGGAAGAGCAGAGAAGGGGATGCAGATGAGAAATCGTAGAATCTTCCTTAGGAAAGACTTCCTGAAATCCTCATTTTTTTCTCTCTATCCTTATAGAAAAAACACCAAGCTCACTACTTCTCCTGAACCTGCATTACTGTCCTTTTTGTAAAAAATGTTGTAGTTGGGTATTACTTATCTAGAGTAGTCTTTGCTAGTCAGAAGCAACTGTTTTACAATGCCCTAAGAAAGCATGTGAGGGAACACAGTGCGCATTTCCACAGTCCTCAAGTCAGAGTGCTCCCATGAGCAGTGTTCTTTTTAGCTGGGAAATTCACTTGTGTAAATGGGTAGTGCTTTAGGTATGCCAAAAGTAAATGGAAAGACCTTTAAATTTTCAGAGACTCCATTCTGTATTGCTCATAAATTATCATACTTATTCCAGTGAATCAAAATGAACTCTTCAGGAATGCTAATGATGAAATTTTTAAATGGTAGTCAGCAACCTAGCTTCCTTGAAGTCCCAGCATGAAGGACACAGGAAAATTATTAAAGCCAGTTGACCAAATATTCCAAGTTGTCCCTGTAACATTTGCTTTCTGAACTGGGTTGATGCTCTTTTCTATGGAGTTTTATTTATGATTCAATTGTTATTGGCTTATCTCTTTGTTCATTTATTTTCATTACTGTTGGTGCATTTGAAATACAAAAAGTACTCCTACAGAAAACTGCAGAGAGTGATGCTACTTGCTTGCCTATAAATGCACACCTATCAGTCCTGTAAATGTTAAGGATCATGTCTAAGAATATAAACAAAATTTGTCCTTTCAAACCCACGTGTGTGAGCTCTCAGAATCTTTAGGCACAGTGGATGGGACTTATCCGCTTTCAGCTGCTTGGGGGTTAGAAATAGTCTGAGTTAATTGTTCACATTCTTTAAATAACCAAAGAAAAGAGAGAAAATCTTAGGTCAGGATGAACAGCCCTCTGTAGTCTGAGAAGTGCCTCTCAAAAAATTACACAGAAGACCTAGGTGATGAAAATTGATACCTAGCTCTATTAATTTCAGTAGGCATTTTTAAAACAACCACTTGTTAAAAATTAGTCTTGCAGAATCCTTGCCACAGTTTAAACACCTCAGTTCAGAATAAATACCTAAAACCTATAATATTAATTATAGTTTTCCGTAGATAGTGGATATAAACAGTACTCAGTTTAGGATTTTCTGTGTGTGTATGTGTTTTCTTTTCATTCGTGATCGCCACATAAAGACTGAACTAATAAACTCTGAAATAAATGACAGTTTTGCTACTGATTGGAAGGCTCAGACTCATGGTGCATTATCTGTATAGTTGAGAAGAGTTGAAATAATAAATAATAATTCTTAAAATATTTGTCTTAGTTTAAAAAAAAAATCATCAGTGCACTACCTGAAGATGCTCAAGTCAGCTCATTTTGTTTCATGAAAACGGGTTCTTCTTCATTTTTATGTTCTAGATTGGATCTGAAACAGAAATAACCAGTTACTTTGAAAACAGAGGAACAACATTTTCATAGTCCAGATTCCCACCTTAATCCCATCCTGGAATGTAAATAAAAAGGATCAAATTCTGAAAATAGATAATCAGCTCCCAAATGCAGTATCTGCTCTTCAGGCATCTTTGGTAGAGAAATTATTCAGCTTGATCTCACAGAACACCCTTGGAAAAATGTAAGGGCAATGGGACAAGCCACTAACTACTTGATCAGTATCAGTTATTTTTAGACGGCATGTGACAGTTATCAAGGCTTTTAGAGGGCATTCATGTTTCTTACTGTAGAATTGCAGCAGTGGAACAAGCACCAACCTATCCATAGTGACATTAACACACAAAAATGTTTTAATAAAAGCAGCTTAGAACTGTGATTTTGTTGCAGACCAATGCTCTGTGTCATATGAACTTGTAATTTTGGATTGAGTGCTAGGAAACCTGTAGATGAGTTTCCTGTATCATCAAATCTCAGTTTATGGGGGCAATTTAAGAAAAGTTACTCCCTTCCCTAGTTCCCGAGCTGGTTTAGTAACTAGAAATTAAAAAATACATAAAGAAAATCAGACAGGACAGTTCCTATGTGCTTCCCACCTTAACTCCATTCTCTATAATGAAATTAGCTCAATATTTTTTAAGATATCAAATCAAGACAAACATCAGAAACTTCTAGTCACCTACAGTCTGTGGTTGCTTAACTAGGTGACCTCCAAACCTACCAAGAAATTAGCTTTCCAGTCTTCCAGTAATTATTTGGGTATTTGAGTATTTGATCTCATTCATGAAGACATGACTTCATTCATAGATTGTCAGTCACCTGCAGGGGATACAAAAAGAACGGAAAATCTCAGTCTTGCCATGAAATGATGAATGACTCTGCATACTTACAAAGCAATGTCAGTATAACTTTACCATGGAGTTAGCTGAGAAAATTTTTGTTGATTTATGAACTAGTTCACTGAAAAAAAAAGTACTTTCTACATTATATATGCTTTGAGACCAACAAGGAACTCTCTGGTTTTGTTGTGGTTTAACCCCAGTCAGCAACTAAGCACCACACAGCCGCTCACTCACTCCCCCCCACCCAGTGGGATGGGGGAGAAAATCGGGAAAAAGAAGTAAAACTAATGGGTTGAGATAAGAACAGTTTAATAGCACAGAAAAGAAGAAACTAATAATGATAATGATAACACTAATAAAATGACAACAGTAGTAATAAAAGGATTGGAATGTACAAATGATGGGCAGGGCAATTGCTCACCACCCGCCGACCGACACCCTGCCAGTCCCCGAGCGGCGATTCCCCACCCCCCACTTCCCAGTTCCTATACTGGATGGGACGTCCCATGGTATGGAATACACCGTTGGCCAGTTTGGGTCAGCTGCCCTGGCTGTGTCCTCTCCCAACTTCTTGTGCCCTGGCTGGCCATGAGAAGTTGAAAAATCCTTGACTTTATTCTAAACACTACTGAGCAACAACTGAAAACATCAGTGTTATCAACATTCTTCGCACACTGTACTCAAAACACAGCACTGTACCAGCTACTAGGAAGACAGTTAACTCTATCCCAGCTGAAACCAGGACAGTTTTCAACACCTCTGCTGAGTCTTGATATTCTCTGTACAGGCACTACTGCTTTGCAGACAGACCTTATCAGACATACTTTCAGGCAGGGAATGCCAGTCAAGACCAGTTCAGCACTTGCTGAGTGCAGTGACTCTGGTTATCTACCACAGTTTGCAGCCCTGCAGAGCAATTTGCCTCCTTACTGGTTAGAAAGTGGATTTGGCTGTAGGAGGCAGCTGATAATAAAACGCATCCCATCAACAGTGACTACATAACAGGGGCATCTCATGGAGCAAAGCAGAATATGACACTTCGTGTGTGCACCACCTGGCCAGATGTTACTTCACAAATCTTTCTAACCCAAAGAAAATTGATGACTGTGATGGGAGGGAGGGATGCCATCTCCCCCATGTCTAGCATGGGGCATCCTCATGTTCACTGTCCACCTTATCAAATTAGGGGTGAGTTCACACTTCTACCAATAACCATTAGTTTCTTCCCAGCCTGCATGTCCCCTTCCAGCAGGCATTCCAAACTGCTAGTATAATCAGCAGTTTCCTCATGATCCTAGATATTATGTGAAGCAGGCTGCTGTTCACTGGAGGATTTCCTAGCGATGTGAACAGTTCAGCCTCTGCTAAGTTCACCTCCACCTCTGCCATCTGCCGTGGTCCGTGGTCCGTGAGGAGTAGGAGAGTGAGTTGTGCCGTAAGTCTGGGTACAGCTGTGCCATCACAGTGCAATCACAGCAGATGTAGATCCAGGCTGCTGATGCTGTGCTTGCTCAGGTGGGAGATGAAAAGGACACATCACTCCCTCTGTGCTGAAATGCAGAAGGCAGCCTGCCTTTCTCTGACATTAAATATTTAATGTGTCTGGTTCCTGGGTGGTGGCTGGTTTGGGAAACATTGTCCACCCCTGCACATCACTTCTGCCTTCAGAGAACTGCCCAAAACACCCCAAAGTGCAAACAAGCTGGTGCTCCTCAGTCCCTAGACCAGAAAAGGACTGGGTGGACATATGCAGTCTGCTATACATGGCAGCATGATTTAGGCATTACTGAGGCATCTTGCTAGTCTTAAAATGCATATTTGAACCATGATTGTGTAACCATGAGTAGATTGGCTCATATTTGTCCTGACACTTGATTTGGCATTGCACAGATCTGGGGTTAATGGTGGTCAAATGATGTCAAACTAGAAGACTTGCAATAAAGCATCACTGAAAGGAACAATAAGTGTTCACAGCTGACCTTCAGATGAACTTTCTCTTTTGCCATTATTCCCTTGGTTCTGCCACAGCAATCACTTGATAGAAATGTTACCAGGGAAAAAAAGTCTTGCAATCAATACCAGAGAAAACAAATAATATTATAATTATCCATGGATTGCTCTGAACACATGCAAAGTTGAATAAAAAATCCTAAAAGAGGCAGTCTTTTTTTCCATGGTTGATGAAAAATTAAGTTTTAGAAAGAATTCAGTTTGCAGTTGGTAATTTTCACTTTCTTACACACTGGTTTTTTCATGCATAATTCGAGTGACTTACAATAACTCATTCATGCTTACAAATCATATCCTGTGTTCTTTTCTATAACTGCAATAGGCAACAGTCTGCTATTTGTCATGTTAATCTCAGAGGGAAGTCATTTACTGTATGGGCTAGTTGGTTAATTAGGCTGGAAACATTACTCATCTAACCTTAGCAAATGTGAAGTAGATTTTGGATGTGAAAAATATAACAATAATATTTTGCTGTTGTATAGTTCTGTGCATCCATAGTTCTCAAAAAAGGAATAATGTTCATTCAGTAATATTCCATTTTCTTAATAGTGTGCCTTGGAGCTCACACTTTCTGTGAAAGAGCACTGGGATTCCTTATTCAGGTAGGGCCTTTGTTCTATGCTGACAAAAACAAAACCTCCTGCCTTGCAAGGAGAAGGACTCACTGTAATACTACCAAGCCTTACATGAACCATCCAGCATGGATTTCAGATAATGTCCCTTAACCTGAAGCATTAATTGCAGGACTCCTGTCATTATGTCATTAAATCACATTCTAGGGGAAAACATAAATTAAGGGAATATTTTTTTCATCATACAGCAACTAGGATGGTATCCAAGTCGGAAATGTGGAGGAACTTTATAATGCAAATTCATACACATTGGGGTTTTTTTCCTTTTCTGTGTTGCTGTTGTTTATTTGAATTCATTCTTTTATAAACTAATTTACACTTTTAGCCTAACTTCCTTTATAGCTTAGGTCTAATAAGACCTTTGATTCAGACGTGTACAGAAGAAACCCCAAAAATATTGCTATTGTTGGATTGTATCTCTGTCAGCTTGCTTGGTTGGCTGGGCTTTTCTCAGTAGTTATCTCCTTTCTTTGTATATTGTCTGTGTGGATATTTGGACTTCCCAGACATTAAATCTGTATTTTTATGGGTCCACTAAAAAGACCAGGGCGCAAGTTCTTGCATAAGCACAGAGTTCATCCATAATAACAGCACCATCCCTGCCATGTTTTTTCTATCCCCTTAGAACTCACCCAGACAACACCTGGGGTGGCTTAGGAGTTTGTAGAAACCAGAAACCATTCACAGGAGGCAGCAAGGACCAGCCAGCCTGTTCTGGAGGGAGAAGGACTATGTGATCCTACTTGCTATGAGAAGCAGAGAACGACATTGTCCCTCTGGTTTCATTAGTATACACATTGCCTAAGTGTCAGAGTCCTTCCTCATTGCCTGACTGGATTTGAGCTTGTACCACTTCCTCTAAACTCGATTTTTTTCTCTGAAGTCTGTTAGTTAACTCATGCTTATTAGTTAATGCATGCTTCTTTTTCATTTTGCTACTGTCTCTTGTGTCAAAGAGGAGCTTTTGTTAAAATCTCTGATTAGATGTATACACACAGATGACACATCCAGTCTCATCCAGGCTGTATATTAGACAGTATGAATATTGTCATCCAAGTCATTAATCATTGAACTAACAAAGGAAATTCTATAAGAAAAGGTAAATGCCATTAGTTGCCATAACAATTTGTCTTCACTCAAAATGTCTATAGGTGCATCTTAGTATGCTTGCAGTATTACTTTTAATGAATAAGAATAGTGCCTCAATTTTTGCTCTACTTTCAGGTTAATTAAGCTCAGCCTTGATCTCTCCAGCTACCTATTATTTTCCCCAGCATCCATTTGGGCAAGTAGTTTACAGCTGTCACTACAACCTTTTCTAATATTGTAGAATCACAGATAGAATCAGAGAATCATTTAGGTTGGAAAAGAACTTTAAGATCATTGAGTCCAACTGTTAACCTTGCACTGCCAAGTCCACCGCTAAACCATGTCCCTAAGCACCACACCTACATGTCTTTTAAATACCTCCAGGGATGGTGACTCAACCACTTCCCTGGGCAGCCTGTTCCAATGCTTGACAACCCTTTCGGTGAAAAAAAATTTCCTGATGTCCAATCTAAACCTACCCTGGCACAACTTGAGGCTGTTTCCTTTTGTCCTCTTGCTTGTTAGCTGGGAGAAGAGACTGACACTCACCTCACTACAACCTCCTTTCAGGTAGGTGTAGGGAGCGATAAGGTCTCCCCTCAGCCTCCTCTTCTCCAGACTAAACAACCCCAATTTCCTCAGTTGCTCCTCATCAGACTTCTGCTCTAGACCATTCACCAGCTCTGCTGCCCTTCTTTGGACATGCTCCAGCACCTCAATGACTTTCTTGTAGTGAGGGGCCTGTATTGGTTTTGTTTGGCAAGGTTTTGGTAGCGGGGGCGGTTTACAGGGGTGGCTTCTGTAAGAAACTGCTGGAAGCTTCCCCTGTGTTCGAGAGAGAGCGAGCCCATATTAGCCGGCTCTGAGACGGACCCGCCGCCGGCCAAGGCCGAGCCAATCAGTGATAGTGGTAACGCCTCTGTGATAACATTTTTAAGAAGGAAAAAAAGTTGGGACGGTGAGAAACTGCCGCCGGAGTGAGGAGTGAGAACATGTAAGAGAAACAAGCCTGCGGACACCAAGGTCAGTGAAGAAGGAGGGGGAGGAGATGCTCCAGGCGCCGGAGCAGAGATTCCCCTGCAGCCCGTGGGGAAGACCCTGGTGAGGCAGGCTGTCCCCCTGCAGCCCAGGGAGGTCCGCGGTGGAGCAGATCTCCACCTGTAGCCCGTGGAGGACCCCACGCCGGAGCAGGTGGGTTCCCGAAGGAGGCTGTGACCCCGTGGGAACCCCGCGCTGGAGGAGGCTCCTGGCAGGACCTGCGGATCTGTGGAGAGAGGAGCCCACGGAGCAGGCTTTCTGGCAGGACTTGTGACCCCGTGGGGGACCCGCGCTGGAGCAGTGTGCTCCTGAAGGACTGCACACCGTGGAATGGACCCATGCTGGAGCAGTTCGTGAAGAACTGCAGCCCGTGGGAATGGCCCACGTTGGAGGAGTTCGTGGAGGACTGTCTCCCGTGGGTGGGACCCCACGCTGGAGCAGGGGAAGAGTGTGATCAGCCCTCGTCCTGAGGAGGTGAAGCGGCAGAAAATAACGTGTGATGACCATAAACCCCATCCCTGTCCCCTTGTGCCGCTGGGGGGGCTTGGTGGTGAAATCCGGGAGGGTAGTTGTGCCCGGGAAGAACTGAGGGGTGGTGGGAAGGTGTTCTGAGATTTCATTTTACTTCTCATTACCATGCTCTGGTTGATTTGTAATAAATTGAGTCTGTTTTGCCCGTGACGGTAATAGTGAATGATCTCTCCTGTCCTTATCTCGACCCGCGAGCCTTTTGTTATATTTTCTCTCCCCTATCCAGCTGAGGATGGGGGAGTGATAGAACGGCTTTGGTGAGCACCTGGTGTTCAGCCAGGGTTAACCCATCACAGGGCCCAAAACTGAACACAGTATTTGAGGTGTGGCCTCACCAGTGCTGAGTGCAGGGGGATGATCAATTCCCTGTTCCTGCTGGCCACACTATTTCTGATACAAGCCAGGTTGCCGTTGGCCTTCTTGGCCACCTGGGCACACTGCTGGCTCATATTCAGCCGGCTGTCGACCAGCACCCCCAGGTCCTTTTCCACCAGTCAGCTTTCCAGCCACTCTTCCCCAAGCCTGTAGCGCTGCATGGGGTTGTTGTGACCCAAGTGCAGGACCCAGCACTTGGCCTTGTTGAACCTCATACAATTGACCTCAGCTGATCGATCCAGCCTGTCCAGATCTCTCTGTAGAGCCTTCCTACCCTCAAGCAGATCAACCCTCCCTCCCAACTTGGTGTCATCTGCAAACATACTGAGGGTGCACTTGATCTCCTCGTCCAGATCATTGATGAAGATATTAAACAGAACTGGCCCCAGTACTGAGCTCTGGGGAACACTTGTGACCAGCTGCCAAACAGGTATAACTCCATTCACCACCACTCTCTGGGCTCAGCCATCCAGGCAGTTTTTTACCCAGTGGAGAGTACACCTGTCCAAGCCATGAGTAGCCAGTTTCTCCCACAGAAATGCTGTGGGAAATGCTGTCAAAGGCTTTACTAAAGTCCAGGTAGACAACATCCACAGCCTTTCCCTCATCCACTAAGCAGTTCACCTTGTCATAGAAGGAGATGAGGTTAGTCAAGCAGGACCTGCCTTTCATAAACCCATACTGACTGGGCCTGATCGCCTGGTTGTCCTGTACATGCTGTGTGATGGCACTCAAGACGATCTGCTCCAAAACCTTCCCCAGCACCGAGGTCAGGGTGACAGGCCTGTAGTTCCCCGGATCCTCCTTCCCACCCTTCTGGTAGTTGGACATCACATTTGCTAACCTCCAGTCAACTGGGACCTTCCCCGTTAGCCAGGACTGCTGGTGAGTATTTGCGACAAGTGGCTTGGTGAGTACTTGCAACAGCTCCCTCAGTACCCGTGGGTAGATCCCATCCAGCCCCATAGACTTGTGTGTGTCTAAGTGATGTAGCAGGACGCTAACCGTTTCCCCTTGGATTATGTGGGCTTTGTTCTGCTCGCTATACCTGTCTTCCTGCTCAGGGGGCTGGGTACCCAGAGAATGACTGGTCTTACTGTTAAAGACTGAGGCAAAGAAGGCATTAAGTATCTCAGCCTTTCCTCAGCCTTTGTCACTGTGTTTCCCTTCTGCATCCAAAAAAGGATAGAGATTCTCCTTAGCCCTCCTTTCGTTGCTAATTTATAGGAACATTTTTTATTGTCTTTTACAGCAGTAGCCAGATTAAGTTCTAGTTGGGCTTTTACCATTCTAATTTTCTCCCTGCATAACCTCATGACATCCTTGTAGCCTTGTTGCCTGCCCCTTCTTCCAAAGGTCATAAGCTCTCCTTTTTTCCCTGAGTTCCAGCCAAAACCCTCTGTTCAGCCAGGCTGGCCTTCCCCACTGGCTCGTCTTTTGGCACAAGGGGACGGCCTGCTCATGCACCTTTGGGATTTCCTTCTTGAAGAATGTCCAGCCTTCCTGGACTCCTCTGCCCTTCAGGACTGCCTCCCAAGGGAGTCTGTCAGCCAGTCTCCTAAACAGGCCAAAGTCTGCCCTCTGGAAGTTCAAGGTAGCAGTTCTGCTGACCCCCCTCCTTACTTCTCCGAGAATCGAAATCGCTAGCGTTTCATGATTGCCATGCCCAAGACAGCCTCCAACCATCACATCACCTGCAAGTCCTTCTCTGTTCACAGACAACAGGTCCAGTGGAGCCCCTTCCCTGGTTGGCTCACTCTCCAGCTGTGTCAGGAAGTTATCTTCCACACACTCCAGGATCCTCCCAGACTGTTTCCTCTCTGCTCTATTGTATTTCCAGCAGACATCTGGTAAGCTGAAGTCCCCCACGAGAACAACGGCTAGTGATTGTCAGTCTTCTCCCAGCTACTTATAGAATATTTTGTCTGTCTCTTCATCCTGGTTGGGTGGTCTATAACAGACTCCCACCATGATATCTGCCTTGTTGTCTTTCCCTCTGATTCTTACCCATAAACACTCAACCCTATCATCACCATCATTAAGCTCTAGACAACCAAAACATTCCCTAACATACAGGGCTACCCCACCGCCTCTCTTTCCTTGCCTATCCCTTCTGAAGAGTTTATAGCCATACATTGCAGCATTCCAGTTGTGCAAGTCATCCCACCATGTTTCCGTGACTGCAACTACATCATAGTTTTCCAGTTGCACAATGGCTTCTAACTCTGCCTGTTTATTGCCCATGCTGCGTGCAATGGTGTCAATGCACTTCAGTTGAGCTATTGTTTCCACCAGCTTTTTGTGGGGAGAAGCCCTAATTCCTATTAAATACAGTGCAGTCACTTAATATTTTATGTGAATTATCAGAATATTTTGATGAGGAAAAGTATACTTTTCACTCTTGATTAGACAAAGATTCTTTTAAAATTAATGACTTTTTTTTTTTTTTTAATTACACTGGCTAAATTCAATCCTGATATTCTTGTCTTTTATGGGAAAGTTTAAGCAATTGCTATTTGCAATGGGATGAAGACTGGTATTTCATTATATCTGAGTTAGTGAAAGGACAGTCCTACTGATAACTTTGCTTGCAATATGTCACTAGCTAATGGATTTGCCACTGTTATTCCAAATTGTTAAAGGAGTCTTTAATTTTTGGTACAGCTCCTGCAAGGAGAATCCTAATCTGATTACTTGTTTATAGCCTTCTCCATGATTAATCTGAGCAGTTAAGTAAAGCCAACACAGCTACATATAACACATCAAAATCACTCTAATGATTTTTTTTCTTGCTGGACAGTGAGGTAGAAAATGGCTATTAATGCTGTACATTGTATCATGGCAATTTAAAGTTGTTCAGCTCTAACTCTACATGTGTGCTTAGAAGTTTAAGTGAACTGCTTAATCAGGCTTTCTTTGCATTTCTAGTTTATCAGCTTTACACGTTCAGTTCTGACCATCATCCATCTGCTCTTTAAAGTAAGCATTCATTTGCTTGGCTATTTCTGCACCCTACCAAGTACAAAGCAGCAACTCGAATACTCTCTTTGGAAACTGAGCCTTTTCTTTTATTGCATGAAAGCTTTTCTTATTTTACATTTCCCCTGGAAATGAACTGTTTAAACTCTTTTAGTCCCTTCTATACCACAGTTATATCAATTTTTTTCATGCATAGGAACACACACTGTATTTTCCATATTTCAGGTGGAGGCTTTTTGTGGGGACCTGGACTCATGAGTATCTGTGTCTGTATGGTGAATAAAAATATTTTTTTATTATTAATATTATTTCTTCTGCCATATAGTCAGCTTCTAAATTTCTTTTAAGCTGATGCGAACATCAGCTTAAAAAAATTTAGGAAAGGTCTGTGAAAGGCCCCAGCACATGTCCCAGTCAGGAATCCAGCATCTTGAGTTAGGTAAAGTCTCAAGTTAGGTATGATCTCTACATCATGTTTGGGGAACAAACATCTCAGTGTACAATTTTCAGTAGTCAGCACAATCAGTCAGCAAAATTAGCCAGTAGGATAGCTGAGGATTAATTTTATTCCCAACACCTCTTCAAAGTTTGAGCATGTCTATAGCAGACTATGACTCATGGCCCACATGCCTCTCTAGAATAGGGGACGTACATTTTGGGTGCAAATAATGGCTTGACAGTAGTGCAGCTGCAACCTACACTTCAAATAACAACTAGATCTCAGAGTTCTTCACTGGAAAATGAGAGAAAATAATTAAATTTATACCCCGACTACAAACCATCCTCTTAAGCCACTCAGCAATGGTTAAATTTATTTTCCATTTGTGTTGGTAAAAAGATTGTACCTGGTAACAGCTCTTTTTTTACCATAGAGCGTATGGGAAAGAAATCCATTTCTCCTTTTTATAGTTACTGAAGACTTTAGAGAGTGCATTAAAAAACACCCTACCAGTCTCTGAACAAAAAAACGCCAGAACAGCTCAGACACATTTAAAATAAGCATTGCTGTTTCATGTAACTATTCAGAAATCAGATTCAGAAACTGAAGAAAATCAAAGATCCATATTAAAGTACCCTTGCTATAGGAAAGCAGAATAGGACAATATCCTGCAGGAGCTCCTACCTTACAACACAGTATTTATTTTCCCTCTAGATGAAAGATAATAAAATAGTATTAACAAAATACACCCAGTGTGAATTGCTAAAATCTAGTGGTTTTGAATGACTCTTCATAATCAACTTTTTTATTGATTTAAGTGTATTTCCTTTTAGGACTTTCTTATAAGAAAGGATTCACAATCAGAAAAACATCAGCTTTCACTATCTTGTTTTTACTTCAGTGAAGGTATAAGAATGCCTTATAAACTTAATCTATGTAAAAATCAAGTACTTTGCACTGCTTTGTATAGTCAGCTTTTATAATTGTTTTTACAAGCTAGACTAAATGTAAGTATATTGCCCATTAATTTGTTTCTTTTAGGTCACCTGAACAGGATTTTGGAGTGGAAAGTTCAAATGCATTGTATGAAGGTGAGTACAATACAGACAGTGTGGGACTTTTAATTTATGCTCTAAGCTCTGTGTAGTCCAGGCAGAGGTCCAGATATCTGGTAAAACAGGGCACTTCCACACTGAAAGTTGGCCTTGGATGGCCAAAATTCTAATTTTAAACACAGCTGTCTTGTTAAAATCCTAGATACTGTATTTGCCGAATGTATGCCTCTGTGCAGAAATGTGGACAAGAGTCATTGGGTCAAAAGAACTACAAAAGACTGGCTGTTGCTCACTTGTTGGAGAACACACTTGTGATGGGGGAATTCTCAATATTATTTCCATTACTTATGAGATACAAGGTCTAAATCTGCATAATGCATGTAAAGAGACTAAAACTAGTCTTCAGAATTACCATCCTTTCCACATAATTCCTCTGGGCCCATAGATCTGGTATTTCTGCTTCTGTCTTGGCTCCCTCTGGAGAAGAAGGGGAATAGGGGGTCTATCCCTAATAAGTTTCTAATCAGGAAATCAGGAGGAAATCATCTTCCATTTCCTAAATCTAAGCCTTAATCACCAGCCTACATTACAGTTTGCAAGAGGGATATCTGTTTCTTGCTTTTAAAATTCCAGAAAGCTACCTTCAACAGTGATGTCCAGCTGAACCTGAAGAAAGGACAGCATCTCTTCCACTAAATAAGGTACATATGCATCAGAGAAGAGTGGAACTTCAGGCAGACTTGGGCTGTACTGCATGTCATCTATAGACTGTCATATTTTAGACAGCTGCCTAATCAACACAGCTTTTCTTTTAGACCCACTGACAGATCATTGTTTCTCCCCATTTGCTGTAAGCAGACTATGAGCACCTAACACAGGGACTCGCACTGTATGACAGAGGCACACAACTGCAACATCTGATATTTAGCTCCCAAAGGCTTCTGCAGTTCTAGCCCTCAAACAGTAGTGTGCACCTTGGACCAAGACCTGTACATACATGCTCCTTTATCCTGAGAATTGCAGCCAATCAGCCAAGAGAGAAAGGAAATAAATAGAATAGAATAGAAAATTTCAGTTAGAAGGGACATACAACAATTATCTAGTCCAACTGCCTGACCAATTCAGATCTGAAGCATGTTATTAAGGGCACTGTCCAAATGACTCTTAAACACTGACAGGCATCAAGCACCTCTCTAGGAAGCCTGTTCCAGTGTTTGACCACCTTCTCGGTAAAGGAATGCTTCCTAATGTCCCGTCTAAATCTCCCCTGGCACAGCTTTGAACCACTGTCGCATGTCTTATCACTGGATACCAGCACCTCCCTCTCCACTTCCCCTCCTCAGGAAGCTGTAGAGAGCAATGAGGTTGTGCCTCAGCCTCCTTTTCTCCAAACTCAACAAACCCAAAGTCTTTAGCCGCTCCTCATAAGACATTCCTTCCAGCCCCTTCACCAGCTCCGTTGTCCTCCTCTGGATGCATTCAAAGACCTTCACATCCTTCTTAAGTTTTGGGGCCCAGAACTGCACACTGTACTCAAGGTGAGGCTGCACCAATGCTGAATACAGTGGGATAATCACCTCTTTTGACTGGCTGGTTATGCTGTTTGACACATCAAAATTGTCAAGTGCATGTCACTATTAGCGCTGGCCATGAAGACACTTTCCTTCTGACAAAGGCTTTTTTAATGTTCCAAACTGCCAGTGTGAGAGAGACTTAAAGAGTTAGTGTCTCAAACATTGTGGTGGGGCAAGTTCTGCATAACAATGAACCCTGCATAACAACTACCACAGGTGAAAAGAAGCCGATCAGCACAGATCAGCACAGGACATCAGCAAGAGGACCAGCACTGGGAGGCCATGCCAGAGGATGTGCGGCTTGGCAGCTCACCATGCATGGCCAAAGATCAAACAATGGTCAGGTCTTCAGGGAAGGGGAAGTTACTTCCCAAATGACCCCCAAGCCCACCAACCCATTTCCTAAATGTTCTGAAAGCACAAACCATGCATGGCACTTAATTAGCCTAATGAATTCAAGTGCCTGCCCAAAGGAGGGGCCAGGAGATGATAAAAGGACACAAACATGCATGAAGCCCCACGTGCATGTGCCCACCAGAACTGGACCCCTCTGCTGATTGGACCAACGCTGGACCCAGGACCGGTGAAGTCTTTTTCTTTTATTTTCCTCTTCCTCTTCCTCTCTTTGTCTCACTCTCTCTTTCTCTCTCCTTTTTCATAACCCCTACACCTCATCCCTTTAAGACATAAAACCATTGACCAAGTCTGGGACTAAGAGCGGATCCAGCCGCCCATGGCTCCCCTCTGAGAAGGAGTCTAGAAAGCAAGGGGGTCCGCTCTGAACCTTGTGACTCAACGGAAGGGCTCTCCTTGTTCCCTGAATTGATGTGTGTGGTTACCACGGGTACACAGGTCACTGAGGTAGTTCCATGCCAATTCCCCTTGCGAGAAACCCCGCCACCTACTGTTAACGCCTTCCAAGTTCAGTTTGCTTCTGCCATGAATAAAACATTCAACTGATCGTTTGGTGTCCTTTCACCTTAATTTAGCCCGAGGGAATTCTGAACTCACCATGACCCCTCCCTGGTCTGTCTAGTATGGGTTGTGACACAATGTCATTTGCAGTTGCCTGGCTGGGCCTTTTATCTTAAAGGAAAGACAAGAACTATTCACCCCATATTGGTTTCAGCAAATCAGAATATGAAATGAAGCTGTTGATTTCAGCTTTCAATTAAATAGCCAATTAGACAAAAATTCTTTATCAACAGGGAATATCCCAAATTCATACAGGCAGCAGATGTAAGCACGCACTTACATGAATAATATTTCTCAAACTGACAACCATGAAAGAAAAGCTTAGGAGAAACACTCCATCCCTGGAGACGTTGAGGAGGACATCATCTGACAAGGCATTGGAAACAAACCGAGCATATGCGATTTTAACACCTTCACTGTTATAAACAAAGAAATGGTTTCATGCTGCATGCTTTTCTCTTGATTATAGCTCTTTCTTCTGGGAGAATTAAATGCTAGGATTTTCAGAGCCATGACAATAAGCTACATATACATCTTTAACCTTTAGAGTACTTCCTGCTGTAATCAGCTGATCATGTCTTTGGCAGGAGGGAGAATAGTATTATAACCATTTCAGGAAGTAAAAAATCGAGTCATTTACAATAATTCTTCACATATTTATAGAAAAATAAATCAAAGACAATTATTTGCCAAAGGTGGTAAGATGAGTAACTGTGATACAAGGATAGAGCTGGACAATGTTTTTCTGATGAAAACCAAAAAGTCTGCTCAAGTAACCTTAAACTTTTTGTGAATTTACCATAATTTGTTTTCTACTAGAAAATTGGAAAAGAAAACTGTGATAATAAGACTGTGCCACTTTTGTTTCCTACTGAAATTTAATTAAAACAAAGCCAAACTTATTATCTAAATAAGAAAAAAAGGAGGCTCAAAAAGCAACAAAATATTTCATTTTTGGTTGAGCAAAATGCGTCCAATTCAGAGCTCTCTAGTTGTTTATTTTATCAAGGGGAAATAAAATCAAAATAGCTAATGTGAAAATATTTTCTCCCCCAATTAGACTTGTACAATTATTCACCCATTTCTGCCTAGAAGTCCTCAAGAACATTCTTCATGGGACAGTTGCTCTAACCAAAGGCTTGAAGATTTTAAGTGGCAGTGTTTAAAACACTTAATCAGTTGCAGCTGAATATGTTTAGGGAAAAGACATGAAACCAGACTTTGATCACTGAGAGGGTAACAAGCCTCTTCTTAGTGCATTAACTTGATTATTCTGTTGTTTACTGCTCTGACCCACTTTGTAGCTGAATTAAATGGCACTAGTTGATTGGATTTGAGGAGACATGAGGAGATGCCCCCTTGAAGGTTAACAACACTGAGGGCTAGAACAAAGGTAGCTCATCTACTTCCACAGAGATTTTTTGCATGCTGTTTAGCTCCTTAGAAATAGCCTGCTCTCAGTAGCCCATTTCTGAAGCCAGTCAAGTAACACACAATAATCTTTACTGTCTGATCAATGATATTAGATGCTTATGCTTCTTTTGGTTTTACTTACCAACTTAGAGTTTTTAAGGTTGCAGCAAGGTTCCTCATGTGATGGGTTACAGTCCAGATCTAGAAAAGGAGTATACAATGCTGTCGCATCCCAAAGTTGGAGCGACTCAGGTTCATGGATTTTCTTTGTCAGAATTAAGGTGAAACGACACCAGGGGAGTTCAAACAACAACCAACATTTATTCAACCTAGCTAACTGTGTCCAAGAACACATGAACTTGTTAATATGAACCTTGCAACATGTTGTTAAGCCGCTGTTTGAGAAGAGGAGGGAAGTATAGAAAAATGAAATGGAAAAAGGAACATGAAACTGTGTCAGAAGGAGAGCCGTCCCATTGAGTCACGAGGTTCAGAGCAGACCCCCTTGCTTTCTGGACTCCTTCTCAAAGAGGAGCTCAGGGGCGGCCAGATCCACTCCTAGTCTCAGACTTGGTCAATGGTTTATGTTTGAAAGGATGAGGTGTAGGGACTGTGGAAAAGAGGGAAGGAAAAGAGGGAGAGAGAGCATGAGGGAAAGAAAGAAAGAAAGAAAGAAAGAAAGAAAGAAAGAAAGAAAGAAAGAAAGAAAGAAAGAGAGAGAAAGAAAGAAGAGAAGGGTTTCACCAGTCCTGGGTCCAGCGTTGGTCCAGCCAGCGTAGAGATCCAGTTCTGGAGGGCGCGCACTGAGGACTCATTCTCTCTTCTTTTATAGTGTGTTGGTTGATGATCTCAACACGCGCAGTTCCCACACCTGGGGTTCACTGGAATCGGTCAGTGAGCTTTGGCAGCGGGGGGGGGGGTTCATTGTGGAGTTCCCTCTCTTTTCCTGCTGGCACGACCGCTTAAGAGAGAATCAGAGTCCCAACTTCCGTGGGGCCTTCTTCCTCCAAGAAGGCATAAATTGTGTTCCTTCTCCTGGTCACTTAAGATAAGGAATTGGGGCTTTGGAGAAGTGCGTTCCCACCCTCCATGGGGCCCTCTCCTCTGGCCACATTGTCCTGTTCACAAAACTCCAGCATTTTTACAGAGGCCGTTTTCTCCAGCAAAGCTCTTTAGTGGATGTTTGAGACATTGAATTTGTCAGACTGTCACAAATGCCTTTTCCTAAATTTCACCAAGATTCTCCTCAATTATAGATTCTCAATTCTAGTGGGACACCCTGTATTTATTAGTGTTTTCCCTATCCTTCAGGGAGCAGCTGCTGTTTGCTGTTCAGTTTTCAGTTCAGAGGGGATGTGCAGCATCTGGCTGGCCAAGAAGAGGAGCTGGCATTCTGCTTCCTACTGAACAGACCTCAGCAAAATTACCCAGCAGATCGGGATAAAAATTAACCACTGATCTCCAAGCTAGGGTTTATGGAAAGAGTCCCAGATAGTGTTGATGAGGCTGATAAGACCATGGCACTCTCTGCAGAACATCAAGGTTTATTATCTCCTAAGCAAATGTTAAACTCTATTTGCTTTCTTCAGAAGTTCACTTCAATCAGACATAAATTTATTCTTAACTTCTGAGGTGTCATGGTTCAACCCCAGACAGCAACTAAGCACCATGCAGCCGCCCACTCACTCCCCCCCACACCCAGTGGGATGGGGGAGAAAATTGGGAAAAGAAGTAAAACTTGTGAGTTGAGATAAGAATGGTTTAATAGAATATAAAAAGAAACTAATAACCATAATGATAACACTAATAAAGTGACAGCAGTAATGATAAAGGGATTGGAATATACAAATGGTACACAAGTTGCTCACCACCCACCAACCAATGCCCAGTTAGTCCCCAAGCAGCGATGCCCCCATGCTCACTCCCCCCAGTTTATATACTAGATGTGATGTCACATGGTATGGAATACTCCATTGGCCACTTTGGGCCCATGTCCTGGCTGTGTCCTCTCCCAACTTCTTGTGCCCCTCCAGCCTTCTTGCTGGCTGGGCATCAGAAGCTGAAAAATCCTTGACTTTAGACTAAACATTACTTAGCAACAACTGAAAACATCAGTGTGTTATCAACAGTCTTCTCATACCTAACTCAAAAACATAGCACTGTACCAGCTACTAGGAAGACAATTAACTCTATCCCAGCTGAAACCAGAACAAAAGGTCTCACTGTCAAAGCAACACAGGCAATAATGTCATTAGCTAATAACAGGAATCTCGTGAATAAAAATACTTAAAAGATTCAGCCTAAGACCTTGCAAACATTAATTGCACCATTCCTTAGAAAGAGTGAAAAGATCACAGGTAAAATGAGGTGAGCAGTACATGAGTTTTCTCCCACAAAACCTTTGAGTGACTTTCTCCACTTCCGTATTCCAGCAGGCCTTTGTTTCAGACTACCCAGCACAGAGCAGAAATACTTTTTAAATGCCACTGTAAGCAATGTTTGCAGTTAATGTGTGGAAACACAGAACAACACTACAAGAAACCCAGTGGTTTCCTCTCTTCCGCTGGTTCCAGGTCCAGAAGTCATTTAAGCTTAGCTTCCTGCTGCTTCCTTTTCATGTGTGCATCCCTCCAGACATTAGTCAAGTGTTTTTTGAGGATAAAGCCAATACAATGATACTTCTGGGAATAAGAGACAATAATGTGTGCTAACTCTGTGTCTCATAACAAAATGAGAGGTAATTCAAAGAAAGCACTAATATTCATCAGACAGAAAAATATGTCTCCACTTTAGTATGAAGTTGCCATTAGTGTGACTGTTAGGTGTGCAAAGGACGTCATGCAAAGAACAACAGACCTCAACTACCATTCAAGGAAAATATATATGGCTAGAAATATTCAGATATTCTTACCAGTTTTCAGCAGAAAAGTCCTGATAAACCCTTGCCTTGTGATGCTTATTGTTTGCCTCTTGCCTACAGTAACACAAATAGCAATAACCATATGGGAATGCGTAGCCTTACTACAGGCGTTTTTTCCCAGGTGTTTCATTGTTCAACATAAATCTCACTAAAATTTCTCATTATAATAACATTCTGATCCAGCTTTGCCTGTTTCCTGAATCCCGTATTTGTGGACCAGTGTCTCAATAATTAAGCCTTAAGACACTTTTAGGACCTGAAATATTTTTAGTATGCAAATTAATTATATATTTACAATAGAAATGTTCTGGAGTTCTGATGCATGTAATTAGAGATAGCTCTTCAGTGGTAAGATGTAAAGTACTTTTATACAGGCTGTGGCTTCATCTCTGAGTTCCCGCAAGGCTGGTTCCTAAAAAAATACTGTACATCTTATTAATGAGTCTCATATTGGGCTAAACTGAAAGGTGTACTAAGGATGGCATTAATATTTTGAACTTTATCCTTCTGAATCCTTCATCCTTGAAAAATACCTTCTAGCAGTAAACATACCCCACTTAGAGAAACTAGATTTGTCGTTGCAGTACTGCACAAATGTACCAGAGGTAGCTTCCGTTTCTTGTTCCAAGTACTTGCTGTCACCTGTGTATTTGTGTGTTACCACTTAAAGTGTTCTTGCTGCACGAAGATTCACATCTGTGACAGCAGCTGAGAAAATGTTTTATTTGTGTCTCCCTGTGCTCCTAACTCCTTTAATTAATGCTATGAATTAAGCAGGCCCCTCAAACTACCTTTCTCATTAAAGTTGTTTTCCCCTCAGAGCAGAGCTGCCTCATATCTTGCAGAGGGCATTTTTCCTTGACTCCAGGGTCACACCAAACCTTTTACACTCTTTAAATAAACCTGTCTTTTCTTCTTTGCATGAAACCTAACAAATGGTATTCACAACCTATTTTCTCCTAATGAAATTGGATCAAAATATGAAAGTCTATCTATCTTGTGTCATTATCTGCTTATTTGTAATTACTGAAATATGTAAAAGCTTTTTCTTAGATTAGCCCCTATTTTTTTGTGTCAGGCATTGTGCAGCAATAGGCACTCTCTGTTCTGTACACAGTCCAAATTGCCAAGAAAAAATGATGGTAGGAATCCTTCCTTTTGGTAAACTCTGCAGACATTTATGGAAGCACTTAAAGACTACATTTAATGGCACCCTCCTTGTCACACAACTGGACATATCCAACAGAATGCTAATCTATGACATGACTGAATGCATTTCAACCTTATGACATTATTAAGACATAATTCCGTGTTGCAGTCCTCTTACACACAGCTGGCCTAGCCCCTTCTCAGGACCAGCCTACAAGCACGTGAACAGAAGTGCACTTGGCATGTCAGAAATGCACACTTCATCCTGTGATCCAGCAGCTACACACGTGCTCATCATGTGACCAGGTACACACCTGTCATGCAAAAAAGATGCCACGTTTAAATGTGCTCTAGGGAGATGGTGGGTAATGGACCACAGACTTTATTGCTCTACACTTCAGGCTGAAGGTTCACCCTGGTTTTTTTAAGACTTTTTCAATAGTATGATGGATCTTTTGATCCAACTGGTTAGCCAACATCCAGGGTCTTTCTGGACTGTTCCTATTATTTATTTTTTCTTATAAACTGCAGCATCTAACTGTATGTTTGTCACCTAAATGAAGCTTCAGTCTTTCAAATGTTTTATCATGCAGTTAATGTTTAAGTGGTGAGCCTAGACAAAAAACAGCTACTATGTGTGTACTACTAAACATCCCTCACTACATAGGCTAATACTTGCCAGCTATAAGCTTTTTAACCCCAAACAACTATACCTATATCTGACCCTGGCCTTTCTATATCAGCAAAAATTAGCTTCTGCTAGATAGTGTGAGAAAAAAGTGCAGTGATACTTCCATTGTAAATTATTAACTTCAGTATCTACGTGTAATTATTTAAGGAACATCAATTAAGGTGTTTTAGATTACACTAACTGTTGTGAAAATACACCAAAAGTCAGATGTTTTTCTAAAGGTGCTGCTGTACAGCTTCATTGTCCAGAAGCAACTAGTAGAATTGAACCTGCAAGAGAATGTGAAAGCATCACAACAGATACTGTGCACTTACAGTGGCTAACTATAGTAAGTAACATGACAGCCTGTCTCATGTTTGGCTAAAGAGACTCCCTGAGTGCTCTCTAAGGCTAAAGCTGGAGCTCTGTCCAGTACTTCAGTTTAATACTGCAAAGGGCACTGGTAGGTCTGGCAAGTGACAAATAAAATCTTTGAGTTAAACACAGATGGAAAAATTATTCCTCAAATATTTGTAGCTACTGAAGCCTGTCTTCCTACAGATTTTTTTTTAGTTTAAAAAGTGAAATTTATGCACATTTTCCCAAAATCTGTACTCTCACAATTCTCCTCTTCCTCCTAACTCCCAGATGATTCCAGCTATGCCCATGGTGACCGACTTCCCATGTGAACATGCCGAACGACTAAACTGCAAACCACAAAAGAAATGTCAGCTGAGTTCAGACTTAAGCCTTTATTTCATCAGAGACACTGATTTTATCTCTACCTTTTCCCTACCATAATTTTTCATGAAAGTTTTGGGACTGGAATAACTCATTAATTATGACTGAAATTGAGCTTTAGATTCAAAACTTACTGCAAGGTAGGAAGTAACAGACAGAGAAGTCCCGTGATCATCTTTCTTTGGGAAAATTACCTAGAATATTATTTTTTCTGCATGCCCAGGGGGAATAAATTCTATTTTCTGTCCTTGGCAGGAAATCTGAAGTGCTGGAACTGATTGCTGTTGAAAAGCCATGAACTTGATTCTCAATCAGCTCTTCTGTGGGATCATTTTAGCTATAGTTCTGGTATTTAAAAAGTCAACAGGAGGATGGGTTTTGGCACTAAGTAAGGTGGACATGATGACCTGAAATGGCAATGCCTGGCCTTTTCAGGACTGATGCAATTGTACAACTTTTCCCAGAAGAAATCCCTCATTGCACATCATATTTGTTTAAATTTGAGTAGATTGTAACTACTATCAGCAGGAGTCTATAGAAATGTCATAAAAAAATCCTGTTTACAGTACAGTGCATGGGATGGTTACAGCCATTCATGTTTCAATATTCAGTATCTGGTATGCAAGTTACATGGGGACTCAGAAATCAGCCTCAGTACTGGGTCTCTCTCTCTCATAGACAGCCTGAAAGAAACAGACTAAGAATAGTGTGCTTTCATTCTTGAGATCAGTCTCTAGGCAACAGAGAGCTGAATTATGGCTACTGAATAGCATATGATTATAAAATGCTTAAATTTTTGGAATCACATAAATACCACATGTACCTGTATATATACAGATATATAATCTGTAGCTACTACACATACATGTATGTATACATGTAAGTATGCTTGCATGTGTAAAGTGTGTATGTATATAGATATGTACATAAAGGTACATATGTTAATGTGATTCTCACTTATAATAACATACGTTTCTATATACATATAGGTACAATATGTATGTTACATGCATAATATATGTATACTGGAAGAGATGTTATTTCTTGTGGCTCACATCATATGTGTGTATACACAGATGGATAGGCGTGTGTGTATGTATATGTATATACATATATATGTATGTGTATATATGCTTATGCACATATATGCATAGATGATTGTTAAGCCCACCATGCTTGAAATGCTTACGTTCAGGCCTCAAAGAAGAAAGGTCATGTAGTCCTGGTTTTGGCCAAGCCATTGCAGACTGATGTCTAATCTGGTTCAGTTTCTTGCAATGTCTGTATCAATTCATATTGCCTCTAAACCACCAGAGAGTGGGTTTTGAGTCATACTTCCCCTACTGCATATGAGCATGGTTGTTGTGGTTTAACTCAGCAGGCAGCTAAACACCACACAGCCGTTTGCTCACTCCCCCCTGGTGGGATGGGAGAGAGAATCAGAAAAAAAGGTAAAACTCGTGGGTTGAGATAAAGACAGTTTAATAGGACAGAAAAGGAAGGGAAAATTGTAATAATGATAAAAGAATACACAAAACAAGTGATGCACAATGCAACTGCTCACCACCCGCTGACTGATGCCCAGCCAGTCCCTGAGCTGCGGGCTGCCATCCCCCGGCTAACTCGACCCAGTTTATAAACTGGGAATGATGTCATACAGTATGGAATACCCCTTTGGCTTGTTTTGGTCAGCTGTCCTGGCTGTGTCCCCTCCCAGCTTCTTGTGCACCCCCAGGCTACTCACTGGCAAGGCAGTATGAGAAGCTGAAAACTCCTTGAATTAGTGTGAGCACTGCTCAGCAACGTCTAAAGCATCAGTGTGTTATCAACATTGTTCTCATCCTAAATCCAAAACGCAGTACTAAACCAGCTACCAGGAAGAAGATTAACTCTATCCCAACCCAGCCAAAACCAGGACAGTTGTAAATAACAGCAAAGGCAGCAATCCTGTCAGTAGGAGGTGATACCTGAAAGGCCTAGCGACTATCCTGGCTTGATGTCAGAGCAAATCCAGAGTGGCCTAGAGTGTGTTCTTTCTTTGGAGATGCAAGGGGATCAACTAGGAGATACCATTAATTTCATTTAAGAACTCACCATCTCTGAGGGTTCTTTGACTTCTCCCCCACTTCAAAAGGCAAACATTCATTTCTCCTCCGTGAGTGTAGTCACCCAACTCAACTAAAATAAATTTTCTTTCACAGGAGGGTAACTGGGAGAATTGTTGGTTTACATGGACTGAGTCATTGCTCCTGTGGAGGAATCCCACATGAAATATTCAGGGAAATAGGAAACACAAAACAGAATAGTCAGAAAAGTGAGCTCTTTGTGTGCATCTGAAGGTGCAAGAAAGCAATCCTTTTTGCTACTTCCTGGTACTTAGTGAGGCTATGTTTTATTTCCTAGCTGTCCAGAAACAGTTTCCTTCTCCATTTCCACAGAAGCATCTATCCCTCCATGTTCTTACTTTTCCACTACAGCACAGGGAGATAAGGCAGTAGAGTGTTTTTTGAGGACCAACCAACTACAGCTCTTTCAATCCAAATATTAAGACGGTTCCAAGGCAAGCTAATCGACAGGAGAGATTATCTTGCCAGCACTCTCCAAGTCTTCATCTGAAAGCCATTGTGTTAAAACAACCTTAAGATGTTTTTAACTCATTTACAGAAAGGTGGACAGTTTTTCATTACTTCCACCAAAACTTCAATGTTCCTTGAGAACGTATCCAGCTTCATGAAAAATATCTTTGCATGGGCTCCTTAGATGTGTTCGGATTGCAACTGAGAGGCCAACCCAAGAGAACCAGTGCAATGAAGAGGCACAACAGGGAATAGGAAAGTGCTACAGAGCCCAGAGATCTTGTGAATATTTAATTATTCATAAAAAGCAGATCAGCTCAATTAGGCAAGTTGAAGAGAGACTTGCTCTCCAGCCTGAACCTTCGATCACTCAGCTGGGACATAAAAGACTGTTCTAACTTTTACTCTGCCTGGTTGAAAACTGGGGTCTCTTACATTGGTGGTTAGTTACGAGTCCATTAACAGTTAGCTACCTGGAACCTTAATGGTGTTGTGTTCGGTTCACAGCTTGCAAAACAAGTGTCAAGCCTTCAGATGCGAAGGTATCCTGCGAGCTGGGATCCATTTTTCCAGCTGGCCTCCCTGTGCCCACTCTGGTAATCCCTCAGACAGGCATCGCTTGACAACTTAGGGGTTACTAAAAAAAATAAAAAATCAAAAACTTAAAATGCTACCTGAAAACCAAGAGGCAGCCAATCCCGGTAATGAAATAATAGGACTAAACCAGTAACAGGACTATCAGATTTTGTAATGGTTGCAAAGGCAGGAGGCCTGGCTTCAGGGCTCAGGGCCAGCTCAGAGTCGGAGCAGCTGAGGGTGGTCCCCATCCCTCTGGGGAGGCCAAGCCATGGCCTACCCTGGCCTGTGGCAGCTGCTTTCCAGCTGAGGCTCTAATGCCTGAGCTACAGCCCCTCGGCACCACAGCCCTGCCCTGCCCAGCCATGCGCCCTGCTGAGCCGGGCCCACATGCGGGCCCATGGCCTGTCCTGGCCTTGGCCCAGCCCCAGCGAGGTGCCTGAGGCCCTGGGGCTGGGGCTGCCCCCGTGCTCCCCAGCTGCCTGGCTCTGAAGAGCAGAAACCTCTTTCAGGGAAGGAGCGATAGGCTGCAGGGAGCTGAGGGCTTGCAAGCAGCCACGGGCCCCTGCACCCACACCCCTCACTTCTGCACACTGCTGTTGCCTGGGGCCGGAGGGGCACAAAGTCCTGGGACCTCTAACAAGGCCACTTCAGATGGCAGGAAGAGGCTTAAAAGCTGCTCTATTTGATTTTCACTTCTAATTCAGTGGGCCTGTGTCATGGAGAGCTGCCGGACCGGTGCTGTTTAGCCTCTTGCTAAGGCATGGTGTATTATTTCATTCGTACACAGCTTTCACTGCACAATGACATTCAATCTACGTGGAGCCCCTGTCTCCTCTCAAATAAAACACTGAGGGAAGCACTTGTAAGTCATGCGGCTGGACACTTTGGCTGCAAAACTGACTTGTCAATTGCTTCCAGGATTTTTAGCGAGTGTCACAACCTTTTAGCAGAGCACTGGCCCTTGCACCTCACAGTTCCCAGCGAGGGCCACGCAGAGCAGCATGCGTGGCAGGGACCTTGGTGGCCACGCTGCAGGGGACATGTTCTCAGGGTGCTCATAGCAGCTCAGGTCTGAACAAAATAAAGCTCCGGCTTTGGTGGGGAGATTATCCACCTCAAACAGGGCAGTGTCCTGGAGCAGAGGAAGATCTGTCAGGCTTTTGGCCACCTAAGAAGAAGAGATCATTATTTAGATTAAAATGGGGAAAAGGGAACAGCCTATGATAAACCACATACCACTTCAGGAAAGGGATTTCTTCCTGGTGGATACATTTAGTTGAGGTAATAATAAACAAAAACTATGAAAAAAAGAAAAGATCATTTAACATAATCATGCTCTTAGTTGAGAGTCTAAATTTCATACATAGGAAATGTACTTCTTTTGAAGATCAGCATTATAAAAGCCAGAATGCTACTTTGAATCTTCATGTCATTAGACTCTGAGCTGTTTTTATGCTATTCTTTTAGTGCCAGCTGTCTCCCAAGTGTAATCTTCTTCCCTCCGACAGCAATGAAAAAATTTCCTTGTTTGCCATGGAGATCACATTGTGGCCCACAAGGTAAATGAATCACTGTCCATAACTACTGTTTGGCTCAAAAGTGAGGAAAACCTACTTTGTTAAATCCCCTCCCTGTAGTCTTGTCTTGTTCCCATCTGCCATCTTGTGGCAGTAAAAATTTAATTCAGCTCTAGTTAAAAACATCATTCCAGACTGAGATGCAGCGAAGCACTGAGTCATTGCCCACCCCGCGGTTATGAGCTTGTTCCCTCCCGACGTTGACTAGCACCTCATGTCATGTTAGGCACACATGGTAACAGGGCCTCCATCCTTTTCAGAATTTGGTGAAGTCTAAAATAAAATGTTCCCATCAACAGGTTGGAAGATGTTCAGAGTGAGAAGGGGAGACTAGATTGGATTAGAAATATGTTATATGGACAATTCACTGAACCAGAAATTGAATCTTGCCCAGAATAGCTGATGGCTTTTTTTGCCTGCTGTATTTATTTGTGGAGGGAAGGATGAAGCGATGTGAGGGGGATAACACCTAGTGAGGAGGAACCAGGAGCAGCCACAGGCAGACTTGGGAATACTGAACAAGGGTCAGCAGTGATAGGAAAGAAATCTGTGGTGCAAGACATGAGCAGAGCCTGTCCAGGGCTTCACAGCAAGTAAGACAAAATTGGATTTGCTATTTCATATATGAGGAACAGGCCACAGCTGTCATGGGAACGAAAAGGCAGAAAGAAAGGCCTGTGGTGGCAACAGACATCTCTGTTCCAGTTTCAGAGGAGAGTCTTTAAAGTCACGCCAGACATTACTGTTGTGGCTGGAACTGTACAATAACATCCTCAGCCGTGCAGAGAGGCTGCCTTTTCTCCAAACACACCACAGCTGCCATGCCACAGGCTGGCTCCTGCTCAGCCACCACAAGTATTGGGCATCAGCAGAAGACATGGATCTACAGACAGTTTATTGCCTCCAGCAGCATGCCATCCTTCACACCAGTCTGCTTTATCCCAACTAGAGATATTTCAGATCCCTGGAGAGCCTTTGGCATAGGGATCCACAGGTCTTGCTTGCTTATTAGCATTGAGAGCTTCCACCATACACGCAGCCCAGTGTCATCAAAGGTTATTGAAGAAATCCTTTTCCTTTGCACGGCAGGCAGAGACTGAGCACAGCTCATGTTTGTAGGGACTGGGTTCATGCAGACAGAGTGCTAAGACCAGAAAAGTACAAGTTGAATGCTGTTAAGATAAACAATCTAGTGAGAAAAGGCAGGGAAGAGGAAATCCCTTAAGGTCTTTGCAATGAATTTAATAGCTCCAACATTTACACTCATCCTACATGATAGCATTTCTGTCAGAACAAAATATTACTAATAGTATAAAATGAGGCACTTGGAAGTTAGGCAATGCCAGCACTAAAGCATTATGACATAGTCATTAATTACACCATTACACATTTACTTCTGAGTGATGTCCATGGATGGCATCATCATTCAGGTCCTTTATGATAACAGGAAGAAAAAGGTGTTGCTTAGATCGGTCTTCCGTTGTTTTTTCTGTAAGGCAAGGACTGCTCAATATTTTAGGAAAATCTCTGCAGACCAAGAAGCCAACAGAGGCTTTAGTTTATAAACTTCTAAGCCTCACGCAAGGCAATGAATCGTCATTAGGTATTACATTTTTAGCCTTCTTTCTGTGGACAAATGTATTTTTCTAAATTAAATCTCTTCATAAACTATGGTCCAATATTTTCTCACATTTTACAGCCTCCCAGGCTGATTGAATTTCAGGCTAAAAGGTAGTTGCCCAGATTATTCTTGCCTCATGTTACAGAATGAGATAAAATGATGTGATGATTTAAATAGTTGAGTATCTGTCTTTGTCTCTGTCCCAGAGTGTTGCTGAGCTAATCAATTAAACCAAGCTTTCTGCAAGAAGTCCCTCATCCCATGCTCTTCATAACTTATAATATTGTTGTGTGAATTCTCTGATTGTTCAGTGTGCTGGTTTTGGCTGGGGTAGGGTTAATTTTCTTCATAGTAGCTAGTATGGGGCTGTGTTTTGGACTTGTGCTGAAAACAGTATTGATAACACAGAGATGTTTTAGTTACTGCTCAGCAGTGCCTACACGGAGCCAAGGCCTTTTCTGCTCCTTACCCCACCCCACCAGTGAGGAGGCTGGGGGGGCACAAGGAGTTGGGAGGGGGCACAGCTGGGACAGCTGACCCCAACTGACCACAGGGATATCCCAGACCATATGAGATCATGTTCAGCAATATAAAGCTGGTGGAAGAAGAAGGAAGGGGGGATGTTTGGAGTGATGGCGTTGGTCTTCCCAAGTAACTGTTACACGTGATGGAGCCCTGCTTTCCTGGAGATGGCTGAACACCTGCCTGCTGATGGGAAGTGGTGAATGAATTCCTTGTTTTGCTTTGCTTGTGTGCAAGGCTTTTGCTTTACCTATTTGTGATGGGTTGACTCTGGCTGAACACCAGGTGCCCACCAAAGCCATTCTATCACTCCCCCATCCTCAGCTGGATAGGGGAGAGAAAATATAACAAAAGGCTCGCGGGTCGAGATAAGGACAGGAGAGATCATTCACTATTACTGTCACGGGCAAAACAGACTCAATTTGCAAAACATACTCAATTTATTACAAATCAACCAGAGCAAGGTAATGAGAAGTAAAATGAAATCTCAGAACACCTTCCCACCACCCCTCCCTTCTTCCCGGGCACAACTACCCTCCCGGATTTCACCACCAAGCCCCCCCAGCGGCACAGGGGGACAGGGATGGGGTTTATGGTCATCACACGTTATTTTCTGCCGCTTCACCTCCTCAGGACGAGGGCTGATCACACTCTTCCCCTGCTCCAGCGTGGGGTCCCACCCACGGGAGACAGTCCTCCACAAACTCCTCCAACGTGGGCCATTCCCACGGGCTGCAGTTCTTCACGAACTGCTCCAGCATGGGTCCATTCCACGGTGTGCAGTCCTTCAGGAGCACACTGCTCCAGCGCGGGTCCCCCACGGGGTCACAAGTCCTGCCAGAAAGCCTGCTCCGTGGGCTCCTCTCTCCACAGATCCGCAGGTCCTGCCAGGAGCCTGCTCCAGCGCGGGGTTCCCACGGGGTCACAGCCTCCTTCGGGAACCCACCTGCTCCGGCGTGGGGTCCTCCACGGGCTACAGGTGGATATCTGCTCCACCGTGGACCTCCCTGGGCTGCAGGGGGACAGCCTGCCTCACCAGGGTCTTCCCCACGGGCTGCAGGGGAATCTTCGCTCTGGCGCCTGGAGCATCTCCTCCCCCTCCTTCTTCACTGACCTTGGTGTCCGCAGGCTTGTTTCTCTTACATGTTCTCACTCCTCACTCCGGCGGCAGTTTCTCTTCGTCCCAACTTTTTTTCCTTCTTAAAAATGTTATCACAGAGGCGTTACCACTATCACTGATTGGCTCGGCCTTGGCCGGCGGCGGGTCCGTCTCAGAGCCGGCTAATATGGGCTCGCTCTCTCTCGAACACAGGGGAAGCTTCCAGCAGTTTCTTACAGAAGCCACCCCTGTAACCCCCCCCCCCCCGCTACCAAAACCTTGCCAAACAAAACCAATACACTATTAAACGGTCTTTATCTCAGTCCATGAGTTTTCTCACTTTTACTCTTCTGTTTCTCTCCCCCATACTACCTGGGGGAATGAATGAACTGTGTGTTGGTTAGTTGCTGGCTGGGGTTAAAACACAACACTCAGTCACAGAATCACGGAGCATTTCAGGCTGGAAGGGACCTTAGGAGATCTCTAGTCTGCCCTCCTGCTCAAAGCAGGCTCCGCTGTGAGAGAGACAAAGTTGCTCAGGCCAATGTCCAGTCAAGTTTTGAATAACCCTCAGGACAGAGACTGCACAGCCTCTCTGGTCAACCTGTCCTATTGCCTGAGTGCCCTCATGGTGAAAAGGTTTCCTTTATACCCTTTAATCTGCCATTGAATTGGACATACAAAATGTTATCTAATATTAGCTTCAGACAATTTTAAAAATCAATCCCTGTTTGTCTAAAGCTGGGCACGAGAATTAAGTATTATCCTCAATCTGCTTTAGCCCACTGTCTGTAGAATAGCATTAATGTAACACATTCCTCTCATGGTGCTAGGAAATTAAATTCATTATCTTTTAAGATTATTTTGTATCAATTGGATGAGGAATATATAGCTCTGTTTTTAAAGCAGGATTTGAAGACTGAGTACTAATAATGTTTTGGGCCAGATACTAAGAAAGAAATGCAGTCCAGTGGGGAAAAAAGTATTATCTGTCATGGTCATGAACAAAATGTTGTGAATTAAAACATTTGTAACTTTATATTTCCTAACATTTAAATGCTTTTCTTTCCATCTCCGGTAAGGTCATTCCAGTAAAGTTTCTTTGTATACTAGACAATAATAAAAACACTCACACAATTTCTTTCAAAGATGACTGTAAAATAGTTGGGGTTTTGCTTCAGACATCACAGGTGTAGAAACCATGAGGAGGGCTTTGAAGTACATGGTGACGTTGACTTGAGGTGGAAAAGGAAAATGTTCCATGTACAAGAAGGAGTATTGAAGCTGCAGATGTTGACCCGTTAACATTTGCCATCGCCAAGAAATACAGAACTCTCAAGGATCCATGCCACCTCATTTCAAAATATGTCCTTTCTCTTCTGGTTTTGTTTCCTTTGCCTTTTGTTGTTGTTGTTTTACGCTAATATTTACCTATATTACAGGTGTAAATATGTAAACAGGTTCCTTAGAAGCCATTCTCCTTTTGTTATGCATTCAGTGTTCACATTTGCATGAGCCACTATAAAGTATTACATTATCCTGCCTCTGGATGTCAGCATTTGCCTTCATTTGGAAGCATTTATAAATTGTCCTTGGAATCATTTGTCTCCAACAAACCGTGAAGCCAGACAGATTTTAGCAGATTCCAGCTCTCATTCTGAAATAGTCTGAACAGTTTGGTCTGGCTTATGAGCATTTTCAAGCAAACAGGAATAACCAAACTGAGTCAGAAAATTATATTCTCTGTGTAATTGAGAAGGGATTATTTCTTTTTTTCAGGATTTCACTTCTAAAATGTAGGAGGAAGGAGGTTCAATCCTGAATTCACTTTTTCCCCAACATTCAGACTGCAAGCCATGAGCAAGAAACAAGAAATGAGAAGAAATAGCACAGGTTCAAGCATCTGCTATGCTAACCACTTGCTGATACACTATCAGACAAACAAAGCTATGCACAGCTTTTTCTTCCAGTCTAAAGCTTACCTCTGAGGCAAGAGCTGTATGAGGCTGCATTACTCCAGCTTGCATTATGGCCAGGTGGTGGGGACAAAGCTATAGAAAAGCAATCTTGCTCTTCATGAATGTTGTCAGAGTGATGGCTGTCATGTGGAGGGAAAGCAGGAGTGTAAAGAGAGATGTTCCTTGAACTCTGACAGGCTTAGTACCATGACCATTTTCCTGGGGAGGCTCTTCCAGTGACTGACCACCCTCTCAGTGGAGAACTTTTTCCTAATGTCCAATTTGAACTTCCCCCAGTGCAGTTCCATTCCATTTCCTCATTTTCTATCGCTGGTCACCAGAGAGATCAGCACCTCTCCCTCCACTGCTCCTCTTGAGGAAGCTGTAGAGACTGCAATGACGTCACCCCTCAGCGTTCTTTTTCTAGAAGCTGAAGAGACCAAGAGACCTCAGCTGCTTCTCATAAGTCTTGCCCTCGAGGCCTTTCACAACCTTCGTCACCCTCCTCTAGACGCACTCTAATAGTTTGATGTCTTGTCCAAAACTGCACACAGTACTTGAGGTGGGGCTGCACCAGTGCAGTGTAGAGTGGGACAATCACGTCCCTCAGCTACCTTTGCTGTGCTTGAATCCAATAATATAATATATAATCCAATACACTCCAATGTAAAAAACAGAATGCCCTACATAAAATCACTGGAAGGAAATTATATAGTGAAGATTGAATTTCTTGAGAAAATAGAAGTAAGTGACAATTCATGCATGCAAAGAATGTTATGTCCCATGTGGATTTATATTCCTACCATCATACATTAATAAGTTCAGTTTGACAAACACGGTGTGTTGTCAGAATGCTGCCCCCTGGAGCATGACCTACAGTTTTATGCTGAAATTCATGGAATTTTCTTTTATTTTTATTCATTGCACCGGCATGTGAGCTAAGACAAGACATGTCTTAGAAGGAGGGAACATTTAACTGTCCCTGTCATCTTTTGTATTGAAAGATAGGTTTTTTTCTGATCAGATTTAATGCATGACAGTTACTGAATAACTCAAAGTCAGGCATAATTGTTTTGTTTAATTACAGCTGCCAGAAGTAAGATTCTAATTTAAAAAAATAAATTCTGAAATTTATGAGAGGAAATCCCTGCCATGCTAAATGTAGTCTGCTTTAACCTAAAGATGGTGGAGCAATATTGTCAGAGCCCACTTTGCCCCCCTTTCAATCATTCATTAAACTGGTTTTGATTTACAGATGCTTTTACAACCCCCAAGTGTAATGAAAATGGTGTAAATGCTCTCATATTAAGATACAAGTGTGAAGATACTTTCCTGCTACACAGCTGTCTCTGGCATTTTGAACCAAATTAGGGACCACTTAAAGAAAGAGGATGTAAACAAGCCCATAGGACTGGATGGGATGCATTTCTGGGTGCTGCAAGAGCTGCCATATGCTATTGTAAGGCCACTCTGAATCATCACTGTAAGGTCATGGAAATTAGGTGAAATCCCTAATGACTGAAAAAAGGCAAATGTCCCACCCATCTTCAAAGGGCAAGAAAAAAACCTGGGTAGCCAGTTCACTTAATATCTGTCCACAGGAAAATGAAAAGACAAATCTTCCTGGAGGCCATTTCCAGGCACATGAAGTACGAGAATTTGATTGGGAGCAGCCAGCACAGATATACCAAGGGTACATCATGCCTGACGAGCCTGATGGCTTTCTATGATGGGATGACTGGGTCATTGAACAGCTGGAGACTTGTACATGTGGCTTTAGCAAGGCATAAGTAGCTCATAATATCCTCACAGCCAAACTGAGAGACAGACTAGATGGTCAATGTTGCTTTGAACGGCTCTCAAAATCTGCCTGTATTCATGAATTTATTCTCTTTTTGCTTCAGCAGCAAAGAAGCATAAGAGCTTATTTCCAACAAGCCAATCTACGTGAATTACTATTATTACTTGATCAGTTCTGACACTCCTTGGTGCAGCATAGTGCATGAAAATACAGTCTCTGCTGAAAAACAGCCCCCATGACAAGCTCAAGGAAAGCCAGACACCCTGAAAAATTGAAAGTGGTTTAGTGATTGTGACCTTTGCTTACTTCACTGTTAGTTACTTCTTCTGTCTTCCATTAAGATTTTATAGAAGGGGAGGGGGGGGGGGGGGGGGGGCTTTATAGATATATTTGTGGTCTGATAACTGCTACTCTACTTGTATCCTATTAACTTTGAATGTAAGAGCAGAAGTACTCAACACTGAATTTAGACAAACCCTATATCAAGGATGGCCACCACATTATAATTTAAAAGAAAGGCCCGTGATTTTTTTAAAATACAATTTACTCTGAATACAAAAAATCTGGGGGGTATAATTCTGCAATGAATAAAATTGCAGATAAAATACAGAACTGATATGATGTTTAAGATTAGAAATAAAAGTGCTACTGAAATAAGCTGGTTGTTGACAAAACCAGCTCAAAAGAATCAGTAAGAGGACTCTTTGGGTCAAGTTGGGATCTCTTCAGATCAACTCACACAGCAAAACCCACATTGGGAGCTATCAGCTCCAGAGATCTCTGTGTTACACAGGACCCGAACAAAAGGGATTAATGTAGAGAAAGGAAAAGATGCTGTCCACACCTAAGATTTTGTGATTCTTCAATAATGAATACAATGGATGTTGCGTGAGGGTGGATACAGAGTTTCTCAGCACAGACCATAGGCATTTTGTAGGATAATGAAAAGATAAAAAGTTTGAAGTGTTCCTGTTTCCTGTCAATGGAGAAGGGATGATGAAATCTTATGGAAACCCTGGGAAAGCCAGCAGGCTTTGTTTTCACTGCAGTGTTAGAAATGGTTTTGATTACTGAGATGGACTACAGTTTCTGCACATAAATAACCTTTGTTCTAAAATGCAATCACTGTCAGGTAGACTATCTGAACAGTGTTCAGCTTCCCTAATGCTCTTTTCTCTCTTTGTCTGATTTCTTTGAAGTTCAGTAGCATACTCCTAGCATGCTATCACCATCACTTCTCATAAAAAACCCAGGAATCCAGGCTAGTCATGACAAATTAAATATAAGCTAAGCAACAGTTTCTTTCAAAGACACTACATCTTAGGGTAAGGTGTACCCTTCCACCTGGCTGGCAAAAAGGTACATTTCTTCTGCTTTGTATTTTTCTAACTTACTCATAAAATAGGAAGGAAAATTTCTTTCCTGACTATACTCATGGGGTCCCACTAGGACTTCATGGTAGCGTTTGGCATGAGAGGAAAATACGTACCACGACATTTCCCTTGATACTAAATGGACTGGGAAAGTATAAGGTTAAGTAAACATATTTCTTTGAAGAAAGGAGGATTTTTTCCCATCACCTTGCCTCTTAACTTTACAGTAAATACCTGCCTTCTTTGCATACCTGCACCTTCATTAAATTCATACTGTTGTCACATGGTTGTTTTATACTTTGTGCTTTATGGTCATTTATGACTTTTATCTTCTTTTTTATCTTATGAAAAATGTCCAGTTAGGGAAGCACCAAAGCACAAGTTGGTTGACTCATACAAGTGCACAACTTTTAAAATAGGCAAGTGATTGAGATAGTCTTTTTCTCTTCACTGTGTAAACAGCATAAGTGTACTCTAATGCTGGGACTGACAGCTGGAAACGTCCTACCACCAACGTCCAAGACACAACTCCAGTGTCTCGCAAGTTCTCCAGATAATATCAAATGAAATGAGCTCCCAGAACAGGAGATAATCTTCTAAAGATCTCACTCCATGACAAGCACTTGAGCTGGGATCTGAGTCAAACTGGAACATGAGAGCTTTGCAGCACTAATATCATCAAGCAGTTATCAGATGCAGCTCAGTGGATATGAGACATTGTAATATATATCAGGCTGACAGCTCTGGGAACAGAAATCCTCAATCTACAACATAAATATAAGGTAAACCATGACCAAGCAAACTTCTCACAAGCATGGTTCACTTATCATCACAAGTGAGCAGCTTTGGGGACAAATGGCAGTTGTTTATATCGGTTACACTGAGATTATCAGCAAGGGCATCCCTGCTTTATCCTCTTTCCCTCTGCCATAATACAAGTTCTTCTGGTACTGTATTAAGCATAGGTGATTAAGTTGTGTCATTTGCTTGTTCCTTTACCTTCAGTCATTGTCTTCAAGCTAGAAGGTTAAATGACTTTTTAAACTCTTTGAACTCAAGTCTTTTAGTACTTTGAAAACAAGAGACAAAGGCTTTGAACTTGATCTGATATTCTGTGGGAAGCCAGCACTCTGTTGAAACTGGTTTCATGTGTTTGTGGCAGCCATTGCCACTAATGCTGTGGTGGTATGTACCAACTGGAGCCTCCCAAGCTCTGGGGCTTCAGATCCGTGAAGGGTCATGGAGCTACATCACAGCTGTAGAGCCAGCAGAAAAATGTGAAAAACAGAAGTCAGCTTGAAATGGTTGAGTCTTAATGTCAGTGAGGAATCCAGTAGTGATCTTCATCAAGGGACTAAATTAGGCAATCACAGATATACTGCTTCTAAAAAACAGGCTGCACCAAGACTGTCTAGAATTGTTCAATTTCTACCTGTTCTTCATCTGCTGGCAGACTGTATACTAACACTTGTCATTTTTCTAAGAATCCTGTTGCTATATGTGGTGAAGCATCTGGTAAATATGTGGTAAAGCATGTGGTAGCTCTGTATCACCTGCCATTACATATTATCTTAATCTATCTGAAAGTAGATGTTAAATTGGATTCTAGAGAAACAGCTAATCCTTGTACTATTCTGTAAGTAAAACTAATCCTCAGAACTGAACTTTCAACCACTTGTCTCCTGGAAGTACTCAAACAAATTTACCAAATTACTCTGAACTTCTGCTAACTCTCTTAAACAAGGCTGTACTATCACATGATATAGAGTTGTTAAGGAGGAAGAGAATGGATGTCTTCCCTCTGTCCTTTGAAATAAAACCATCCTCTCTTTGCACCACTGATGCAGTTTGAATGCCATGTTCTGGTCTGAAGCCGGAGCATTAGCTTCCAGTGGCAGGGTTTGTATTTGCCTTTGGTGAGCTTTTCTGTGAGCCTTTTCCAGAAGAAGGGACCTTGGGCAACAGCTGAATGTATGTATCATGAGTTTCTCACACAGGAGTAAAATTTGTGGGGGACAGCTTCAGAATATGGACTTCTTTCCAATGGGTCATGAAAGGGCCTTCAGATGGTGAGAGCTAGACCAAAAGTATTCTAAAGAGTGGAAAAGCTCTGTGACCTATGAATACCTGGTGCTTTTTAAAAACTCATTAAAAATGTTTCCTAATAACATGATGTAAAAGGAACTTGCCAGTGTGAAATGTGTTTGTTCAAACTGAATCATACCATGGTGGATTGATATTGGCTGGTCACCAGGTGCCCAGCAAGCCTCTCACTCCCCCTCCTCAGCTGGATAGGGGGAGAACGTGCAATGAAAAGCTCATGGGTTGACATAAGGACAGGGAAGTCATTCACCAGTTACAGTCATGGGCAAAACAGGCATGACTTCAGGGAAATTAATTTAATTTATTGCCAGTTGATAACAGAGTAGGATAGTGAGAAATAACAACAAAATTAAAACCACCTTCCCCTCCACTGTCCCTTCTTCCCAGGTTTAGCTTCACTCCTGATTCTTCTCCCTTCTCTGTCTGAAGTAGCACAGGGAGATGGGGAATGGAGATTGGGGTCAGTTCATAGCTGATAACTTTGTCTCTGCTGGTCCTTCCTCCTCATGCTCTTCCACTGATCCAGCATGGGATGCCTCTCACGGGATACAGTCCTTCACAGAATCCTGCAGCATGGGATCTTCCCATGGGTACAGTCCTTCAGGAACAAACTGCTCCAGTGTGGGTCCTCAACAGGTCCTCTCCATGGGCTGGAGCTTCCCTCAGGGCGTATCTGCTTGCTCTGGTGTGGAGCCCTCCACAGGCTGTAGTGGGACAACCTACCTCACCATGGTCTTCTCCACGGGCTGCAGGGAAAAAACTGCTCCAGTGCCTGAAGCACCTCCTCCTCCTCCTTCTTCACTGACCTGGGGGTCTGCAGGGCTGTTTCTCTCACATTTTCTCACTCTTCTCTCACAGCTGCTGCACAACATTTTTTACCCTTTCTTAAATAAGTTATCACGGAGGTACTACCAACAAAATGTAAGGAACTCAGATTTGGCCAGCGTTGGGTCCATTTTAGAGGACTGGAACTGGCTCTGTCTGACACGGGGGGCAGCTTCTGGTGTCCTCTCACAGCAGCCACCACTGCAGCCTCTCTACTACCAAAACTTTGCCATGTAAACCAATACACATACCAACGTCAATAACATCTGGCTTAGGGATTTATTCTCAGATCTCTTACTCACTGAATTCTCAGGCAAAACTGCTGCATATCTGTCCTGGTTAGACTCCGGCACAATCCTTTAAATAGTAGTAGTTTTTCCTCTTACAAGCTAAAGAAAAATCAGTCCCATTATTATTATTTTTTACTGTTCCTTTAAGGTCATCATAAGATTTGTTTGCTTCAGTGAGCACTGTGATCTGTGTACATTTTGTATTTTATAAAAATAGCCTACCTTCTTTTCCCATTGCTGCATGGAGGCTACTTGAAGATGAGACTGGCATAATAAGGTCAGCGCTGCTGGGTAGCGTACCAAACTTGTCAGTAAATGTTAATATCAAAAACAGTATCTCGGAAACATTTTCTTTATTATTCTCACTTGCTTAAGACATGCAGTTTCATGTCTCACCACTTGCTGTCTTCAGTAAAAAAAAAACATGCACAAATTAAAAAAAAAATGCAATTAAAACATTTAATTTAAAAACAGGAAAAGATTCAGAATGTAGTCATCAGAAGGAACAAGTATAGGCAGCTATATATTTAATTTCCTGTACATACTAGCAGTAATGTCTTTTGGGGTGAATTTCTGACATATTTATCACCATCATATCTAGGAACCATGGGTTAAATTCTTTACTATGTATAAATCCTCTTTTCAATGCCTCAGTGGAAGATTCACCATTACAAAAAAATGCTATGCAAATCAAATTACATTTTACTGCCCTAGTAATTCCAATCCTTCTGCCCATTGACCATGCCAACATTCTCTATATGGACACAGTAGACAATCCCAGAAAAAGAAGCAATAAAAATAATAAAACAATGAAAGCCTTACAGCACAGGGAGGGAGACAAGAGATTAATTTTCTGGGAAAAGAAATGAGAAAGGTGACAACGGAAGGGCAACATCTGAAAAATGTGGAGAAGAACTAGTCACCCATTCATATTTTCCTAACGTGTAAGCAAAGGAAAAGGCAATCTGTTTCCAGCTGTGGGCCTTTGCATCATGTTCTGCCCTTGGTGTATGCAAACTTGAATCTCAAGTATGTGTTATATGAAATGTGGTGCCTGCACCCAAATTTACTGCACTAAACAAGGAACAGAATACATGAAAGTCTTTGTGGTATATCAGCATGGATGTCAGTGGCAACGCTGAGCTCACGTTGCCTGCATCCCAGAAACTGGGGTGTGCGTGACAGTAAGTCTGTGCTAATAAGCGTTGATAAGAGGTGCACCATAGTATATCTTTACACTAATATAGTAATCTGGGTACGATTTAGCTTGGAGGAAAGTGGAGAGATCTGGTATGTGGGTATAGCAGGCTCCAGCCTGCTGGCAAAGATCTACACACATGTACCCACCAGTAACCAGGTTCCAAACTACTGAAGGCTTTTTAGATATTGTTTAGAAAATACCTTTTCCCCTTTGATATTTTCAGGTAATTTAATTTGAACCCATTTTTGCTTTCCTCTTTGGTGAAGAAAAACAACAGATTTGTCAAAGTGATTCACAGAGGTGGTTGTGGGTAACATGCAGTCTAATCCACCTCCTTTCACTAAGCAACTGAAAGATTTACAGCTGAGCTCCCTGAGTGGGGAGGGAACAGAGGGAATCTAAAAGCATGTAAAAGCACTTAACTCTTTATTCAATAAGCACAGGATTTATTCCACAATCTTTTCAGCAAATACATTTATGTTTTTTACATCTGTGATGGCTTAGCATTCTGACAGAAAATTTTCCATTGTTTATTCAGACTTGTCCAGTAGTAAAGGATTGCTCTGCAATCTCTGTATTTTCAGAACATTTAGGGCAAAAGGAAGGTTCTATTTGGAGACTGCACTTAAAAAATCCTGAGGCAAGAGGTTGCATAGCAATGGGAAGAGTGCATGTTCAATACTGAATCATCATCCTTGCCTTTCTGTTACTATGGAGATAGTAACTGCTGCTTCACAGCTTATTCTGCCATCTTCACAGCTGCAACAGGAGCTTTGGTAGGGTGCATATGATGTCTCTGCTCCTCATACCTTCTCTGTCCTTTACAAACACAACAAAAGAAACTGATTATTTTTCAGTTTGTGCTTAGATCCCAGCTTGCTGAAGTACCATGTCACTGCTGTGTCTACCAGTGTCAGTGCATCCTGGGGCTGTGTGAAGCTCAAGGGATTAAGACTGATCCTTTAAACACATACACCTCTAAAAGTACTACTGTGAATTATCTCTTTTCAGTCTAAGAGCCTACATACAGGATACCTTTTCCACCCATTTTTTGAGTACTTCATACATACATTCAACTTAATATTGGAATGTGAAAACCGTTATAATTAATGTACAAGTACAATGTACATTTATCAAGTATTTTGTATTCTAGGGCTATAGTGAGGGAGAAAGGGAGGGGAGTTAAGCAGCTGATGACTCCAGGTATGAGAGGGAGGCATATGGCAAGGAGCCATCTCTCTCTTGTTGTGCCAAAAACATTTTAGCTAACACATTGAACAGAGAAGTAGGTCATATGATGATTTCTTTTTATGAACAGCACTTGACAGGCTGCACTAGTTCCGAAGTATGTCTGATTTTTTGAAAGGCATTTCTTCTTTCAGGGTTGGAGAAGCAGCTACAACATTTAATGTGCTTCCAATAATGTCAAATGCTACTTTAACTCCATCAAGTCAAGACCATTTCTTCGTAACCAGGGCTACCATATATTTAGTTTTTTACACTGAAAAAAACACCTACTCTTTTCCACTGAGCTATCTTGCCTGCATGGGCTTTGAAGAATTGCCTTCTTGTTTGAACTTTTGCCTGTATAATACTTTGTTGCAGCCAAAAGGGGTCAAACTAGTCTGCAAGTGCTGTATGACAGCAATGACCATGTGAGTTCAGATCTTTCATCAGGGGCCATCTAGCAAGTATGGAAATCATGAGATGTTCTCATGGATGTGCTCCACAGCCAGGGGTACATATGCAATAAAAGCAAAGCTTTTCAGAAAACATCAGTCTTTCTGCCCATTTACTAAGCAACAGAGCAGCACTGCAATCACCTGAGAAGCTTCAGAAAGATTATCTGCTCAGTGTTATTTTATTACCTTTGTTGAATTTGGTGTACAGGCTCAATCCTTTGACCGACATAAGATGTAAATAATGTTTTGCTTATACCTTTTAATTTTTGCAATTCATATCGCCTACCTTTGAGCATAAATTTTGTGAAGATTACACACTCTCTGACTCATCTAAGTGAAACACTCAGGTTGCGCTGTACATCAAAATTGTCTAATGTTAACGCTGAGTGGACAAATGCCTTGGTATATTACGCTGGTCTTCTGCTGTTTCAAAGCCCTCTCGACGTTACGTTCGGCGAGGTGCAAATCACTCTCAGCTCCTCTATTTGCTCTGTCTAAGGGCCAGCCCATTCCCCATTATCGTCGATCACGCTCCTTCCCTAAGCACAATTCCCGTAAGACTGGAGGCTGGTTTGCATCCCATTAGGACTAATGGCCGCCGCATGCATACTTCATGCGCGCCTCAGAGACAAAATGGATTTCACCAAGGCCGTTGGGCGGGCGTTGCCCGACGGCGGGGCGAGCTGCCAGGCCGCCCTGACGGGCTGCGGCGGCGGCGGCGGCGAGGGGGCGGCCGCCGACCGGGGCTCGCCTCGGCCCACGGGCGCTGTCCGCGGTGCTGGAGCGGGCGCCGGCGCGGGAGCGCCACCGCCAACCGCCAACCGGCAACCGCCACCGCCACCGCCACCGCCAACCGGCAACCGCCACCGGCAACCGCCACCGGCAACCGGCAACCGCCACCGCCACCGCCACCGGCAACCGGCAACCGCCACCGGCAACCGGCAACCGCCACCCGCCACCGGCAACAGCCACCGCCAACGCCACCCGCCAACGCCGCGCCTCCCCGCAGGCACCACGGCAGAAGGCACAGCAAAAGCTAGAAGTTGTATTAACTCCCTGACTGCAGACAGATAGAAACCATGCGAGACAGTCTTACCTGCGCTCGTCAAAATAATAATCCTAACTAATTACTCTGGGAGAATATTAATTCTTATACAAACATCTTTATATGATGTCCTCTCCCATGGGGGGAGGCGGGGGAGGGAACGGACTAGATGAGTTTTCAAGGTCCCTTCCAAACCAAACCTTTCTATGATTCTATGAACACTCTAAGCAGATTAAAACAGTTCTAATCCCTTTCCAAAACAGACACATTTGGATATCAAGGTCACCAGAATAAACCAGCTTTCTCCGGCAGGAGAAAATCATCTGCCATGATTTTTGGCAGTGACTGTTTCAGAATCTGCTGTAGGTTTAAAACAAATTATCAAATTTAATTTATGACTGGGTTCTTGTGACCAAGTGTAAGTTAGCAGTCAGCTGGTTTTAACAGTGCACTTTCAGAGATCCCATGTTCTTTCTTGAAAACAGGAGAACACCTAGGCTGAACTTAAGAAGAAACCTGGATTTTCGATTATATTCTTTTTCCTCTGGAATTAATAAAGTAGTTCAAAGAGATCAGAGAAAGACAAGATCAAACATCTGAGTCAAGGAGGCATGACAACAGGGTGATAGTAAGCGCTTCATATGGGGACCCTAGGAGTTTTGGGAAGGAGGCTTATTAGGAAGATAAATGGGACATAGGAAGCTGTTCTCTGGTTGGCAAGTGTCCAGAGAAGGACATGAATGAGAAGCACATAAACAGAGGTTATAAAGCAGTCACACTCATAAGCAGTGCAGAAAAGCACTCCTGAGACAAAGAAAAAAGGATGGAAATCACAAAGAGAGATACCAAAGAAGGGCTACCTAGCTTGTAGGCCTGGAAAATCCCTGGGGGTCCTTTAGGAGTGTCTAATTAACTCCATTGCTATCCTACAATTTGATTAGCTGTTACTTTTCACTCTTTTTTTTTCTTTTTTTTTCCTTCCTTAATAGGCATTTGTAAATATTTACTGAAGAGTGAAAAAAAGGTCAAAATTAATGGATTTGAATGTCCAGGTGACCAACTTTCTTTCAACTTACAGTATTCAAAGCATGTGAGTAGCTTCATTAAAAAGATGGATTTTTTCATAGTCTCAGCTGTGACACTTGCCATGGGACAGATGGCACTGTCCAAAACAGATTCCACTGATTTATGCCATATAGAATTAAATTACTCAAATATTATGACAGACTTCATGGAAAGAAAGTGTTCTTAATTTTACACTATGTTTTTCTTGGCTTCATTCATCTCCTTACTCCTGTTTACGAATCTTTGTCATTTTAAACAATGTATGTCCTTCAAAGAAGGTGTATAGTACTCCAGAACAGTACTGACATGTCTGACTCAGCTGTCTTTGAGACAGGCTCACTGTAATTGATGTAAGCATGTTAAAAAGGGATGGAATTACTCAACATTTGCATTTTGGTTTTGTTGCTTGAATATGTTTTGTAGGAGAATTTCTTAGAAGGGCAACAAACAGTACCATGGCCAAGGCTTTTATATCCTACAGCTTCATTTATTCATGCCCTTAACTGTTGCTGGTTTTTTGTCCACACCTCTGAAAGGGTGCAGCCCAGTGGATCTTATTTTATTAACAGGATATTCGGCTAGAAGCTCTCTGTCAGATCAAATCATTGCTCAACAAAGTAACAGGAGCAGTGTGAAGTAGCAGGTTTTCCATTAAAATTCTGCCTAGAACAAAGGTGCAGTTCTGCAGCTAAGGACTTAGTGCATGTCTCTGTTTTCTGTTTTGGAAGGGGCACAACAATCGCATGCTAAGTACATTTAAACAGCTTCATTCTTTGGATCCAGATCAAGAAGGAAGATATCTTTTACCAGTGTGCCCAAGACAGGATTCTCTAAGAAGAACACAGCTGTTGCTGTGTTATCTCATCTCTTCTTCTCAAAAGGCAAGTCTTTTCTTGTTTAAAGTGTGAAGGAGATTTATCATTCCTATTGTACGAACATTGTTGGCCCAACCTCTGCTTTCTTTCCTGAATCAAATCAACAGGATTTGTTCCAGGATTCAGTACTAAAAAGATTAAGAAAATAATGTTTGTGGAAGGGAAATCATTTTGGAAATCCTTCATGATCATAACTTCAAAATAATAGAGCAATCAAGAAATCAGCATGTTTCATCTCAGACAATAACACAGAAATCTTAATCTTTGACTTAATCTTAATCCTTAAAATATTATTTTAGATACCTTTTGGCCTTTTAGAAAGCATTTCATACTAGCTGATTTTAATAGTCTTCATCAGTGTAGGCAGCATTTCCATGTGAGTGAAAAACAGCCCAGATTTGCTGTACAATCCAGCATAACTAGACTGTGTCTGACAGAAAAACAATGGTTATTAATCTGATTGCAGTTCCCTCATGCATTTTTTAAGGATTATTATTTAGCCTTATATTATTTAGCCTCATAATTTTGCAGGAAGACGTAACGTTATTGCAAAATTCTGACATACAAAAATTTATCTTTTTAAAGTTTGCTGAGTATTGAAGTGTATAAAGGGAACATTCCTCTACCAAGAGGGTAGTCAAACACTGGAACAGGCTTCCTAGAGAAGTGGTCATGCCTGTCAATGTTCAAGAGGCATTTGGACAATGCCTTTACTAACATGCTTTAACTTTTGGTCAGCCCTGAAGTGGTCAGGCAGCTGGGCTAGATGACTGTTGTAGGTCTCTTCCAGCTATTCTGTTCTGTTCTGTTCTATTCTATTCTGTCCTGTTCTGTTCTACATAATTATTTGATTTGATGTACAATATTTTTACCCTTTGCTTTTATATAATCTGAAAAGTGTTGAAGTCAGAGTACCTTGAGAGGTCAAAATGTGTAAATGAGTACAGTAAGTGTGCTTAACTCATAACATTGCCTAACTGGCAAGGCAGTGTGCTCTTCTTTGGAGATGTGGGCTCACAAGCAGTGGCAAATCATTTTTCTTTGGATTCTGAGGTCTTCTTGGTGCTTAGTGTGCAGTTTAGAAAAGCAGCATGTGGTATACGCAGTTCTTTCTGACTTGATCTGTTGTGGGTATATATTGAAGTTCATTGCTGTTACTTTCTTCCTTGATGTTAAGCCATAAATATGCTACAGGGAGGAAAGGAAGAGCAGTGAATTTTTATGGGAACAGCTCATGATTTTGAATAAAGTGTAAGCAACACCATTACAGACAGGTGCCCTAGTTTTTGCTGTCATAAGTTTTTGCAGTGAGAAATAGCTGGGTTTCCTCTTCTGTGCTATCTTCATAGGAAAATGAAAGCTGAAATTCTCATTTATATTTTAAGTCCCCCCATGCCAAGGATGTCCATGGCCATGTGCTTCACTGAGTCACACTTAAATTCAGCTTTACTCCACAGTTAGCCCTGCTGAAGTCAGCATACATAAAGGAAGTACATGACCTTGAATGTCAGCTTTTACTCTTCTATAGATATGCACAGTCTCATTTGACATTTACCAGAATTATCTGGCTCATATAAAAAGTTCATATGGAGTTTCTGTACAAGCAATTTTTTGGTTCTGTATGCTATGAAGAAGGGATACCTTAATGTATCTAGCATCTGTGAAATCTATCTCAAATATTCTCTCAATTCTTTATTGTTTTCAGTTTTGTTGCAAAACCACACATAATACCTTTGCTGTTCAAAAGACCTAAGAAAAGGTTCTCTGTAGATTCTTTTACCTACATTGAGTTTATATGAAACAAGTTTGTTTCATCCTTATTTGATGAAACTTGTGATTCTCATAATCAGTTAAGAAAAAATACTTTTTTCAATAATTTGGAATTAAGAAGGAAAAGGCACTCCATCTGATCTGCCATGCTTATTTGCTTTAATTTCCCCTAATAATTTAAAGTAGTTTCCTCTTTCCCAGTCAGTACTGCTCAGCGAAGGCTGTGATACTGCTCAGCTCTTCCATCAATTTCACACTTGGAGTTTGAGTGCATAGAATAAGTTACCACACATCATTTTTTCCACAGTAATTGTCCGTGTGCCCTCTTAACCCTAAAAAGTGTGAAGTAATTTAAGATGGCTTACTCTTTATAGATTGAAAGGCAATTCCCCATTCATGTGAGAGAAGCAAACAATTCCAGAGCCGGTTGCTGCAAAGCAGCTGATTACGGTAACTTGCTGATGTGTTGATTCACCCTAGAACCATCTTTTGCGTGGGAAGACTCATGATCAGCTGTCTAACCTGGCATACACTGAAGCACTGGTCATGTTTTAGCAAATTTTATAAAGCTCAGAATTTTGTACCATTTTTATACACTCAAGATCATGATTAAATCTCTACAGACATTAAGCAAGTAAAGTATCTGTGTTAAGCATAAATTATCCTCACTCTTCAGAAAGGTCAAATTTAATAGAGTTTCTAAAGTCTCTCAATTTATTCAAGGAAAATGCAAGCAAAATACTCCATACAAAAAGGCAACTGCCATCTATGGACTGAAAGAAGTGAACAAATTTATCAACTGAAATAGAGGCTGAACTTCCCCAGTCTGACACAAGGGTGATGTAATTCAAGTCATTTTAGCCTGCATTGAAAAATGGCTAAATTAACTCAAATGACTTTGCATCTGTCATAAAAATAAGTATGTAATTCATCACTACAGCTCAATTAATGCAAGTTATCTTGCTATGTTATAGAAACCTTGTGCCTGAATCCTTTCATTTATTAGGATCATTTAAGGACCAGTTTTAGTGTACAGATAATTTGCTTCATCACCTGTGAAGAAGGAATATGACAGTAATTTTGTACAGCTATCAGCTGTGCACACAGTTTTGTCAGTAAGAAGATGCTATTCCCTGTTTCTCAGCCTATGCCGACTATGGGAAAGAACAAGATGTCAGCCTGTGAAACTGTAACTTTTCATTGCACCTGGCGCAGCCTTAGAATAAAAGCATGGTGACTTCATTGGAGTCAGTCCTTTGTGCTTTTACAAGTAAATATAGCATTGGGTTTGAGGTTTATGGAGTTTTTCAGAAATTCACTAGCTTCTGATCTGTCCACAAGCAAAGACATTAACCTGTAATAAAAACAAATTATAAGTGATGCAAAATAACTATGAAGTGTCTCATACTGTGAGATGTATTTTCATTTACTTTATTAAAGTTTTTATATTGCAAAAATAAATGAATTTTATTTGTCACATAAACTGTGTAAGGGAACAAAGGATAAATTTACTATGAACTTAATTAAATTGCTACGTATAATGCCAAGGAAGATCACTGGCAACACAATACATCCTCTTGGACCAAAGGTGTTTAAAGAGATAATTTACCTGATGATAATGGGCTTTGAGATTACAAATGCTGGTTATTTGCTTTGGAGCTAGCTATTTCTGATGAAATTATCATACTAAATATATTGCTTTTATGAAAGAATTAATCATAATTGCTTTTCTCTAAGATGTGCTGAATACATATAGAGCTGAGCAATTAATAAATACCATGTTGTGTCATTTGTGTATGCCATAGATTCAGAAAATGGCAAAAGAAATTATTTTCCTTTCATTTGCATCTATGAAGATTGTGAGCATTCTCAATGAATGCAGCAAAATTGCATCAATAAACATTAGCATAGAAGAGGAAAATTGACTCAGACTGCACTAACTACCCATCAGCAGACCCTAAGTGCCTCTGTGAAAAATTGTTAGATAATGTGCCAAATTTCTTCAGTTCTGTGCTCATGGAAAGAATTTGACCCTTAGTCTTTAATCTTCTTCAAGAAAATAGTTTGAAAAAAATTATGGAAATGAATATCTGTTTGTATAGACAGGCATATTTTTTCCAGCTCTAATTAATATCTTGCCACTGATTGAATGGCTATAGAAAACAGGTTTGGGAGACGTCCACCTGAGAATTACCAAAGCCCTCAAGTGTTGTCCTTTCCTTGGCTGTGCGACAACCCTTCAGCTGAGGTAAAGGAGGTACCACCACATCCTGACTAAGGTACTCAGTCACCTGAGCCATCAGCTATATGCAAGGGGACATGAGGAAGACGTGTTTCAGTAAGTCTGTCCTCAGAGCCAGTGATCTAGACTGTGGGTTGCAGAACAGTCCTAGACATTGATTAGCTGCACACTATGAAATCTCAGATGGTTGTGCATATGCCAGTCAAGAGAAGTGAAGGGTCCATGGATGCTTTCTCACTGAAAAATTCAGAAAATTTAGGAGGGAGAGCAGGTAGTTGATTGTCTGAGGAACTAGATTTTGGCCATCTCTCCCAAATATGCAATCAATTGCCTAAGGTGCTCTCCATAATGGTGTAAGGAATGCAGTTGTGCAAGAGAATTTAAATGTGAAATATAGACGAAGAAGCAGGAGACATCATATTTTTACATCTGTGTGTCGTTTTCCACATTTCCACTGTCCCTTCCCCCATTCATACACACAAGTCAAAAGGCCAGCCAGTATCTCACACTAGATACTGAAGAAGCATTCATTCAGACACATGGATGTGAAATATTACTTCTTTTATCAGATTCCCTCTTCCTAAACTAAATAATTTCAAACGTTTTGGATTGGGATCTCTACTGGATTTTTTTTATAAATACATGATTAGCAATTGCAAACGATGTCCACATCTAACCCACAATTGAATTGTTAGCAGAGCTCCACTCCTAGTACGTATTCACCAAAAACTGCATGCTGTGCTTTCCTCGGAAAGCAGTAAACTCCTCTGTATGCATTTCAGCGGTTGTATGGCTTATGTTGCCTTCATCTTTGCCTAGAAGCAGAGCATCTGAACAGTAAACTAATTTTAAATCCTTTAAAATTATCTATAAAGTTAGAAGCATTTAGCATGCTGATAAGACATTAAAATCAAGTGAGTTTTTACTACAGTTCTGTAGGATACTAAGATATGGAAGATCATTTATCATTAAATCTCAATAAGAATAGAACTGGCAATATTAGAACTGACAATCTTATGAATATAATGAGATTGACTTTGAGCCTAAATAATAATAGTTGATTCAAGTTGTAAGCTACTGTGGTGTTATGACGACTGGGTCACTCAAATAATGTTACTTCAGTGAACTGATTTCAAAATTGGTAGCCTGGAAACTTCTATAATGGCATTAAATGCTGTAAAATTGAGAGTAGCACTGCATTTTTTCCTGACCTACATTTCCGCAGTATTTCTGAAAGGCATTAGCGCAACTGGTTTGATGCAGATGTGGGATTTAGAAGCAAGGTGTAACAGATCTCATTATTATTTCAAAAAACTTAAAACAGAACCTGCTATCTAATGCTTTATATTAATTCCATGATATCACTACAATTTGTATTTGTGTCGGACAGGATGAAAGTGATTACCCTCTATCTCAATCCTGAAGGCTTTGGCAAAGGGATGTTAACTACTGCAGGAATTTTTGCAGCACTTTATCAAGTTAATTGCCACTGACTATACTTTTTTCTTCATGGAGATATAATTATTACATTTATTGTGATCAGAAAAAATGTCTAGCACAATTCATAGGAAACTTCAGAGTCTATTAGAAGAATGAAGAGTGCTTTTGCCCACCAAGAATCATTAGCTCGCATAGGTCAGATCTCCGATGAAGCCCGTGAAAGCAGGTGTGTTGGGCAGCTCTGGTCAGAGCAAGGTTCTTCCTGTTCTCTGAGCTTTTCCATTTAAGAGCCTCTGCCACGCTCCTTCTGTAGCAGTGCTTGCTACCAGCTTGGTCCCTTGAGACTGCTCTGTAATTAAAGCATTGGACAGTTGCATTTGTCTCCCTAACATCTAAGTGAATCTTTAAGGGACTTTCTTTTCCCCTGCACAATTATAAAAGATGTGATTTCTCTAAAACCCTAAAAATAGCGGGCAAAGTAAAAGAAAATTGATAAATTAGTTACCAGGAATTTTTATTCCCATTCACATAGTAACAGCTTCTCTAAGAGTTGAAATAGATGTGCATTAGGAAAAAAATCTCTTTTTTCCCATTGTTCATACAGCATAAGGGGTATGATTTTATGTCAAGTTAATGTGTCTGGAGACATTGGTGTGTGACTATAATTACTCTGAGTGGAGAACTGATTTAATGATTCTGAAAAAAGTTCATTTTCTTACACCGGCTTGAATTATCTTTGTATTTGTATATGCATAGAAAGACAGATTTACATATACATATGGGTAATAATATATGTGCTTATAGGACTTTCTGTTGATACTTAGGTCTGACAAGTTACACAAACCACTGAAGAATATAGGGATACAGATATTTTTACCTCAGTTTTAGCATTTCTTTTTCAGCAATTGTGACCAAAGTTACTACATCTGTTTCAAGAGAAAATGACTACAATACTGCCAAATAAAATGATAAAACGGCAATTACAATTTACACGCTGCTCATTTAAAAAACTGTTTCTCAGAAACATCATTTTTAGGTCATCTGATCTGCCCCTCTTCTCCCATAGCACCTAAAACCTTTGCACAAAGTAAATTCTATATATCAGGAGCGATGAAAAGAACTGAAAGAGTTCTAGTTATAGAAGAGTCAACTAAATTAATTTTCAGTGTTGGACAATTTGGAGACTTCAGTAGCTAGGAACTATGAGAAGCTAGAGGAGAAGCTAGAGGTCCAACCGCAGGATCCCCCCCACCCACTGCAAAGATCACTGAGGGTCTTCTCCTCTTGGTTGCTGACACGGAGCTCATTACCCCGGTTGCCGTTGCCCTCTTCCTGAAGTTGAGCGGGGCTAGACTGTCTCTGGGCATTTTCCTTTTCCAGGCATCAAGGGTACTTCCCCAGAAACATCTCCATGGCACTGGAGTGTGATTCTTCCTGGTGCAGCCATTCCCATCCCCGTAGCCTAATTAAAGTCACTGTGCCATGGGACAAATATAAGCATCCTCATATGGAGTCAGCTGGGAAAGGTGTGACCTGCAATACCTGGCTGTAATCACTGAGGTGTCATTTCAGTAACTAAAATACTTTCCTGGTTTTTTTAATGTGTTATTCTTCAGACCAATATCCTAAGGATGTTAAATACCCTCTGATCAAAGATAGCAAATTTCTGATAAACTAATGCCTTACATCAGCCTTGTTCTTGCTGTTACGAGAAAATGGCTGTCAAAAGCCTTGAAAATTACTCACTTCTTCATATTAATTTAAACATATCTTTTATTTCTTTTAGATATAATCTTTCTATATGTATTTATTTACATATATATTATATGATTCATTTAATCTTATACATTATATGCACGTTTAAGTATATATCTCCTTACAAAATACCTTCAAGTCATGAAAAATATTTAACTTTCATTTCTCTGATACATTTTTACAATCCAGAATTTGTCAACATTTTCTTAAAATGGCCCGATCTTAAGAGCCTTGCCTTTCATTTCATGACACCTTAGCAATCATATACACCAAATGAAAGACTAATACAATTATTGTGGTTTAGGAGTATATGTGCAACTGAAGTCAGCGGTTACCCGATTAGAAAGCGTTCTTTCTCTCTCCATTGTGCATACTTTGTAGAAATTATTCATGTTAGGCATGAGACCAACTTTGGCAGTACACGGGTTTTGTTTTACTACTCCCATCCTTCCAGAATTACAGCTAAAGGCCCAGCACTGTGTTCCCTGGGAAACATCGTGGTTAGTGACTGGAAGCTACAGCTCGGCAGCTGGGAAAGGCACAGGGAGTTGGGCTTGTTTGTACCCACTGGATTGCTTTCTCCTCTGCAGCGCCAGCACGGTAGCTTCACAACACTCTGCAGGTGGCTATTCTGGGTCTGTTTCTGAGCATCTGAAAATGCAATCATATGATTTCATTTCCCACACAGCCTTATCAAGTGGCCATGAATAATATTTTATGACAAATTTAACCCCTCTCTGACCCTGTAGGTAGGCTCAGGGTTGCTGACAGAGGAAAATAATTTTGTTTCTCTCGTCCATTTCATTCCCACTTTGCCCTTCCATTCAAAATGTAGGTGTAATCTGTCATCTTCACCTTCTCCAAAACAGCTGTCACTTTTCAAGGCTGTAATGCCACTCTTGAGCCAGCCAGGAGAGGGTGCTGGAGAACACAGCCTGCCAAACGGCTGCCTGGGTACTTTCGTTCCTCAAAATGCAAACCAAAGTCCATTCAAGTTATTCTGCTTTCCTGTTATCCCACCTCTTTACTTCATTCCCTTGCTAATTCAGACTTCTTGCTGCCCACTGTATCCCTTTCAACTGACATACTACAAGTGCAGGCAAATAATATACCCAGATCTCTTCAGGTGTGGAATTTTATTGAGAAGGATTCATCTGTTATTTGGAAAAGATTTAACATCCCCTAATCTTAAACATGAATTTAGATATTTGCGGCACGCATGTACCTGTTTAAAGGTTCCATAGAAAATCATAGAACCATAGAATGATAGAATGGTTTGGGTTGGAAGGGACCTCAAAGATCATCTAGTTCCAACCCTCCTGCCATGGGCAGGGACACCTTCCACTAGACCAGGTTGCTCAAAGCTCCATCCAACCTGGCCTTGAACACTTGGATGGATGGGGCATCTACCACCTCTCTGGGCAGCCTGATCCAATGCCTCACCATCTTCACAGTGAAGAACTTCTTCCTTACATCCAATCTAAGTCTACCCTCTTTTACTTTAAAATTGTTGCCCTTTGTCCTGTCACTACAGACCTTGGTAAAAAACCTTTCTCCAACTGCCTTATAAACCTTCTTTATTGAAATGCTGCGGTAAGGTGTTCCTGAAGCCGTCTCTTCTCCAGGCTGAGCAACCCCGACTCTCTCAGCCTGTCTTCATAGGAGAGGTGTTGCAGCCCTCTGACCATTTTCATGGCCCTGCCCTGGACCCACCCCAACAGGCCCATGTCTTTCTTGTGCTGGGGACCCCAGAACAGGACTCAGTACTACAGGTGGGGTCTCACCAGAGCAGAGTGAAGGTGGAGAATCACCTCCCTCAACCTACCAGACATGCTTCTTTTGATGCAGCTCAGGATACAGTTGGCTTTCCGGGCTGCAAGCTCACGTTGCCATCTCATGTCCATTTTTTCATCCACCGGTATCTCCAAGTCCTTCTCTGCAGGACTGCTCTCAATCACCAGCCTGTATTGATACTGGCCATTGCCGCGGCCCAGCTGCAGGACCTCGCGCTTAGCCTTCTTGAACTTCACAGGCCCACTTCTCAAGCCTGTCCAGGTCCCTCTGAATGGCATCCCTTCCCTCAAGCCTATCAACTGCACCACTCAGCTTGGTGTCACCTCCAGACTTGCCGCGGGTCCACTCAATCTCCACTGTCTATGTCATTAATAAAGATATTGAACAGTACCAGTCTCAGTGTAGACCCCTGAGAGACAGCACTTGTCACTGACCTCCATTTGGACATTGAGCCATTGACTGCAACTCTTTAGATGCAGCCATCCAGCAAATTCCTTATCCATCAAATAGTCCATTCAAGTTCCAAAGAACAAATTTAGTAATTTTCTTAGCCTGGAGCCTGGAACTAGGAAACAGAAGTCTTCTGGAATAGGAAGTATTTAGTGCACCATCTGACCTTTTAAATTAGAATTTTTCTGATATTTTTACTGGTAATGCTGGTACAGTACAGCTACTTTTACAAATGCTGCTATGATCCCCTGACTTTCAAAAGTGACAAAAAGCAGTAATAATTAAAGAATAAAACCAGGAAAGGTGGCATTATATTCAGCCAGACAAAACATGCAGGCTAGTAAGTATTTATGGCAACAAACATAGCGTATAACTTTAACAGTCACCTGTGTTCTCCAGCCTTAATAGCAGAAGCACCTTTGTGTGACCCATCAAAACAAATGAGGGAGTTTTTTGCCATGTTGTTAAAATGAACTGCATCATTATTTTCTTCTGGCGCGATTAATTTACTCTATCCCATTTGGAAAACTTTTTTCCTAAGTTCACCTGATTTATTTTTTTATTGCTTTCAGAATTAGCCTTAATTATTTTTAAATGCATGTGAGTTTCCAAATGGAGGAACTCAGCTCACCTGGTCTGTGTCAAGTTGTTAGAGCAAACTTTTAACTGGAGGCAATGTGTATAATTCATCAGTTCAATCATCTGAGGACAGAACAAGAGACAGCAAGGCTGCCCTTTTGTTATTCAGCTCTGGGAATGGAATAGAAGCTACAACCTTCCTAGGGTGCCTTTTCCACCCATAATGCCTGACTCCATAGGACAAACAGACGTCCTTCCCCCAGAACGCCCTGACGGAGCAGCTGGGGAACATGCCAGCAACATCCAGGGGCTGTGCCAACACACGTCCCGTCTTTTCTGCGCTAGACGTATGGGGGGAAGCAGTAGGTAAGGGAAGGAAGGGGTTAAGGATGGGAGAGTGACCTCTTCCACCCTAGAAGGACTTGTGCAATTGAGGACTGAGCAGCTGGTCACAGGAAAAAGCAGTGACCAGAGAGGAAAAATCCAACAAAATGTAGTGATGTGACCACATAGCTAATTATGCTGTGGACAGCCGTTCTGCAGAACGCGGTGGACTTTGAGAGCGTAGATAGAGATGGCTGCAGAAAACAACTGGGCAAATTCATGGATTAAAAGCCAGCTAGACCTATAAAATACAACGGCTTCACCTCTGCTGCAGAAAGCCCTTGACCTACAAATTGCCACAGGCTGAGAAAATATTTTGCAAACGTATCACTGCGTGCATAACCCTGCCCTTCTATGCTTTCTCATGCACGCAGTGCCGGCCAGTGGCAGGCGGGACACTGTCACACAGTCCTTTAGCCTGGGCTCCTATGGCCTCTCTTAGGTTGTCACTAGCTTACGTGTTTGCATTATAATAAATATGGATTTGAAAACCAAGGGGGGAAAATTGATTTACCCCCAACATTTCCAAGTTATGTTTGACAGTACAGCATCAGTTTTATGCCTGTTTAATTCTGAAGGCCACCTTTCAGTGTGGTATTTTAGCTTATAGCTTTTTCCCTTGTATTTAAAAATGTATTCAACTTTAGCATTATTTACTGCATTTCTAATCTAGGATGAGTACCTGCCAGAACACATCCCTTCTGAAGACAGTATATTTTCTGGTTTTGATACGGAGGAAGAATTTCTATTAATTCCATAGAAAATTCTGTTTAGCTGGAGTAAAATTAGCAGACATAATTTATAATACTATGCAGGGAGACCATAGTTATGAATTACTTTGTCTTTCCAAATCTTGCTATGTATTTACTACCTAACACCAAACACAATTTTCTTTTAAGAGGTAAAATCAGAACATAATTAAATAGCTTCATTAGATTGATTTTTGATTATTTTATTATTTAAAAAAGCACACATACACACTTTATTCCTAGATAAATACATTTATTATATATACATACAAATATATATAGGTTTATGGTATTTGTTCTCATCTTTGAGATGCCCACTTTCTGAAAAAAAAATAATAATTAGACATTATGTTTTAAAATGTAGTGACATGAATATACATATTAAGCTGTCAAATGTTTTAGTGAAAATAAACACTCCGGCCAACACTTCAGTGGAAATTTACTCTAAAAGGACTATCAGATAACAGATTTTAATTGCAAGACAAACTTATTACTCTCATATAAGTGAAAAAAAAAGTGATGCAACTAGCAAGGGACATTTAGAATACTTCAATAACAAGAGAAAAATGCAAACTGTTAGTCTGCCACTCAGTGGGTATGAACAAATGATGCTGCCAAGTTTCATTTCACGAAAAAGGTAACTTGCCAATCAAGTGGTTACCATGGGTGACAACTGTGAAAGATCTCAGCTTTGAAAAGGGGTGCAAGAAGTTAAGAAGACTGAAGCTGCTGCATCCCAAGGAGTCGATCGAACATGCCAGGAACCAGTCCCTGGCACAAAGGCTGACTGGCACAGACACAGCCCTGTTACTAAACTCCCAGGCAACAACGATCCCTGCTGCAGTCTGAAGGGCAACGGGGCTGAAGAGCCTAGAGAAGTAGATTTTATTCTGGTAAAATCCACTGATGTTCAACTGGGAGCCAGCCACAGCGTTGGCCTCATCTCAGTTTCCCCCCAGTGCTAACGAAAATGATCATTTTTGCATAATCTGTAAGCATCCGGAAGAACAGGAGATGACTAACAGCCAATGTGGATTAGTTAAGAATAAATTATGTCAAGCCAATATAAATTCCTTTGTGACAGGGTGACAGGCCTGTGGGTAAGAGAGAAACAGCTGAAGTCATATATTTTGATTTTAGTCCTTCTTCTGACACTGTACTGACACTGCATTCTCAAAGCAAAGTAGGGACACGTGATAGAGATGAAAATATCATTGACTGGGTGTGAAACCAGTTACAAAATCGTATCGGGGGACAGTTATCAATGGTTCACTGTAAAAATGACAGCATATATTTCAGTAGGGTCCTCAGGGATCTGCCTTGGGTCTGGCAAGCAGTACCATTAATAGCCTGCATGATGAAATAAGGAGTATATGATTAATGTGCAGACAATTCCAAGCTGAATGGGACTGTCAGTGTTTTGAAGAATGCTTAGAATTCAAAATCATCCTAACAAATTATATCATCTCAGCATAACAGGATAATTTTCTAAAAAGGATAAATGAAAATTAATGAAGGAATAATGAGCTGCACAGAATGAGGAAGAACTTGTTAGGTAGCAGTTCTGCAGTAAAGGATCAGGACTGCTGTGAAACACAAGCTAACTCCACTGTCATATGAGCAGAAAAAACCACATAATGGTTTCTATAGATGCTAAGCATGAAGTACTTCCTCAGCTCACAGGGGCTCAACTGGGATAGCCTGTCCAGGTTTGGATGCCACTTAGAGCTGCTATAGGTGTGATGGGTCCTACAAAGCAAGACCTTCAAACAGAAGTTTGCACAAAATACAACTGTTAGGCATACATAAGAGAGAAGCAGAGGGCAATAGTCAAGTGCACAAAAAGTTGCTACAAAGACAAAAAGGGCACTCTCTTCTTCATGGCTGTGGTGGACAGGATAAGAAGTAACGAGTTTAACACTTTAGCACAGAACGTGCACACCAAACACCTAGTAAAGATAATGAAGAGTGGACGACTAATTTAGTTGGGGAGGTTATGGACACCATCACTGGAGACTTTTAAGAGCAAATTAGACATGTATCCACCAGAAACAACATAGGTATGTTGAAACTCTTACTACTAGAATAATTTCAATTACCCTTTACAGAGAACACTATTTATTATTTGATATATTCGACAAAGGAGAGAACCAAAACACACACACTGATGTTAGGAAGGAACCTGATTTGTTATGTGCAGGGACAGTAAGTCAGAGTATCTCCGGATAAGCGTATCCTTGTGCCTTTACTCAGCCTCCGGGACTGCACATTATCTTGGTTTAACGACAGCTGGCAACTAAGCACCACGCAGCCTCTCCCTCACCTCCCTCACAGTGGGATGGGGAGAGAATTGGAAGGGTAAAAGTGAGAAAATTCATGGGTTGAGATAAAGACAGTTTAATAGGTAAAGCAAAAGCTGTGCACGCAAGCAAAGCAAAACAAGGAATTCATCCACCACTTCCCACGGGCAGGCAGGTGTTCAGCCATCTCCAGGAAAGCAGGGCTCCATCACGCGTAAGACTTACTTGGGAAGACAAACGCCATCGCTCTGAACATCCCCCCTTCCTTCTTCTTCCCCCAGCTCTATATGCTGAGCATGACGTCCTGTGGTCTGGAATATCCCTTGGGTCAGTTGGGATCAGCTGTCCCAGCTGTGTCCCCTCCCAACTCCTTGTGCCCCCCCCGGCCTCCTGGCTGGTGGGGTGGGGTGAGGAGCAGAAAAGGCCTTGGCTCTGTGCAAGCACTGCTCAGCAGTAACCAAAACATCCCTGTGTTATCAACAGTTTCCAGCACAAATCCAAAACACAGCCATACCAGCTACTATGAAGAAAATTAACTCCATCCCAGCCAACACCAGCACATACATACACACCGTTGCCTGCAGAATCACAGCTTCTCTCACGCTTCTCCAACATCCCTATTAGAAGCAACATGATAAAATGCCATCTGTACCACTTAGAACATTTCAAATGCATTTATAATTATGACAATGATATTTGCCAAGATCCAGAACCTGCAGGACGATGGTAAAAAAATCCTATTATTAGAAACATTAAAACAACTCCCATGCAAACTTCCTGATTACAGAATAAGGTTGTCTTTAATTTCTTCATTCCATAGAACAAACTGAACTCAGATTTATTTAATATCACCATTATTTTAAATATCAAATGAGGTCAGACTCTTTAACCTAAAAGCATTTCTGAATGGGAAAAATTCCAAGTAAGATTTCATATTGTTCATATTTTTTTCTAGTCCTATTGGGAACTGAATAATGGCTTCTGACAAGGAGCTCAAGAAAGCTTACAAGGGCTTCAATAAAAGCAGAAATAAGTGATCATTAAGAAAAGTTAGAGAAGGCATCATATCATCTAAGAACTGCGAGAAAGCCAGGGAGTATGAACAGCATTTTTGACACACTGCAGTATGAATCCAGTAAGAGATGGAATTACTTCTTCTATGTCTACAGAACATGATATTCTAATTGGAGAAGTAAAAAAATAACACCACCTCTGCTGATGCTATTAGTTGCCTGTCATTGAAAGTGGACCTTGTCAGTGGATGTTTCCACCCTACACAGCACCAAAAAAATACTTGCTTTTAAAATCTCTGTTCTTATCTTAGATTAAAACAAACTTCAGATTTCTGAAATAATGTTTCTTACACATTGACGTAGACAGAAGATGGAATTTTACCAAACTGCATGATATTGTTCACATGATAGAAAAAATGCAAATACCTCACAAAACCAAACGAGAAGCCCGTCATGGCATGGATTTGGACAAGCACATGTAACCAGAATAAGAAATGAGGACTTACTAGTATCATTAATCAAGCTATAGAACTAGTAACGGTTATTTTCGTGCACCAGTTTCTGTATTTTCAGTTCTTACTGTTGGTTCATATTTTAATGCTCCTAAATCTAAAATATGCTGCAGCATGAAACATGCTTCTCAATGACTTCTTATAATTTGTTGTGCCCTTTAACTATAAAACTGTACAATTTATGGGAGATAGCACCAGCTTTAACCTGGAAAGCACGAAAGAAATCTCTGCCCTCTTCAAGAACTGTATGACATCATTAACAATTTCAATACACTGCCTTCTAAGTCACAGGGAGCTGCCAGATAAAAGCACTGTTAATAATGTATATTTCAGTGAAGTCATTAAAATGCTTAGGTCATTTTATGGTTCATGCCAAAACACCCATAAAAGCTAGTGTGATTTTAAAAGTTAGCTGAGGTCATGGAATAAACTGTAGTTTAGACTAATTTTCAAAAGCAACTGAAGAAAAAAAAAACAGAGCAAGGAAAGCTATTTTCAGTTCTCTCTTACAGCTTGAGAATAGGATCAGTGAGAAAATAATAAAATATTATTGATAAGGCAGGACTATAAACTTGAAGTTTGCATTGCAGTCTTTGCTAACAATGTCAATACTTGATTCACTTTCTAAGCTAGAATTTCACCTTATGTTCTTCAGATATATACTCATGATTTATTCTGTGGCACAACAGTGAGAAATTGTACAATACTTGGGAGAAGATGAATAAGGGAACCCTGAAAATGTACTGAATGATTTCCTAGGTGATGCAAAAAGTAGCCAAATTCAGTAACTTTTGGTGGGATTAGACTGTGTGGGATTAGTGATGTGGATATTTTTGACTCATGATGGACTGTGAAAAACAAGTTTAGTGAGGTACAATAGAAAGATGCATTCTAATACATGATATTTGGGGCTACAAATAAACCAATATACAAACTTCTGAAAAATACCTTGAGATATTTGTATTCCTGTTGAAGCATTGCTAAAACTAAGTATTTGTGAGGATTCCCAGTTGGCAAAACCAAAGAGTTCCTTAAAGAAAAAGTTGAACCCGGCTCTGAAATCAAAACTGTTAGCAGTGTGTTCTGACAAACTATAAAGATAAAATCCCCTTTCGTTATCACGCTCTGTATTCTCCAGTCATGTCCACTTTCATCTGCTGCAGTGGAGAAGGGAGTTTCTCCGGAGGTTGAGGTCAGGTTACAGACACAGAGTGTTTGAAAAAGCACTGGAGTATCTGATGAGAAATTGCATCAAGGGCCCTGAGCCAGGAGTATGTGATCTCAGACCAGCTGACAGCCTATTTTTTCTTAGACAAGCGTACAAAACTTAGTATCTTTTGTCAAGAGTACATCAGAAGTGGGGTTTTTTGACACATGCATCCCTCACCTGATGTTTCAAGTACGCGTAACCTCACGACTTCACAGAAATCCATTTATAGAGTTACAAATGTTATAATGTACGAGGCATAAAGTAAACATTAATCCCATTTTTGCTGCTTTGTTGCAAATAGCAGATGCATTACACCATAGCTTTTCTAAATGAAAAGTAGAAAAAGATTCTGTATGCATACGGGATCAGAGGAGCCAACCAGTGTTTAAGCCGTAAGGAAAATTAAATTCTGAAATAACAACAGGGTTTCTAAATATTCCTAAATAGTATTAGGAAGCAGATCTGATATTCAGATCCATTTTTCCTTATTAAAAGAACAAGTCCCCAAAACTTCTATCTGTTTTGGATATTTCTAGAAACAGTTTACGGTTTAATGACTTTTTTTAGCTAGATGACTGCTAGCCTTTCTCATGGATGTACTGTTTAAAAACAATGCTGACAGGAATATGCAAGTCTGTCCTTTCTATTTGGTGTTACTTTTACAGTGAAACTAACATAATTGTTTGGCATAGCTTGTGGTATTTGCTTACAGTAGGTTTCAGCAGGCTATATTTCATTTTGTCACAAGCTCTCTCTTGAGTCTAGGCTAGAAGTATGTTTCTTTTAACTCTACTGATACCATAAAAAATAACACTGGGTGTTATTTGCGTATTATTTATGCAGATTTTCTTTTTAAGTTATCTTCCAGCAGTGATATAATTTTAATACTGGATTGGGGCCAGATCCTGCAGACTTGCCAGTGCATAACTGCTGATGAACTGAATGGCAGTCCTTGCATCAGGCTCAGGCATTTGTGGCGTCACGTGCTGATGTGGGTTAAATTTGCATTCCATGAAGACTTGAGACCAAAGCTTCAAAGGGGTTGAGTAGGGGCTCTTGACTGCTATATACTCAATCCAAGCCCACAGCAAACGGTAATGATAGTCTCTCATACTGACTTATATCTACATTAAACATATGCAGGAAAATGACAAAAACATAAGAGGTATATGGAATAATAAAGGGAATCTACTATTTACCATATGTCAATGCATTCAACATTTACTATATGCCAATGCACTTTTACAAAGGAAAAATGAACACATTTGAAACTAAGAGGTTAAATCTGCATTCATTGCCCCCCTAATCAGTTAGAAGGCCCAATGATCATTTTACATCTAGATTAATATAGCAAAGTACAAGGAAATCAAGAAAACAAATGTATAAGGTAATTGTTAATAACAGATGTTTTTCCTAGGGAGGGTTTTGAATCTTCTGAAATTCGTATCACCAGTGGGTGCACAACCATTGTATTCATTTAAGTTACGCTTAGTATCTAGAAGAATTTCCTAGCAGATGATTTTCAAAGTGTAGCCTTTACTGCAGGCAGGAACTGCAGGACAGGACATAACCTTTCAGCTATTTTGGTAATTCTAGATATCCAAGGACCACGGGATTGAATTATATTTCAGAAATATTTGGGCCCGATCCTTTAATCTTTCCTGAAGCTCGCCCCACACCTCCTTTGCGCTGCAGCAGGGGATGCCGAAATCCAGCTGTGCCAGGCGGCACCATCCCCAGGGCAGCTCCTGCGGGCAACGGGACATGGGATCAGTTCTGACAGGCTTCCTCCCTGTCCCCTATACTTACACAGATCCCTGCCCTGCCCGTGTGTTACAGCTTTACAATGCACCTTACTTTTTTGTCAGTGAAAGCAAAAGGGGGCCAAGGCTCCGGCTCCCACTACCTATTCTCATATGGGATGTTTAGGGGGAGATGCGAGGGGACTCTGCCCTGCTGTATCCCTGCTCTCCCCACACTCAAATTCTAGGAGGCATTTGGTGCAATTAGCAGTTAAACTGAGGCAAGGGACTGGGTGTCAGACATGTGCAGCTGGGGACTGCTGGCTGGGTGCCTCCGCAAGTTCGGAACAACAACACGGCGTGAGCCAACACATATCTCAGCCGGAGTTTTGCCATCATACCAGGCTACAGCCGAAGCGCCTCGTCCAGAGAGAAGGGCAACGTCTGCAAAACGCAGCTGAGTCTGAACAGAAAGGTAACGGAGGCTGATGTAGTCTTTCACTGTTACCCATAATGTAAATTCATGGCTCAAACTGGACCTGTTTCTTTCGGCTAAATAATCAGACCATAAATCAACAGCACATTTGGCATGGTCGACAATTTAGGATCAGTAGAAAATATTCTCCTGTTCATCTTGTCTGCTTTTAGAGAAAAATGAAATAAAGTTACAAACTTACAGTGAAAATAAAATTATCAAATCAGATGCAAAATGAAGATTAAAAATCTCATCTTCTCTTCTTGACATTTCTAAACAACATTAAGGTTCTCCAGCAGCCCTACAAACACACATCTATTCCTGGAAGTGGAGCACTCTTATTTCTGCCCTTTGCATATTCAGTGTTCTCAGAAACTTCACAGGCTTTTGTATCAAAGCACCGTCACTGTTATTTACCGACAGTTGTGGAAAATAGGATACTGCCATTGTCTGAAAGTAGATGCCTAGATAAAATATAAGTGGCATTTGCCTTTTAATTGCCCCAGATAGCACAATTATCTTATTAAAAGGGAATGAGAGGATGGTAACAACGTAACTCATTCACATGGGGGATGTAATCAAGCAGAAATGTACCTGTCAGGAACCACACACACAAACTACAAACACACTTCTCCAAAATCCTTATGCCAGTGATTTAAAAGCCATCAAGGACTACACAATCTGTTTGATTACTTGAAGAATTTATAGCCCAACTGGCATCCTCACAACCTTTCTGTTGTTGAAAGCATTAAGCTTTATCATTTATTCCTACTAATATTATCATCTATTGCTTATACAGAGTAGCATTTCAAGGCCCTGTTAAAGACCACATTGCAATAGATACTGAAAAAATAGACCAAAAGGCCTTGTCCTTGTTCATACTTCAAGCTCTAAACCTTCCAAGAGAGCGCCTATGTGGAGGCCACTACTGGATAAGTGTCTAGCCAAGAACATTAATAAAAGCAGAATGGAAAAAGGGCAGGAGGATGAGAGTAACTATGATATGATCCTTGGCTTATATATATTGATACTGTGAAGTTGATAGAAGCAAGACCAGGCTCGGAAGGATAAGACCAAAATAGAAACATATCATCAGTTGAATAAATAATAACCATGTTTATGGTCCCTCTTCAGTGCTATTCACATTTTCAGGAACTAATTTATACATGAATACACATATATAAATTTCTACTTGTTCAACACAGGACCTCAGCACTGAACAAACCCATGCATATCCCCAATTTTATTATTAAAGCAACCCCAGAAGGATTAACACAGTACTTAGTAAGGTAATTAGGATAAAAGACTTTGTAAGATTTTTACTTTTTCAAGTCTACTTCTAGGGGGGAAGTATTGTTCATATTTTTGTCATTTAAAAGGACATGAGGTAAAAAGCCTGTTTTGACCATTCTTCATTACTGTTACTTGTGAAATATGGTTTAAATGCAATTCGGTTACCCTGAGCTCGAATTCTAATGCCCTGCTAATACAGTTTCCACTCTTCCCTGAAGTTGAACACCTACTGATGTTGGCAATTGTATACCATTCACGCCGGTTTTCTTATTTCAGTGGCAGTTCAGATGGATTCATGCTTCATGTAGTAAGCATGGGAAATCGTATTATTTTGGCCAGCAGTGCCTTGGATCACATCTGCACTTTCCCCATTACCTTGTGTCTGTCCCCCCAGGGACTTTGCACTGATGATCACCCCCTGTATCACATCTCACTTGGCTACAGCACTTTCAGGCTCATACAACAGAGCCTGTGGGGATGTTCTATACCTCATCTCCTCCTCCACCATGACGGTCTCTCATTTTGCCTTTTGCTCCTGTGTGAGTGTTCCCATAAATTGATGAAATTTGTCCTAGTTCCAATCATTACATTTTGCCAGAAGCATGTGGTAATTGGCAAGGCATTACTTTGATTCAAAGGGGAGAGCTCATAAGAACCATGTTAGATTGCAGGTCAGTGTGAACTTATCCTCTTAACGTTATTAGATGTCATCAACCAATTTCAAGCTCACCTAAAGACCTCTGGAAGAGTGTGCTTCAATTCCTGGGAAACTTTCTGATATACAGGTGTCACTGCATCCTTTGTCTTTGCCACACTGAAGAGCATTTGAAAGCAGACTCCTGTCTACCCGCAGGGTAAGAACAGAATAAAAGTAGCACAGAAATAAAACTTTTAGTTCTCTAGAACAGAGAGACCCAACTAGGTGTGCAAGATAAATGAGCAGACACTTCTCAGACACCCATTTTGGGGTCATAAAACTCCTTTCACCAGTGCTGTATTCATCAAGAGACACTTGTCTCCAGATAGAACTAAAAATGTCAACTATGCATCTCCAAGTGGCACTTCAGACCAGATTCACAATCAAATGCTTTTTCTATCCACTCTGTGCTGCAAGTGCTATATACTACGTAAACATACATAAGGTACAGAGGAAAATAAGGCAAGATACTTATTTTCTTGATAACCCCAGGAGATGCAGCATTCAGAAATACTTAACTGCTGAATACCACTGCTACTTACTTTCTCACTCATTCTGACTTTGTATGAAAAAAGTCCCTGTCAGATCCACCATACTGGTATCTTCCAGTTTAAACGATGATTGGCTGGTAGCCACTGAGCCAAGATAAAAGTGAACACTTGCTCCAAAGCAAAAAAGCTTTCGGAACTAGGTAGGAGTCCTTATGTATGTGTCCATCTCAGAACAACCTGTCTTCCTTGAGTATTCATGTTTCAGCAGTACCACACCAAACCCTAAAACAACTGAAGTTATTGATTACACCAGGGCTCATCTGGCAGAAATAGCTGCACGCCATCATGTTTTTCAGGACCTCACCACAGCCACATCCCAAGCTCTACTGGAAATCTGCATAGCGTTTACATCATATAAAAAAAGGCCATATGGTACAGTAAGCTACAGTTATTCAGCTCAGATGGTTACATTTCAGGAGTCATAACAAGGCTGCTCCTAAACTTTGACACTGGATCAAGTGATAATCTTCTCAGAGGTTATCAAAATACATGTCCTGCTATATACAACTGTTTTATGAATTAGATAAATTGGACCTATATAGCAATACCAGATTTCATTCTACTAGAGCTCAGGCACAGCTGTAGTCTAAAACACACAGGATCTTTCTGTGCCACTTAGACCGCTCATTACAAAACAATACCCTTTGATGGGAGCGCCTGTTATGGTAAGGCAGTTTAGTAATTGTTTCTAGGTAGATTTTTTAACGTGTTTACACCGCATTTTAAAAGCAGATCCAAACTGCACTTTAACCCAAATTTCCCATATTTCCCAAACTGTTTGTATGCAGAGCTGAGTCACAAGTTTTGGCAGAGCTCTGGGAACCCTGGGGAGGGAAGCTTAAATGCAGGCAGGCACTGCCCACAGGTCCTTCCTCACATCATCTCCAGGGCGGGCGCAGGCACGGATGTGCCTCCTTGCCGCGACTCTGCCTCTATGTATCTCCTAATTCACACAGCAACTTCAGATGCCCGAAGTCAGACAAGACAACCCAAGTCCTCTCTACATATATAGGCTGCTACACAAACGTCCGAGGGTCTGCAGTGCTTTAGGTTGCTTTTTGGCTTGCATTTCACTGAGTAGTACTGACAGAGATCTGTCTAATACAAACAGATCACGCAATTCTTATCAGAAATCAGATTAAATAAAAGTCTTGCAGAAAATAACATCTCCCTTGAACTCTTCCCCACTAGAACTGAACGCACTGTTCCAGCAGACATCTTACACCGTGTACACAAGCAAGATCACTCCACTATTTCAGCTAAATATTCCACTTCTTCGGCATTAGTTCTCTTAACCACAGACGTGGTCTAAGAATTCACATTGAGACATTCACTACTACTGGTCCAAAGTATTTTTCTCATCATTGCTTTCCAAAACAGTTTCCCATCCTGTTGGCAGAGCTTTATTATTTGTCCCAGATGTTTTTCTTTGAATTTGGCTGTATTTTTTTAAATGTTACTACTCGCTCTAATGAGTCTTTTTTACAAGATATACTTCGTATAAAGACATCCTGATAGCTATTACTTATATTTTTAACCTCTGATTTGTGTCGCCAGAGTCCCAAATTAATTATTCTCTTATTTTGCCCAAGACTTACATGAAGCAACGCTTGCCTTTTGGTGTTTTCTATATATTATAATGATATTGATAGTCTTCTCACCTTTCTCTCATTTTCCAGTATTTCTTAAAGATCACAAGAGAATTTGTCAGGTAATTCTCTGAAGACCTCTAATGTAAACTATTGCTATGAAAATGGTTAGCTCCAGCTGGTGTTCTTTTTAGCATTTGTGAAATGTCTGAGTGAGATCTGCTGATATGTTATATAACTCATCTGACCAGAAAAACAGGCTCAACAAAGCAAACTAGAGGGTGTTATTCTGCTTAGGGAATTGGAACTCATTTGAACTTTCCTGATAGGAGAGGTGTTCCATCCCTCTGATCATTTTTGCGGCCCTCCTCTGGACCCGCTCCAACAGGTCCATGTCTTTGCTGTGCTGAGGACCCCAGAGCTGGACGCAGTACTGCAGGTGGGGTCTCACCAGAGCGGAGCAGAGGGGCACAATCACCTCCCTCGACCTGCTGGCCATGCTTCTTTTGATGCCGGCCACAGTACAGTTGGCTTTCTGGGCTGCAAATGCATGTTGCTGGCTCAGGTAGAGTTTTTTATCCACCAGTAGTTGCAAGTCTTTCTCCACAGGGCTGCTCTCAACCCATTCATCCCCCAGTCTGTATTGATACTGGGGATTGTCCTGATCCAGGTGCAGGACTTTGCACTTGGATTTTAATTCTATTGCACATCCGGTTTCTAAAGCAGAAAAAAATGTCCATTTTCGACCACCCATCAAAAATAAGAAACGTACAAGTAGCCTTCATAAGTATTAAATCCATATAGATGATATTCAATGAATATTTCTTTTTCTCTTCATTTTTGCATTTATCTGATTGTGTTCTATACTGATTTTTCATCTATAATCTTTATGCAAAAGCATTTTGAGTCTGACATTTTAAACGTAGATTTACTTGTAATCTTCTAATTCTCCAAGTTCTAATTTCTCCACCATTTCTATCTGTCCTATCCCTACTAATATACTGATCGGCATGATTGCAAATGAACAACCTTGTATACTTGACAATGCTTTCCACTCTCCTTGCTAACCTACGTATTAATCACTTGGTTAGAAAGGAGATGTTTAAAGACCTCCTAGTCAACTATTTTTAATATTCACAGTCTCTAGTGTTTCCTTCCTTATCCCCAGCTTCATGTTCTTTCACAATCTTCCCAAGATTTGCCCATTTCCAAACTCTGAAAACCTAATTTCAACATCATTCTCACGTTTTGGGTGAGAAGAAAATGTCAGAGCATCATAGGCCTCAGCTGGCAAAGTACAGATGCTCTTTAGGTCACGGACAGAAGCATTATCAGCTGTCTGCCTGTCTTAAGGAAATTGTGTAGTATTGAGATTGCAGCACCGAGCTCTGCCCTCTGCCCCATTCAGCATCTCCTTTGACCTCAGAGGGAGATGTGATTCAAAACCAAAACCTGATCTATGGTCCTGAAGCAGTATAAGGTATTGTCTGCATTCTGTTGACAACCTATGAAAGCCCAGTGCCAAACCTAAAAGAAAAATGCAGCTACCTGAGACTGAATTTAGACAGATTTAGGCACCAAAACTCTCCTGTTCAGAATAACTGCAAGAAAGCCACCTGACCCTAATCAACATAAGGTCAAAAAATGCCTCTTTGGTTTTCTTCCCAAATGTCCACAAGTGCTTTCAGTGTTATAAAAACTTGAAACTGTCCTGGTCTGAGCAATGAGCCAGCCTGGTTTTAGACCAGCATCCTCCAGGCAATAAACTGAGTCCAGAAGTGTGCCACTTCCCCACAAAGTCAAATTTTGCAAGTATACACAACACTACCAAATGATGACAGCACAAAAATAGCAAAGGTGCACAAGGTGACTGTTCAGTGAGAATTCACGTAAGGCAGGAATCATTGTTCAGCCTTTTAATTATTACACCCAAAAAAAAGAAAATAAAAAGTACAGGTTCCACTCCTTTTGCCACCTGGGGAGACTACAGCCTCTGACTTCCTAGGAGTCCTGCTTTCTTCCACCCTCTGAGGGACTGGTCAAAACTAAAGTGAGTTAGAAGTGGAAGCCTTCTTGCTGAAGCTGAACTACTGCACAGAAAAGAAGGAAAATTCATGGGATCAGAAAGGCAGCATACAAAGCTGTGCCACGGAGAAGGACTCAATTGAGACTTGGCTTCTGCTGGCAGCATGAATAAACCTCTTGTGCCGAAGGGTGCAAAGGCACCCTGGTATGTACTGCTGAGCTCTAAGTGATTCTCTCCTGGGTACGGTATGGTTTTTTGCTTGTTCTTCTGAAGTGCCTGATTCTGAACTGAGGTATTTGGGTACTTAATTAGGATGCCGAGACCTTTACTGGACTGCTCTACTGCTGTTATTTTGACAGCTCATGAGCAAAAATACTACACTGCAAGAACGCAAACTGGAGAACAGCATTTGCAGATGTCTAGAAACAATGTACCATCAGAGAGAACAAATAAACTTACAAAAACAAATTTCACAGAAAGCTTTGCAAAAACATCAGGCGAAGCTTTTCTCTTAGCAGTTCAGATGTGGAAGTAGCAATGCACAGAGTTCCTTGTGCCTGTGCTAAAGGACACAGCTAACTGCTGGCTAGCAAAACTGCCGAATTAGAACCGTATTCCCCCTCCCGCTGAGAAGGTTCAGAGGCAGCAGCAGAACAGGAGCAGAGGCGATAGCAAAACGTACTCTATGATCTGCTGTAATTCACCCCGTCCTCTCTCCCTTGCAACTTTCTCTGCAAGAGCACTCCATCTCAGTAGCAAAGCCTGGAATAACAACTGCTTCGTGTACCTTGCTCCCCTTTCAGGAAAGCATAAGGTCTAACCCAAGGGCCTGGCTCAGCGCCCAGCTTTCCCTGGCAGCTCCTGGAGTCCAAGCGCTTCTGCTGAATCTGCAGCCCTCTGCGGCTTCCTGGAGAGCTGTTATTTTTCAGGAGGGAGTAGAGCAAGAAAAAGCCTAAGAAGATACTGTGTTCTGTAGGTTTTCTGAGGCCCTTATGAATGTGTAACATTTTTCCTTTCCACAGCAAATACAGGTTCGGGCAGAGTGACATATTGGTTATGAAAACTAGTTTTATAGGCAAAACCGCAATACTGCTGGTTTGTAAAAGACATCAAGAGGAGAGCAAGAGCGATATCACATGATCATGTCACATACGTGCTCCTCCCGGTGCTGATGATTAACTAGTGCACAGTAAAAATATTTTAATAAGCTGGAAAATGACTTTATTCCTCAATATTTATTAGATATACATTGACTGTAAGGGAAAAAAAATGCTTGAAAGTTAATGATTGTTTTATGATTTATGATAAGGCTATAAATCTCTATGCAAAGAGGAGAGGAGATCAAAGAGAATCACATCCCATTATGAATCCCGAGGCAGGCTGAAGACTTCACTTTTCATATCTTGTTCCTTAGCAAGGCAAAAATTTGAGCTTGAAATAGAAAAAGATAAAGCAGGCCCTGACAATTGAATCATCATCACCAACTCTCGAGCTGAGTTACTATGGCAATGACAGTGCTGCTGCACAGCTTCTTCTTACTCTTGCCACCGATACACCAGCTTTGTAAATGTACGTGGAAATTTTCCACCGCACATGTGCCACATGCGGCTCGCAGGAGAAGCCCGTGGTCTCAGGTGCCCTGGTCTCTACTGAAGGGAAGAGCAAATTTGTGTGATTAAGATATGTGATTTGCAATTTTCCCTTTTCCATGGAAACAGTCTTGGAGCAGCAGGGAAGGGTCCAGAATTTTTCCTGCTCTTTTGTGCCTCAGGAAGGTACATTCGAGTGCTTAGGAGATATCTTATAAGCACACAGAATTTTTAATACAGGAATTTTAAGCCTTTTTTTTCAGCTGTAACTACCTCACTTCTCTGAATTATAGATGTATTGACACTGCCAGGGGACGATGGTATCATCTTTTTGGCAGAGCATAGCTTGGAGCTCTACATAAGTAATGGATCTAATCCTGATGCCAGGTTAATAAATTAGTAATTATAACTCTTTGTATATGCAACAATCAGTGTGCCAGTACTCACCAGTGTCCTCTTTCCTCTTCGAGGACTAGATGAATGCATCACCTTTCCTATTGCTGATGGTATGTTCTCTGCGCTGCACATGAAAGACACATTTGCTCTTAATTATTTTTGAGACAGTATTTAATATTTACGCTCTAATAGCAAACAGAAGTTCCCAAGGGGAATTGGGGCCCTTTGTAGAAAGCATACATGCGAAGGAAATCTTTGCCCAAAAATACCGTTGCTGAAAGGACGGTTTTCTGCAAGCTCATTAAGTCCTATAAGCAGACATTTACGTGGAACCTCAAATGAGCTTCATACCGAGAATTTCGTCATCCTTTTAGTCGAAGAGAAGTCCTTTTCACCCCCTGCCTGGATATGCGTATAGGCCAAATCGCGGTCCCGCTAATAAGCGCACGTCTTTTAAACAGACCCACTGTGGGGAGCCGACGGACAAGGCCGACGCTAAGCGCGTTAATGAACAGGAAGGCCAACAACAATTATGGCAATGAAAGGTAAGGAAGGCAACACAGCACTTAAATATACTGTGCAACGTGCTGCCTGAGAATCAAGCGAGTTTCTGCGTCCCTACGCGTTCCACAAAGAGCCGCCGAGGAGCAGCGAGCATCTGACGCATTTTGCTATCTGTACAGCTCTCGCCCCATCACATTTGCACCGCCAGCCTCTGCCCTCTGTTTCGCCCCAGCTTCGGTGCCCCAGCGTCAAATCTGCCCAGCCCCGCTCGCCGCCTGCCCGCCTTGCAGGACCTTCACGCTCCTCTCGCAGCCTTTTGCGACCAGGGCCAGGCGGCGCCGGGCAGGGGCTCTGCCTCCCCCGGGGGCAGAGGCCCGGCCCGGCTACAGAGGTGCCCGGGCACTGCGGGGGAGGAGGAGGAGGAGGAGGAGGAGGAGGAGGAGGAGGAGGAGGAGGGGAGGAAGATGCCCTCCCGGCCCCGCACCTGCTCGGCGCCCGCAGGGGCGGGCGGGCGGGCGGCAGCGGCGGCGCGGCCGGCGGCGGCGGCACCACGTGTCGGGGCGGGGAACGGCGGGGCCGGGCCCGGGCTCCGCCAACCCCCCCCCAGCGCCGCAGCGAAAACCCGGGCTTAGCGCATCCTTCTCGCCCCATGCCAGGTGCCCGTCCCCGGCTGGGAGGTGACTGAGGAGCCATGGGGCCTCTGCGGGAGAGCGGCAAGGTGAGGAGACGGCGAGGGGATGGGCAGAGACGGGCGAACCCCGGTGCCCCCCCCCCCCCCCCCCGCCCCGCAGGGGCGGGGGGGGGGGGGGGGGGCACCGGGGTTCGCCCGTCTCTGCCGGGATGGTGGAAGGAGGAGGGCGCAGCCGAGGGGGGCCTGACGCCGGGGTGTCCCTTCCCGAGCAGGAGCAGAAGACGCAGCTGGAGAAGGAGGTGTCCCGCAGCCGCATCCCCCGCCTGGTCCTCCGGCCGCAGCAGAAGGTCTCTCCCGCTTCCGAATCGCCCTTTTCCGAAGAAGAGAGCCGGGAATTCAACCCGCCCAGCTCCTCCGGGGGATCCGGCAGGACCGTCAGCAGCAACAGCTTCTGCTCAGGTACCGCAGGCGGGGACCTCTCCCCCCCCCCCCCCCCCCCCCAAAAAAAAAAAAAAAAGTCCTCACCCCGGGGGTCACGGTGGACCCCACCGCCCCGACCCCCGGGGCTTCGCTGTCACCCCCAGGCGCAGCATCCGCGTATGGAGCTCATATCAAGCCCTGACGAGCATCCCGCTTTGCAGCTGAAGAAGGGCGACCATTGATTTTTCCAGGGCGATCCAGTATCTGTTCTTTTAATACGCGTCTGTAAGCGACACCAGATGTTTCCATTTCGAGTTCTGCTATCCGCTGCTAAGAAGTTGGCGGTTTTACTGCAGCAGAATAGTTGCTTTAAAGAGAAGGGTTTGCCTGAAAAACTGCAGCGTGGGTTTGAAGCATTCTGGAAAGCCCACAAGCCGAAGAGTCCTTAAAACGGGGAGTTGCTGTTAAGGGTATCAGACGTGGGTCAAATACTGCAATGCCTTTTGGTTTTGTGACGGTGATCTCCCCGCATGAATCGGAACAAAATACGTAGGTGAAGTCTTCCCCGTCATATTAAATCTTGTTTATTTGAGAATTCAGCCTGTCGCCAGGTGTGAGTTGGGCATGATGTCTTCTCTATAGAGAAGGCAGAGGCTGGGGGATGCACTAGAGGTAAATTACCGCTCTCCAACTGTAGACCACAAAAGTGTCATTTGCTCTTCAAAAGGAGTATATCCCTTTACATCAGGGACAACTTGAAACCAGATTTTTCATGCTAAATATTTGTCCTGAGTAGAGTGTAGCACAATTTAAGTGTCTCGGCCGGCAGTGAATGACTCAGATACCTACTAGCGGTGAGTAATCTTTCAATTCAGTGAAACTCTTCACCATGTATGACATTCTGCACGTGGATAACAGCATTGAGGGCCACATCTTGGGCTCTATATGTGTGCAGTAATTTTAAAGATATTTTGGTGACTAAAAATTTTGGTTTAATAGTCTTTTGGAGAGCATAAAATTCTCTAACTAAAAATCTGAATTATAACCAGTATGTTTGTAATAGTTAGTATCAGAGCAAGTTCCTTTTTGTTTATTTATGAAGTATTTCAGTTACCAAAGGTTTTCCTGAGAACGGCCAGGAACACTCGTATTTATCTTTGTCTTCACTACAGGGGATCAGATTATTATTTTTTTTTAATTCCTTTAGTGAAAAGCAGTGTATTGAACACTGTGTACAAGAACAGTCAGTTTTCCTAGATGAGAAACACAATATCCATGTTTGAGTCTACCATTTCCTTCTTAGCTTGGATAGATTTTGCAATTCAGGCTCAGTGGAATGATCTATTTGGTTATTGTTTAGTGAACAATGCAGAGCATTAAACAAACAGCACAGTTTTGTAAGAATGCTGAAGTCTTTTTCCCATGCCTTTTGAATCCCTCCAACTTACCTGCTTGAGTTTGCCTGTTACAAAGAAGTAAAATCTTTTGAAGCTCTGTAGAAATACATTATTTTTATGATCTCTCCCAAATGGCTGCTTTTTATCCTGATTTTTTTTGCCCTGTGTGTTGACAAGCCTTTCATCCTGGTTACTGACCTTCTTTTTTTATATCTTTTGGGTTTGTATGGTGTTCTTCAGATCTACTCAACACAGAGCTGCCAAAGTAATACCCTTGCTGTCCCACTGCACTATATAAGCTGTCTTGAGTCCCAGCAGAGCTTTGTATTTACTCTGGGTGTGTCTGATCTCACAGCTTGACAGTTTTAAGGCGCTTTTCACAGAGGTATTTAAGGGTGTGATGCTGGTCTCTTAACCTGCCTTATAAGCACAGCTGGTCATATTTTTATTTCCTTTATTTATCTTTTATTCTTCCATGAATGCTATGTTGATTTAGTTTGATTTTTTTCCCCATGCTGAGAGCTTTGTGCTTCTCAAGCTGCCTGCAGCATCCGTACAGGTATGCACTACTCACTTTGACTGCTGCGAGTCTTCAAACCTTACGCAGCCACGGATCAGCCAAGGCACTGTCCTCCATCCCAGTATGTGGTTGTGTTGTTGATAGGTTCGATGGATTTTTCACTGTGTTGCAGGTATGACAAAGGTCACTGGCTTGATTTCCTTATTCTCTAACATATCTTCCATCTTCCACTTACGATCCTTCTTTATCATAGTATCTCTAATTTAGACTGAAATTCCCCAGTGGCAGCAGGTGGCTGCTGGTTCCAGTTTCTGGGGAGGGGAAGGCGAAGAGCTGTGTGGAGAGGTGAGTGGAGGGACCACAGCCTCTGACCTGCCTCTCCTGGTGCTTCGCTAGGCGCTTACCATCCTAACCAAGAAGTAGCATGTGCAGAAAGTGTATTTAAAATTAGCAAGTAATGAATTTGGAATAGGTGAGTAGATGAATAATGTGAACAATAGTGTGATGACAGTATGAAAAGCCTCATGAGCTCTGGATAAATTTCTTTTTTGTAACTTCTTTGGAGCATTAAACCCAAAAGGTTCTTGATAAGCAGCAGAGAGTGTGAACTGGCCCCTGGAATAATCCCTTTCCTCTTTACCCTTCTCTTGATGAGTTGCTCTCTACCTTTCTTCCTTTGTTATTGACACCAAGTGGTTATGATCAGTAGATTTCTTTTTCCCCCAGTAGAAATGATACTTTTTTCCTCGTCCATTTAAATCCGTAGGGCTTCTGAGGTTGTCCATTTTCCCTGGGTGCTTACATTGGTCCTAACTCATAAATGAAGGCGTGGAGCTCTCCTCTCTCTCTAAATGAGAGCAGCAGGGTCTTCCAGGTATCGTTAATGTTGGATTAGGTAGGGGGAACCTTTGGGAACCGTGGCACTGCTGTGAGCATGGTGGCAACAGCAGAAAATACCTCTGGGCAACAGACGAGGGACACCTTGTTTTAATGCTTAGTTTCTTTCAAAGAGGTTGTTAGTTCTGGCTGAGGTAAATTTTAAATTTGTGTTATCAGCTCCCTCTTTGTCTTGTGTGACTGGATCAGAGACTCAGTTGATCGTGTTGGACAATTATCTGCAATTGACTTCATGTCAGTTCTGTTTCGTAAGTCTGTGTGAAAACACGGTAAGACTGTTAATCTTCTCTATGATATTCCTGACAAAATGTGTTTCTGATATTCTTTGTTTCTGCCAAGTGAACATGGATGCTTTCTGGATGCTGTGTAGGCAAGCTGAGCCTTTGTATCAGTATTCACTGTGTGCAATCCTTCCTTAAAATCTTAGTGCATCTGGGGTCCTGCTTGTCATTCGATACGGGAGCACTTCTCTTCCTTCTGCCACTGCCCTCCTTCGGCTTGGATGTCGGTCACAGAACTCCTGTGATGTCAAACGATGAAAAAACACCCTCCCAGCAGTTTCATCTGGCTCAGCTGCTACCGAGCATTTGCCCGTGCCATGCGTGTTTTCCTCATAAGTTGCACTTGGTTTTGAAGTGGCTGCGTGTGCTTACCTTGTCAGTTGGGCGGAGGGCACGATTTTAAACATCGCAAACAAATCATCCACTTGCGGGGCCATGACTGAGCAGCTGCTGCGGGAAAGAGTGAGGCTGCCTGTGGTGGTTCCAGTTGCAGTGCTTGCCTTGTAAGAAATAAGATCCTTGGGGTGGGGCGTTATCCTTGGGTTTTGTGTACACGTCCTTTTGATACCAAGCCAGTTGCGTGTTGGATTGAAGACAGCCTGGATGTGCTAGACTCAGTAACAGTCTGTTTAGCTTTTCATTTTAAAAAGAAGTGAGCTTGGGATACACTTTTTTTCTATCTTCTGCCTCTGAATAGCTCAGCTTTTAGATTTCGTCTTATGAAGAAGAGTTGTTACATGCTACCTTTATAATGATGCCCAAGCTTTCCTTCAGCCTTTCTTCTGAAGCCAGCCTCCTGAATTTCTGCAGGTAATGCAGCGGTGCTTTTTTAACTGAGATGCAGCTTTGCAGGAAGCACTTGTGCATTTAATAATCATTTCAGCAAAAGACTTTATGAGCAAGAGGAGCTGCTTTATGCCCATAGCAAACAGTTCCTCTTTCTTGGGCTTACCTACAAATCACCTCTTTAACTAGTCTGCATAGTACCATGGGCCACTGAAAACCAGTAGTATCTCTGTACATGAATGATTGTGACTCACTCCAACAAAGTTATACAAAATAGGAGTTGCAGCTTCTTTTTTTGCTTTTCCTTTCAAATGTCATGATCTGGGTTCAATGCTTATTTCATAATTGGTTCATTTCTGGTGTAAAGATCTTGTTCTTTACACTCCTGGCACAATAAATATGCTCTGGTACCCTGGCCGCACTGTAAGCCCCACGGTGTAGGCACTGCCACAGGAATCTCAGTGTTACCATTCCCTGCTCGCTTGCTCCTGTGCACAGCCCCCTTGAACCCAGAGGTTATTTGCCAGTTGGCCCAACTGTTGATGGATGCTGGGGCTGAGTTCGCAGTGGGTATGTCAAAAAAAGCATGTGGGCTTTAGGCAGGTTTATTAAAGTCCATGTGAATGCACAACCCATATTGCTAGCCACAGACAAGAAGAAAAGGATTGTACGGGTGTTACTGGGCAAAAAGCTGTACCTTCTCACACTCCGGTAAATAATTGCTTTGCTAAACGTTGAAGTAGGTTGTATTATAAACCAGTTAGCCTTGGAGGCTACACTATTAGGGTGTATGTACTTAAATATATATTTCTGAGTAGAAAAAGATGGAGGAAAACAAATTTGCAGTATTTTAACAAACCAACGGATTGAGGCCAGAGAGGTAGTACAAATGACTGAAAAGAATAGCTACCTCTATTGCTGGTGTGTGTATATGTCTGTATATATGTATGTATTATTATGGAAACAGTGAGCTCTCCCTTCTTCTTGTTTCTTATTACAGGAAGAGATATTTTGTTTGAATAGTTCCCTACTGGTTTATTTGTTGTTTTTTTAGCGTGAGTTACTGAATCAAAGAGAGATGCTTGAAAGTGTTCAAGTATGTGATACTGAAAGTTAGCTTCTCTTTCCTGCAGTCCTTCATGCTACGCTTTTCCACAGTCCTTTTGCCATTGTTTCAAACTTCTGAAGTGGAGGTCTTCTCCAGCGCATTTGTTTGCAGCCCTCTGTAAGGCAGTTGAGTAGTGACTGTGATACTAATTTACAAAAACGTTGAAATAAAATCTGCTTTCAAAAATGCATGTATGGCCTTTGCATAAAGGTGATACTGGGGACATGCTTCCCTTTCTCACTGCTGCTTCCCTAGAGAATTTCCTGCTGGGCCAGCTTATGTCCAATAATTTATTATTGCTTCATATTGTTAACCACCAGTTCTGTTTCTGCAGTGCAGAGATCTGTTCCAAACATGGAAATGAGGAAAGTGCCTAGGTACTAAAGAGCAAAGCTTGCCTTTTCCTCAGTTTTTGGCCTTTGCCTGATTCTCTTTCAGCTTCCCTCTTACTAAGTAACAATCCTTTTGTTCCTGTGCCACACAGCAACATCTGGAAGCCAAAATATTTGACCTTTTGAATGTTTGTTGTCACCTTTTTATGTATCTGTCAGCACTGTGAACCTTTAAAGCCTGACCCAGAGCCTCCTGAGGTCAGTTGAAGAGTTCCCGTTCTCTCTGGCACATTTTGGATGGTGTCCTGAGAACAGTCAGTACCTCACCCTTTCTACCACCCTGTTTGTTGCAGCTTGCTGTGTGCTACGGACTGAATTCTAAGCTATGCTGTGTATTTTCTTCACCACCAATGCGTAATCTAATACTTCTGTTTTCAAGTGCTTTTCATGCAATATTCTATTGAGTTGAATGTTGCCATGCATATTGAAGAACATCACAACTTGTAGCAGAAATGAACCTTTAATCGGAAGTCTTTGATTGCTTTTGTATTAAAAGAGAATCTTGATATTTTAAAAGAAATTCTATATGACATGTTTTAACCCTACATTTATAGGGTTAATATACATCCTTGATATTTTGGAACAGTGTTTTGACATATATGTATCACCAAATACAGTGAGTGAGTTCTGTGGTGATGCTAAGTGCCAGTCTGGGTTTGGTGGCAATTAAAAAAAAAAAATGCATAAAACAACGATGAGTAGAATATATGTGTTTTCAAAGCATCATTAGAAGGTAAACAGTGCAAGCTTATGTGGTGATTTTGAATCTGTGAGGGTCACAGTCATATGCTGTCAGCCATGGAGGCAGAGCTATATGAGAACAAAGGAGTATAACATGTTGTACCATTTGAGGAACAGGTACAAATTTCTGTGTGGTCTATTGAGAATTTTTATTTCCAAAAATGATACCTTCAAATTTGGATAGAGTATTTATAATTTCTTCCTTTGCTGCATAATGGAATTAAACACATAAAAACACACACACAGCAACCCATCTATATAAACACAGGTATTTCACATAATGTTAATATTAAATGTTTCTTAAACTGGATGTAGTCAAGGCTCTCCCACCAGAGGTAGCAGCAGTGGTTCCACTTCCAGCTATTGGCCTCAGGAAAGGTTAGTGAGATCTAGTTACTAAAGTGCTTAAAAAACCCTGCCAAACAGCCAAGACTACTCTTTGTCTCTTTGTCAGACTCTTTCCTCTCCTCACCATTAGTTAAAACTTTCCTTTAAAATTTTCAGATATATTTTCTGTCCTTTATCATCTTAAACCCCTTGTCCAAATGTTATCTATGATGTGATATCAAAGCGCCAGGAGCTATGCTATTCCTGACCACAGCGCTCTCCTAGTAACAGTACTATTTTTATTGATATTTTTACTAGCAAGCCTTTATGCTTTTGTTCTGTAATACTAATACCATTAGTGGTGCTATAAATGTAATGACAAAGCCAGTAAGCCACAATTATATAGTCCTTTTTTCAGATGGTTTCCCAGAACTCACGTCAGTCCTGCTTGTTAGTGAAATGTTCAAATAGAAGGAAGATTAGTAGATTTGCTGCCAAAGTCAATTAAAACTTGCTGTTTCAGTGTAACTTAGCTATTGTATGATCAGATGTCAAGAGCGGATACCTTTAAGGGCATGTTTATGGGAAATACCGCATTGTAAAAGATGCCCAAGCTGTAGGAGCGGATCGGTCCATCTTCCTTCACCTTCCTGTCCCCTCTTCTGCACAATCTGAGCCTGTCACCATTTATGCCATGCTGTGAGTGAGCAGAGAGGACCTCTTGCCAAAGTCAGTGAGCAGCTTCCATGCTAAATTTTCAGTAGTGGCCATTAGTGGTCAGCCTTTGGGTGTGATGGAAGCAAGGTCAAAGGGGCTGGCAAGGAACAGGTGTAAAAGTCGCCTGTATATTAATGATAGGAACCTCAGCAACAATCAAAAGGGGTTGAAGATGTTTAGTCTTGATTTTACTTATTTCACTATTGGGTTAAATTTTATGACTAGAACATTAAAATCAATAGTTCCAGCTTGAAAGATGGACTGGGAAAAATGGGGTGGTTCCGAGCCATGGAATATCTAAAAAAATGTAAAGGAAAAGTATAATACTAAGCATGTAGGTTGTATGGGACCTCTGGAGATCATTTCATCCAGCCTCCTTTTTGAGGCAGGACTGCTTCCAGCACTACGTCACATCAGCCATGGCTTTGTCTATCCGAGTCTAGAAAACATTCAAGGACAAGAGTTTGCACAGCCTCTCTAGGTGACCTCAGGGAGTGGTGGAGCTGCTAGCCTGTCTTCCTTCACAGGCAAAATGGAGCATAGCTAATTCAAGTTCTGTCTGCAGAGACACAGAGATTAAACGTGGAATTAATTTGCTTAGCAGGATTTCATATAAGTAGGCCTTGTCAAATAAACCTCCTCTCTTTTCCTGACAGGGCTATAGTTTCAGTTGCTCTTCTGCTCTGCTTCAGTGTGCTTGACTTCTGGTAAGACACTTGCCTCACAAGCACATGATATTCTGATGAATTTGATTAAATACCAACCCCAACAGATCTTAAAAATAGCTGTAAAATGAGTTTAGGATTGAACAGAAGGACCAAAACTAGTAGCATTTTCAGGACTCTGCTTTTAGTGAAGTTATTAAATGTTTTTTTCAACAGTCTGTGTGATTTTGCAAGTTTGCAGGTGGCAAATTGTTTGTAACAAATGACTAATCTTCTAGAGTACATAAAACCACCTTATGGAATGGCTGCAGTAAAAATGAAATGTTTTAGTACAAATAGGAGCTGAGGAGAATAGTCACACTTCTTACCTTAGGCTGTGCTCCCTAAATCGTTGCTGGGCAGGTGAGGGTGCCTCCAGAGGGCCATTCAGTGTTGTGAGGAGAGCCTATTGAGCCTGGTGGTGTACATGCAAATATGCTCTACCTCTGTCTTTCTATGTTTACTACTCATTTTATACTATTATGTTTCATCCTGCTGCTTTTACTGTGATCCTTTGTGTTGCCTAGTTGTTCCAGAATGATATTGTGAATCTCCCGTTAGCAATGTTTTCTGACTGGGCCGTAAGCCCTTACACCTCACTGGTTCAGCTGCCCAAGTCAGAACAGTGGTTGTGCTAGTCAATGGAGAGAGGTGAGATCTTCCAGACAGTGACTCAGAGTAATGGGATGACTTGGCCTGAATTAGGCTGTCGTTTTGACTTACCCTCCAGAGGAGCCTTTTTTTCTCCATTTAATACAGAAAGAGCCTTACAGGTGGAAGCTAGGTGATATATTCCCTTTGGTGTGTGTCAGCAACTTTCATTAATGCATAAAACACCCCTGTGCTACAAGACCAGTCAGAAAAGGAGACCAAAGCAACATGTAGGGCATCAAAAAATGTGGAGTAGACAAGCAGATTGGGAGATTATCCTGAAAAATTCTGATATACCCTTGGTGGTACCCTCACCGTCAACAGCCAGCTTGCAGTGCACCATACTGGCAGAGCCGTGGCTACCCAGACTAACAGATCCTGGGATGAACGGAAACGGAGCCATCAAGTAAAAGTCAGAAAGCTGTTTTTGCCTTGGTACACTGACATTTTAAAAGTTTGTTAGAGGCCCATGTTTAATTCTGGAATCCATATTTCATAGTGGAAATGCAGAGTATGTACAGCCTGAACACTGGTCAAGGGAACCTTAAGAGACGATGAAAATGGGACAGTGGAATAGGGATCAGGTAGGGGGTGAACAGTTCAGAGTCATAAAAGTATGCATAAAAGCATAACTAGATCTGGCAGCTAGGAGTGAAAGTAGAAGTAAGTCAGTGGTTTCTCAGTGAAAGCATCATTAATTATTTGGATGCATTATATAAGGAGGTTGTGTATTGAGTATTTCTTGAAGCCTTTAGGAAAAAGCAGTATTTTTCTAAAGAAGGTTCTAAGGCATATTCCAGTGAAACTTCTAAAGTCTCTGTGCCCAGAAAATCAGAGAAAATCATTATGTCACAGCATATGGCCTTAAAGTCTACAAGAACAATATTTTTGTCAGTTCATTAACGCTGTTGTTTATACTTTGACTTTACTATTTGAAAGTTAGTCAGTGCATGCAAATGTCAGAGTGCTCTGAGCAACTTCCCTGATTGTTTGAGGAGACACTATCCCGTGCTTGGCTTTGAAACTTGGCAAGCATGTCTGATCTGGGAGAGGTGTTGGACGTAGAGTTTCAGTGATGAAATCCAGCTGATGTTCAAAGGGAAAGTCTACTCCCAGAATGCTCTTCGGAGGCCACTGTGAAAAAAGACACCATGAACATTACTAAGAAAGCAATGACAGTTGTGTGTTATAAATTCATGTGTTTTTCCCTCTTGTGCAAGTAAATAATACAGGCAAGAGCAGAAGTATGGACTCGCACAGCAGTTTTTGCCAGCTTTCCCTCTTCTATCTTCCCGATGCTCACATGCCTGAGAAGGTAAATCAGGTCTGTCTGTATTCTTGAGAAGTCTGGACCTGAAATCCTTAGTGGGGCAAAACTCTTGCCGACTTATAGGACTGAATCCTTAACTGACTATTGTGGTTTCAGCCCAGCTGGCAACAAAGCACCACGAAGCTCCTTGCTCACTCCTCCCCTCATGGCCTCAGTGGGATGAGGAGGAGAAAATATAAAGAAATGCTCATGGGTCGAGACAGGGACAGGGAGTGATCACTCACCACTTATGGTCACGGGCAAAAGACAGGCTCAACTTGGGGGAAAACCAAAATCAATTTAATTTACTACAAATCAAATAAAAACCAGGATAATGAGAAGTAGAACCAAATCTTAGAACACCTTCCCCCCACCCCTCCCTCCTTCCCACTTCAACCCAACTCCCGGTTCTCTCTCCCTCCCCCCCCCCCAGCAGCGCAGGGGGACAGGGAATGGGGGTTGGGGTCAGCTCCCCACACGCTGTCTCTGCCGCTCCTTCGTCCTCAGGGGGAGGAGGACTCCTCACCCGTCCCCTGCTCCAGAGTGGGGTCCCTCCCATGGGATACAGTCCTTCACCAGCTTCTCTGTCATGGGTCCTTCCCACGGGCCACAGTCCTTCAGTCACAGCCTGCTCCTGTGCGGGCTTTCCCACAGAGTCCCGGCCATCTTGGAGGGCGTCCATCCCCCTGCTCCGGCGTGGGCTTCTCTCTCCCTGGGCTGCAGGTGGGCATCTGCTCCCCCGCTCCTCTCCATGGGCTGGGGGGCACAGCCTGCCGTCTCACCACGGGCTGGGGGGGCATCCCCTCCTCCCCCGCTCCTCCTCCTCCTCTCCTTCCTCACCGACCTTGCTGTCTGCAGAGGGGTTCCCCTCACATTCCACTCCCCTCTCTGCTGCAGGTTCCTCTTCTTAAATCTGTTCTCCCAGAGGCGCTGCCACTGTCACTGATGGGCTCGGCCTGGGCCAGAGGTGGGTCCGACTTGGAGCCGGGGAAGCTTCCAGCAGCTTCTCACAGGAGCCAGCCCTGCAGCCCCTCTCCCGCTACCAAAACCCAGCCACACAAACCCAAAACGCTGACCTTGCTGGCAACTACATTCACATCACGTCTTCAGCAGAAGGTAAATCCCATCGTGGGCTCCTCTGCTCTTGTTAGCCCCTTGCCAATTTTGGCGAAAGATTCCTTCTCTTGGCCCATTTCTGGGCAGGTGGAGGTCTTCGCCTCCTTCTGTCAGAGTTGTCGGCGGGGTTTCGGAGGAGCCTCCAGGCCTGCGGGAGACTGAAGCCACGCTGCCGCGGCTGCACCCTTCCTCTTGGGGAGGAGGAGCAGGGGCGCTCGCTGCGGCGGTGAGCGGGGCAGGTGGCCGGGCGGTCTGGAGGGGCCACCGGCTTGGTGCGCTGTCAGACCTCCGCGGGGAGGTCTGCTGCTCTTCTGTGGGGAGTTCTCCTACAGTATTAAATACAATTAAATAGCCTGTTGAGGCCTCGGTAGCAGGGAAGAACGAAGGCAAGGGCAGGCAATTTGGCTTGCACTGAGCGGTTGGGTGGCACCTCAGTGTTCAGCGGGACTTTTCCTTGTGCCGGAACAGTGCGTTGCAGGTCGGCTGGGAGGTGGATCCCCCAGCATAGAGCAGGGCTTTGCTTGCCTGTGGTGGTGGGCGCTGGCATTTCATATGCAGCCGTTCCCTTCTGTGATAGTAAACATTTTGATACTTCAAAAGGCACCGCAAAAAGCCGACACAGAAAAATGTTTTTCTGCAGCTTGCCCTAGATTTGGAAACTATATGATTTTGTTCACATTTCTGGCTAATACTAGGTGGAAGGAATAGAAGTTACACATTATATAAAAAACAACAAACGATCAGAGGAAAGGGAGTACAATAAAATCATTGATTTACTTCAGCTGGAGTGGGAATGCACACCTGGTTATTGGTGTGTCTAAAGGTCACAAGGGGTATAAGTAGAGAAGACCTATTGTTCTTTGTGCCAGGCTCATTTGTTCTGTTAATAAATGCCCTGTTGCAACAAAAGCTGAAGTCCTTAAGGGTAAAACGAGGATATGTAGAAAGGATATAATCTGATCATACAGTGTCACCAGTGTGATATCAGAGGCAATGATGGGGGGAGTGGTTAATTAAAATATCTCTTTTTATATGCTATTTTTATATGCTTTCTTTAGCTGCTCTATTTCCTTATCACAGTTAGTTTTACATAGTTGGTTTTTAATTCCCTAATTTTTAACACTGTAGTTAAGTTCTTTCATTGTTTAAAGGTTTTATCAGCTTCTGAGGTTCTTCCAGGTAGCATCTGTATAGATTTCTTCACTGAGAGGGTGGTTGGTCACTGGAACAGCCTCCCCACGGCACCAAGTCTGTCAGAGTTCAAGGAGCATCTGGATGATGTTCTTAGTCATATGATTAATTTTAGGTAGTCCTGTGAGGAGCAGGGAGTTGGACTCGACGATCCTTTTGGGTCCCTTCTAACTTGAGATACTCTATGATGCTATGATAGCTTTGGGAGTTACTTATATGTAAAGTCTCCCATACCAAACACATCTATGGTATCTGCAGAACCTGTCCAGCAGTTGCAGTGATTTTATTGGTGGAGAGATGAAGGAAATAGTTTCTTGTCTTTTTTTTTTTTTTTTAAACACAAAGTTTTTAAAATAATGGTACACAGAAAAACATATAAGAAAGGTTGTAAGAAAAAATAAACTGCATGAACCTGTACTTTTTTCTGAATGTGTTCAATTATAAAACTTTTGTGTGCTTCTAAAGAGAAGATGCTTTGGACATAGCTAAAGGAGCTGCTTAAATGCAATTCAGAAGCTCACTCAGCAGTGCTGATCCACTGCTCTGAAGGTAGCATTCATTCAGCCTGCAGAAGAGGCTCTGAACCCTTGGGAGAAGGAAATAGGCACTGATCTGGGAGGAAATTGCTGCCTTCTCTGTGTTGAGTTATATTGTGATGTTGATGGGAGTGGAAGGGATAAAAAGTAAACTAAAACCATGTGGGCAACAATCCTGCTTTAGTCAGCGTGAATGTGGAGATGGGCTGGAAACCTTATTAGTGGTCTTCTCCTTCCCAGTATTTTTCTAGGAACTAATTCTGAGTTGCAGAAGGCAGCAGCAAGGTGGCAGAAGGAGATGCTTGTAGGCTTAATTGAACTGATTTGAAGCAATGAAATATGATTAAGCTGGATTAGGTGCTTTGCATCGTTACTGCTCTTTGTGCCTTGGGAGGTAGTTGTGGCAGTAGGCTGGTCCTGGCCCCGTGGCTTGGCATCATGTCTGGCACTTTGCAGAGGCCAGGACAGCAACACCTCAGGCTGCTGGCTGCTGTTAAGTGCTGATGCATATAGCATGCACTGGATGGTCAGCACCTACAGTTACTGGCTCAGCATTGGAGGCAGGACACGGAGAAACAAGAAAGCAGAACATTGGAACAAATCGGTGAGGCTAGGGGAACTGGCCAGGCATGAAGTAAAACTCGTTCACATGAAAGGATGAGGTTGTTTTACTGTGCTGGGGGAGCAATAGTTAACAATAGCAGAAGCTGCTCTTTCTTGAGGAGGGGAGGCAAGCAGGGAGGGAGATAGATAGTTACAGGGTGCCACTTTGCCTCATAAATGCACAGTCATATACTGACTTTTTAAACAATCTGCCCATGCAAAGCTCATTGCAAGATCAGGCTTGACCTAAATTATGAACAGGGTGGAAGTGGTAAGTGCAATATGGTCATGCAAATTATTTGGCTCTGTTGCAGGTACTTCTTTGAGTTTCATGTTAGGTAGAGATAATGCACCAGGAGCAGAGTGCAATTGCATTATTAAGATTGCAGCTTTCATTTTGTCCTGGGAAAGAATAAACAATTACATTTCTCCAGGAGAGTAAATATTCAAGGCTTCCCAGTGTCAGAGTAGCCTGTTTGTTTTTGTTGTCTATCTCTAAAACCACCATGGGTTTTAGGGGAGCTGTGATTACTCAAGATTACAGGAGATGTGATTAGTGAAGGGGGTGTTTGACATGTGGATTTCACCTGGACTCAGACTTCTTACTTTGCATTTAATTGTTAAGAGCTGGAGTGTTTGTATTCCTGGAGGTTAGGAACGTGGGTCGGTTCCCAAGGTGGCTGCTGATGCCATGATGCGCTAGTGTGCCCTCAGAGGAATTTGGCTTTAGACAAAAGCAGTCTGTGTATAACACACCCTCTTCAGAACCAGGTACCTCACAGCCACTTGTCAAGAATGGAAGAGCTCTGTGATCATGATTGCTTTAAAAGGAAAAACAATTTGAGAAATGTTTCTTAATTCCTGTTAAATGAAAATTCTGTCTTTGTGCATATGGGCAGTAGGTCATTCTCTTGTTTGGATAGGAACATATCTTGAAGGAGAGCGTATGGCCCATGCTTGCTTTTCATCCAGTGTGCACTACACGAGCCATTCTTGTGTCTTACGTGCATTTCTTCATGCCATAATATTCCCTAACCTAGATAAGTCAAAAGAATTTATCTTAGATCTGAGTTTTCATTATGTAGCCCCTGATTCTGTATTTTGTCAGACTTAGTGACAAGCACTTGCCATTTTAGTCTGCCATAAGGTATTCAAGACTTCTTCACAAAATGGGAGAAACTAATAGCTTCCCATCAGGTTGCAGAGCCAAGGTTGTGCATATGAGGTAACTGACTGTGAACGGTTGTAGTCCAAACACCTTTTTTTTTTTTTTTTTTTTTTTAATTCTGCTAATGTTCATCTACTTATTAGTTAGAAATGTTGATGTTTTCCCTTTTCTCTTCAGATGACACTGGCTGTCCTAGTAGCCAGTCAGTATCTCCAGTTAAGACTCCTTCTGATGCTGGGAACAGTCCAATCAGTTTTTGCACTGGTAGTGATGGAGACTTCTCCAGGAAGAAATTTGGTCCAGGGACAATGAGCGAAGGGAACCCGCAGCTGGCTCGATATAAGAAGGAGTCAAAGACAAGCCTTGTAAAGCCTGGTGAGTATAGTATAGTTCCTTTCATTACTTTAATTACACTTTCTAATTGACTAGTGCTTCTACAGGTGTCTACATACATTGTGTTGTGCTGCCTGTGATACCACTAATGCTGGCAGTAAGTAAAAACAAATAGTTGGGTTCTTTCTATGGAGCCACCTGCAAGACTTGAAAACAGTATCAGTGTAATGGGCAGCCTATGTGTGGGAGTTAGGCAGATGTAGATCCATACTACATGGACTGTATCAAAAGCATGTCTCCCATTGCCTCAGGCTAATGGGCCACTTCAGACCAACAGCTAAATCAGCACCTGCTTATCACACTTCCAAGGCTGAATATTCTGCTGTGTCATTGACTGCCGTAATTTTAATGAGTAGATAAAAAATATTTTTGTGATTCATGTACAGGCAGCTCTTGATTACAAACAGTCAGGATATTTTTGCTGTTATTTAATTGTGGAGACAGAGAGGGTTTTGACCCTGTACAGACCCAGCTGCAGAACTGGCATGGTTTATGAGCTCAAGTACCTCCTGGCTGTACTGTTTCCAGAGTCATTTTACCTCTGGAAGCAATTTAGATACTTTCATGAGGAGCCAGCTCAGATTTACCAGCACCATGTTTAATCCAGAAACAGTAGAGAATCTGTTGCAAAAACTCTTCCCTGTCTTGGTCATTGAAAGAGCTGATTCAATCTGACTTACCACTAGCCCTGCAAATTCTTCAGCTCATTTCATAGCACTGTGTTACTTGAGTGTTCCCAGACTCCCATTGCTCTGCATAATGAATGATAGATAATACTTTTTCAAGGTTTGTTTTCTGTTCCATTAAAAGCAAGGAATCTGATGCAGGCAGAATGCAGTGAATATGGTGTATGACGGTCAAATCTGCAGCCATGATTACCACAACTGTTTTGTGTTTGAATGTGGATGTAGCTTAACAAAATGTGGATAAAGAATTTTGGAAGTTTTTTTCTACTGAAGAGTCCTATACACATGGAAAAGAATTACACAGTTATTTCAATAAATTACTTAATTGTTTTTGATTATTACACTCAAATTGACCTATAATATCAAGTTATTAGCCTTTTGCAGTAATAGTCAGAAGTCATCTTCATTTTAGTTGATGGTATTATTTCAAGTCTTTGAACAGACTTAGTTTAGGTATGTAGGTGTTCTTGTAGGTGGGCCATTCTGTAGCGGTTGGTACCACTGCATTGATTGATACCTAAGGTTGGAAAACTTGTCTCTAAAGTTCAAGCTTATTGCTCCTGAGATCCATCAAAACTCTCAGAGTAGGAACCATGTCTGATTCATAGAGTACTTCTAAATTCCTCTTGCCAAATACCTCACACATTTTTAGTGGAAAGTTGTCAAAAAACACATCATAGTCAGTGTGAAAGCTGACACAGGCGAGGGACATTCCTGAAATGGAGAGCATGCCAGGGGACAGTTGGGGTTCATTTTCCTCACTGTTGGCTACAGAGGTTAGTGGAATTGTCTCCCATTGCTATCTTTTGGCTTCGGGTGGATCCAGTCCCTTCCCTATGACCTACTTGCACATGAATTTCTGGTGGCTCAGTCAGGAAGACCTAGCCCTTGTGCAAAGAGTAGGCATCGTCATGTAGTGTCGTGGTTTAACCCCAGTCAGCAACTAAGCACCACGCAGCCGCTCACTCACTTCCCCCCCACACAGCGGGATGGGGGAAAGAATTGGGGGGAAAAAAGTAAAACAGAAAAGAAGCAAATAATAATGATAATAATAACAATAATAAAATGCCAATACTAATAAAAGGATTGGAATATACAAAAGAAGTGATGCACAATGCAATTGCTCACCACTCACTGACCCATGCGCAGTTAGTTCCCGAGCAGTGATTTGCCCCCAGGCCAGCTCTCCCAGTTTATATACTGGGCATGATTTCACATGGTATGGAATACCCTTTTGGCCAGTTTGGGTCAGCTGCCCTGGCTGTGTCCTGTGCCAACTTCTTGTGCCCCTCCAGCCTTCCTACTGGCTGGGCATGAGAAGCTGAAAAAACCCTGACTTAGTCTAAGCACTACTCAGCAACAACTGAAAACATCAGCATGTTATCAACATTCTTCTCCTACTAAATCCAAAACATAACACTATACCAGCTACTAGAAAGAAAATTAACTCTATGCCAGCTGAAACCAGGACATGTAGCAAAACACACAGGGAGTAATGGGGGAGCAGTGGAAGGGAAGTGGGACCTGGGAGGAGAATAACAGCAACGTGTCCTTGTCGTATGTAACCTAGTTCTGCATACAGCTGGATATCTCAAACTACAGCACAGAGTTGTGCATAATATCTTTCTCTCCACCAAAAGCCCTTACTGATTTATGGAGATAATCTCTACTTTTTATTTACCTGAAACTTCTTGTGATAATGACTACATAGCAGGAGCCAGACATGAGAGACAAAAATCCAGCCTACCACTGTTGTTTACAGACTCTGTCCTGTGCTACATTTTTGTAGGTAAGTACATCAGTCAGTGTGCACCTTCAAAATGCCTGTCATTTTGCCGAAAATTTATCTATTTCCAGGATTGTTTTCTTGGAACATGCTGAATCTCAGCAGTAACACTCACACAAATATTTAGATAATTCAGGAAATTTCAGAGTGGGATCGCACTAAGAATGAACCCTGGGACTTTTTTTTTTAGGCTGTTCCCAAGCTCCAATGCTTTTCTCCTACTCTAGCAACATCACTTCATCTTTCTTTTCTATACTTCGAAATATGAAATATGACATAGCTTTTTTTTTCTGAAACAGCCTAACGCATTATGTAGATCTAAGTCATCTTCAGCTCTTGAAGTATTAACAAACTAGATTCAGACATCATTCATAATTTATGTTGTTTGCATAGCAAGCCATCCTTAATCCTGGAATGCATTATCACTGCATCTTGCTAAACCTCTGAAAGATTTATAATCATGAAGATGTTATTCATTTGGAATAGTTGGTAATAGTTTTTATTCTGCATTAAATCTGAATCACAACAGTGTTATAGGTGAATTTGGCTTAAAATCACTGACTGCATTCCCAGGAAAGGATGGAGAGGACAGGCACATTAAGGATGATCTAAAACATCCACTCCAGGAGGAACTTATGAGCCTTTTAATTTCCGGATTTTAGAAGCTGTTCCCTCTTTTGGATATGATTCATTTATGCAATATTAAAAGAATAAAAAATGCGTTGCATAAAATGCCTTCGCAAAAAGGCACAAAAAGCTTAATTAACACTAGTCCTAGTTTTGTATCAAGATGCTGTCCTGAATCCTAGCCTTTTGGTAATTGAATAAACAGGAGCATAAGCACTTGTATGTATTCACATTCTTCGTGTACTCCACCTGCAAAGATCCATCCTGAATTCCTGCAGCTCATGTCCACATCTTGTTAAGAATAGTGGGAGCTGTTTTGCTTTCTTTGGCAGTCTTTCTCATCTTGTTTCTTGACTTCCATACAAATGCTTAGTGCAAGGATTCAAAATCTGGATCTGCAAGCTGCAAAGTACTGATAAACTTACAAAGACGTGGATAGAGAAAGGAATCTTGGGCAAGAGTTGTGTCGGTAACTTTTAAAATGCTTGCATGTTTAAAATAACAAAAAGCTGTACTTTCATTTAAATGTCTGTAAGGATCATAATTCGAAGGGCACCTGATCAGCTGGCTGTGTTCAGTATTTCTGGCAAAAGTTTTGGTCTTTCCTTTCTTGCTTTAGGTGTCATAGGCAAACTTCAGGCAGTCTACTGAATGAGCTGAGGTTGCTGTTGGAGCTGTCTCTTAGGGCCCATGGAATTGCTGAAGTTTTACATGAAATTATTAAGAAATTACTAGAGAATGCAGGTGTTAGCTGCAAATTATGTCTAGCTGTTAAAAATGTCTAGTTGTAAAATGTAATGCTCTTCCTGCTGATTTTTTTGTATTGCCTGGTGTGTGAGGATTAGGTGTGTGAGATGTCCAGGAACTTATTCTTGGGGGCACCCTGTGCCAGCAAAGAATAGTGGCTAGTTAATCCATTAGTGTAAAATTAGCAGATTAATTTATCCATATTGCTACTCTACTTCCATATGTGTCCATATTCTAAAAGCAGTCACTTTGGTTATTTTAAAAACAAAACATAAAGCTCTGATTTAGGTTATATTACTGACATCTGGCTGTATGATTTTACAGATCTTTTGTCAGGTCTCTCCTTCTCTTCAGTATGACAGTATGGGAATAATAGTGTCTGACTCTGATATGTATATGTGCTTCACTTGGAAAGCAGATTAGCTGGTGTATGAGTTCTGCAAGAGGATTGTCTTAGAGGTAATTCTGGAAATATACTTCACTCTCAAGGACTTCACTTTTCTGATTGCAGAAGGATGCAGTGATAGGACTTTGTTTTATCTTGGGAAGGTAGTTAAAATATTAGAAAGACATGTTTTACTGGTGCATTTATCCAAGAACATTGTATCTTGTATTTGCATGGCTTTTGTTCATTCTCTGTACCAAATTTCTGCAAGCAGCGGGAAAAATAATAGAACTGTTGTCCCCGTTGTTCAGGAACAACGGTACAGAATACAAAAACCAAGTTACAGAATGTGCTAACTGGAATAGATCTGTGGCATGGAAAGAGTTTCATTGTTCTTTATAACTACTAGTTGGTACTTATACCTCTTATGTTGAAATACTTTTTAAATGCTGCTGGTGTACTATGTATTCTAAGCTGAAGTCACATTGTTTGGTTGTTTAAAAAAAACAAAACAAAACAACAAAAACCCCGACAGAAAACCTGTATTTAGAAATCATAGAAATCATAGAATCATTTAGGTTGGAAAAGACCTTCAAGATCATCGAGTGCAACCATTAACCATGCCCACTAAACCATGTCCTGATTCAGAGGTAGCAATTTGCCTTGACTGATCCCTAAAATAAATTGGTGTCCTTCATTTTAAAAGCAGGATCACGTAAAGGTGAAAGTGATGAGAAGACCAGTGACCTCAGTGTAATCTGTCTCTCTTTCTGCTGTGACTTATTTAGCAGTACTTTGTAACCTACATTCCAAGGCTGTACCTTTTCTGGGGGAGGAATAATTAAGAACAAGGGTATGTCAAAGAACATTTAACCCGGTTACAAATGCAGGATTTAATCAGAGTACACTGTGCTCCCACCCTGCAATTAATCATAACCTTACTTGTGTGGTGAAGATGGGAAGATTCATGCTTCCATTCCTGTGAATATTCAGATAGTTAAATATGTGGCTGGTGTCACATGCATAAGAATACTGAAATTAGGAAACGAGCTACACCTGATTCAGTGTACTTTAAATAATTGGTCATAGAACAAAAAAATATTCTGAAGATGGACCAAGTGAAGTAAGTTGATAACAAATGATGGAGCATCTTGCCTATGACTGTAAGTTCTCCATATGTTTCTTTTGTACCTCCTTGAAGTATTTGAGTTAACAATAAGCAATCTCTTGATGTGCCTGTGTTTATTGACAAGCATAAAGCATAAAGTCTCTGAGGGGTGCAGAGGAGCTTGCAAGTGAAAAGAAGAAGAGCAAAAGCCCAGATTCCCTGAGTAACTTAAACCTGATGAGATTGGCTTTAACTTGAGCATTAGAATTTTAAGCAGTTCGCTATTTGGCAAAAAGCAGATACACAGTGGTCAATTATGTGTGCTTCTGGAAGGCTTTCCATCTGCTTTTTAAAACACCACCTTGGCAATAAAAAGAGGGGAAGCACTTGAACATGTGTCGTCTTTCTCAGATGTAAGCACGTGGTTTGAATGCTTCACTTCTGTCCGACACCCAAGAGCAGCCAACGTAACCATCCTAACATTCAAATCCAACAGTATGCAACATTTATTTCCTGTACAGTTTTAATCTTGCTCTTCTCCCTTTCTTATATGTGCACTTCATAATTTTGTTTGGGACAATACAGTTTCTGAGATCTTTTCTAATACAGAGTCTAACAAATACAGTTGTGGCAGCTTTCAACCCTATTCCTTTTTCTCATTTACTTTTGCTTTTCTTCTTTCTCATCGCCTTTCATTTTGGGCCCATATGAAATAGCTACTGCTGATTTTTTTAAATAAAAGTGTTTCTGGGTAACAATTCTGTATGCACTGAGCGCTCCTGCATATTTTACTGATGGGATCCGCTTTAATTTCACGTCTGTTGCTATGGAGCTGTGCAGATTTGCTTACTTGACCTGCCAGCACAGGGAGTTATTAAGGACTCGGTCGCCATGGGTACGGGAGGACAGGGCGTGCTTCGCGGGGAGATGAACATCCACATCTCACCTTCCAGGAGCGAGGATGCCACGTCCGGCTTCAAGCCCGTGCTATCCTCAAAGCTTGCGTCCTAGAGTTGAGCATGGAGAGACGTCACCCTGCGATGGTTTGGTGTGTTGTAGCAGTCGGTATGGTGAGGTCTGGAAGACAACGGGCACTGTGAGATCTGGTGGGTGGTGCTGGGCTGGAGGCTGCTGTTGGGGGTTCCATCATTTGCATACCCCAGCCCACCCCTGCATGCTTCAGAATGTTTGGGTCCCCGTGATGGGTTGACCTTGGCTGGACACCAGGTGCCCACCAAAGCTATTCTATCACTCCCCCACCCTCAGCTGGACAGGGGAGAGAATATATAACAAAGAGCTTGTGGGTCGAGATAAGGACAGGAGAGATGACTCTCCAATTACCGTCACAGGCAAAACAGACTCAGCTTGGGGAAAATTAACTCAATTTATTACCAATCAACCAGAGCAGGGTAATGAGAAATAAGACCAAATCTCAGAACACCTTCCCTCCACCCCTCCCTTCTTCCCGGGCACAACTTCACTCCCAGATTTCTCTACCAACCCCCCCTCAGTGGCACAGGGGGACGGGGATGGGGTTTACGGTCATCACACATAGTTTTCTGCCGCTTCATCCTCCTCAGGGGGCGGACTCATCACACTCTTCCCCTGCTGCAGCGTGGGGTCCCTCCCACGGGAGACAGTCCTCCACAAACTTCTCCAATGTAGGTCCTTCCTACGGGTTGCAGTTCTTCACAAACTGCTCCAGCATGGGTCCTTTCCACGGTGTGCAGTCCTTCAGGAGCACACTGCTCCAGCGTGGGTCCCCCACGGGGTCACAAGTCCTGCCAGAAAACCTGCTCCGTGGGCTCCTCTCTCCACAGGGCCACAGGTCCTGCCAGGAACCTGCTCCAGCGCGGGGTTCCCACGGGGTCACAGCCTCCTTCGGGAACCCACCTGCTCCGGCGTGGGGTCCTCCCCGGGCTGCAGGTGGAGATCTGCTCCACCGTGGACCTCCCTGGGCTGCAGGGGGACAGCCTGCCTCACCAGGGTCTTCACCACGGGCTGCAGGGGAATCTCTGCTCTGGTGCCTGGAGCATCTCCTCCTCCTCCTTCTTCACTGACCTGGGGGTCTGCAGGGTTGTTTCTCTTACATGTTCTCACTCCTCTCTATGGCGGCTGTTTCTCTCTGTCCCAACTTTTTTTTTTTTACTTCTCAAAAATGTTATCACAGAGGCGTTACCACTATCACTGATTGGCTCAGCCTTGGCCGGTGGCGGGTCCGTCTTAGAGCCAGCTGGTATTGGCTCTGTCGGACACAGGGGAAGCTCCCAGCAGCTTCTTACAGAAGCCACCCCTGTAACCACCCCCACTGCCAAAACCTTGCCACACAAAGCCAATACAGTCCCTAATGGCAGTTTTGGAATGGTTGCCTCCCAGTGGGGTCAACTGGCCCAATGCGGCCAGTAGATCCTGGTGGAGCTCCCCTCTACGGCATAAACCCCTTGGTATTTGAGACCCAGAAGAGGTGAAATTTGAATCCACAGGCCTCCTTAGACAACCTTGAGGAGCTGTGGGCTGCAGACAGGGACTGGTCGTCTTTCGCCGGTCCAGTGACTGGTCCCATTGCTCACAGGAGGTGGAACAGCTTTAAGAGGTGAATCTGTCATTTTCTTCTGGAAGTTACAGGAGCTGTTTTTGGAGGTGTGGGAGATGTAAATTCATGGTCTTGAGCCAAGTTGGATAGAGCAGAGATGGCCTGTAATTTATCTGACCTCAGTTCCATATCTCTAGTGTATTGGAATCGTCTCTGCCTGCACAAGCACACTAAGGTCCTATTTTGTTTTAAAGGAGATATAACAAATAAAATCAGTGAATCTAATGTGTGGTCCTTCTGACCAAATATATAAGCATTTACTTTAGGATAAGATCAATAGAACCTTGAACACACTGGTTATACTAAGTCTGTTGACTAAAAATGGGACCAAGGTTGGCTCGGACATGAGTGTCTGCATTAGAGACATCCACATTTAGTCAGATGAATCCCACTCCCGTCTCCTGTGTTCCTTATCAGGTCTCTGAAAACTCTGCTGCTAGCCCTTATGGAAGCCAAGTACAGCCTCCATCTCATTTATTTCTCTTTCTTTTTTTTTTTTTTTTAACAGAAAGTCAGTCTTAGTAATCTAGTTTCAGAAGAAAGGTTGTGTCTAAAGATCACACATGGTTCTTCAAATAGGTCTAATTAGATGCCTTTTCCTCTTCTGTTCATCCCTGATAAACTTAGGCACTCTCTGTTTGTCCTGTTTCTGAGGACCACTGCCCAAGGCGCCTAGCATTGCACAGGTTGATTCTCTATCTCATTTCTCACCATGAATTCGCAGGAATTAAGTATTTTTAGGACATAAGCTAACTAAATCACACTAAAGTGAAAAAAAGTACTATGTAACTTCTGAGACATAATATTGGAATATAATTGGAATATAAGTATTTTCAGCAACAGATGCTTAGAAAGTTAGGTAAAAAATACTAGCATAGTGCTATTTTTTTTGGTTTGGATTTATATGTATTTTAAATAAATTTGCTTGAATTGATGTGGAAAACATGTTCAAATAGCCAAGTATTTCTTTCAGATGAGAATAAGCAAAGCAGCAGCTACAAAATGTGTTTCGGCTTTAAAGTGATTCGTATTTTTGAACCCAAACCTACAAGTTCCTGTTAAAGTGGCCTAGAAAAACAATCTTTTAATTCTATGTCACAAATTTTATAATCCACCCCCTTCTAAAAAATTATTTTAGATGTAGCTTAGTAGAGACATAGGCAATTAGTGGTTGGGCTGTGGCCTCTCAAGACATATATGTCTTTTTGTTCAGAAGATGCTCAGGCTGCAGCAAGTGCCCGCATGTGACAGCAAAAAATGGAGAATCCAAAAAAAAAGCCAGCAAGTTGCAAAGGAGGAACTAGCAAGTAAAAGGTGAAAGCCTGAGTCCCACCTGTCCTAGATAATGACCTGCCCAGCTGTGGGCTGGTGCCACAGGCCAGCTGCAATTCAGGGTCTTGGGCACAAATCTTCTGCTGTTAGGTACTTATCTCCTTCCCTACAATGAAAAATAAATAAACAAAAGGAGATCCCTGATACTTGGTTCAGTAAAGGGAAAAGAAACTTTTATTTATATCTGTCTGTGCCTCTTTTGGAGGATGGACACGAGCACAAAGGAGAAGAGTGCCCTAATACAGGGCTGCTGGGCAGGCAGAGGGGATGCAGGGAGTCTGCTCCCAGGGAAGCTGTTCCACTTCGTTTAATTTAGGATCTGTTTTATCGGGGGGTTGAAGCCAAGTTCCCAGCAGGCACACCATAACTCCTTTCTCTCTCTCTCTCTGGCCCATTAATTGTCCTGATAGCACTCCAGATGTACAGAAAGTGGGACAGCCACCATTAAAGGGAGGTTCTCGCCTGAGGATGCCTGCAACCTCAAGTTTAGCATTGCACTTGGTCCGTCAGAGAGTCATGGCTCTAACAGCAAATCAGAGTGAGTAGGAGATGCGGATATGGGACTTTTGCAGGGAGCGCCTGGGCTGCTGGACAGGGTGACACCTGTGCTAGCTCACTCATCTTTTAGCTCCAAATGCCTTTTGATAGAGATGCAGGTCCCCTGGGGATTGTGGGGACGAGCTCCTGCATCTGGAAAAGATGGCTGAGTGTGCCTGGCATAAGAAGGGCACTGGGGTTTAGAGGTCAGAGTTGAGGAAGGTGCAGAAGATGGCAGTAGCTGTGATCCTTACTCAAAAAAAATTTCTTTTTATATATTCAAGCAGGTTTTTTTCCTCTTCTCTGCTAATCCAGAGTGGAATATGAGCCAAAAAAAGAGAAACTGATGCTATTACACACTGCACACTCTTAAGTATTTGTTTTAAAATGTGTGTGAGGTCAAGCTAGAACATGCTTTGCAATTTGTGTATTTACTGCAGTGAATTTTTTGCTCCTTCTAGCTGTTTTTTGTGGTTTTCAGGCTGCTTCACCTCCACAGAAGGAAATACTGTGCATACAAAAGAGGCCATTATGAATCTTCCCTTAGGAGATTTTTTTTTTTTGTGCTCTGCTTTCAAATTACAATCTGTATTATTTATGCCAATGTTTAAAATAGCTTTCTGATTCCCCGGTTAAAGTATCCTGAACCTACTCCAGCTACATTTTACTATGCACTACTCCCACCAACCATCAGCTTTTATTTCAAGTCATTCTTCATGAAATAACATGCATCGCAGCCAGAACCCTGTGTTGCTGTTACATGGTTTTCTTTACAGTTTTCCAGCTGTATTCCTCCTCCCCATGATAAACAGTGTTCCCAGTATTCATTTTTATCTTACAATACACAAATTGCATTCCCTTAATCTCCCTTCATAAACAGTGCCCTGTAATCCTGTTATCATTATTGTTGACCTTTTTTGGAATTCCTCCAGGTTATTAATGCCTTTTTAATGAGAATCCTGGGATTTAAACTGTTTTCTGAGCAACATTTACTCAAGAATTGATAGATTTGAGCAATGTTTACTCAAGAATTGATAGATTATTTCCTTTTCTATTTTCCTTTACATCCCCTATTTCTTTTTTGACATCTTACTATGTTCCAAGTGGAGCTATGCAAATAACTGATTTGGGGGTTTGCTGCCAAAACAAAACTTTAAAGAAAACCTTTGTTTCAGACTGAACAAAGACAATATTCAATCTGAAATATTTAGAATTTTGGGGGAGATTTTTTTATGTTTTCACCCCCTTTTTAAAAGAAGAAAGAAATTTGTCAGTTTTCAAAATTAAAGCATCATTTCAAACAGAAAGTAGAAAATTCTGGTTTTCCATTTTCTGGCCATGTTTGAATTCAAATCATAAATAGTTTCAGTGTTCTCTGAACTTTGTTTTTTGGTGTCCAAATTTCTACCTAAAAGTTTTTGTTTCATTCAGAGTGATTACTTCAAACACGTTTTGAGCAGTATTGAGTGGATATGTCTATATATTCCTTTTTATATATATCTGTATTTATACGTAGGCATGGAAAGCTAAGGGAATGTCTTTATTTTAGTCATGCAAATCTCATTTACTTGATTTCACTGTAGCATAAAGGCATCGGGTAAGTTGGTGGTTACTGGGCTCAGAAGTGGAAGTTCAACCATGAATAACTAAGCCAGTCTTTGCAGATAACGGTGGCATTTGGAACCCTTGGCCTGTTTAACCAGTGGTATTTTACTTGCTTTTATGTACCTACATATCTAAATCCTGGTGAAGCTGTGTTTTAGATGCCTTCACTCTGTTTTGGTTCTCACTTGAAGTTATGATTCTGAGCTCAGGAAGAGTCTAGGGGAAAGGAGAAATGCACGTTGAGTCCCTGTTCCAATAAAGAAACCACAGTTAAAAGTCATAAAATAAACCCCAGCATCCAGAAGAGCCACTAGACAGAGGTTACCCAACTTAACCCAAAACTTGAGATTGTAGAGCTTAGTTTCTCGGCTGTGTTGGATGCAGGAGTTGGGTAGAGTCTCCTGATGGAGGTTGGAGATGTGGGAAATTCAGACCTGTTTGGATTTCACCCATGTAGCAGGGGGTAATGAAGACTGGCATCCCAAATTGGGGTGGATTGATGGAGGAGCTGGAAGGGGGCATGATAAGCTGAGAGGACGGGAACCCTGTCTCTTCATCCAGTTCTTAGTGCTGGATGCGGCGCATGTTTCTGGTGCTGTGATGGGGAGATGCTGTGCAGCCTCCTCCCACTTCAAAGCTAAATCTGGACTGCAAATCCCAGGTGGATCCTTTCTTTCCCCAGTAAAGCAGACAGCTGAAGAGAGCTTTTGTTGGGCTGCTTTTGTGCAGACCCTGATGTATTGGGTGTAATGTGAAACAGCCACCCTGGTCTTTAGACAGGAGCCAGGCACCAAACTGTTCAGCGCTTTTAAAGCTGACCTGCTTCTAGGCATGCCCAGAAACAAGAGTTTCATGCAGCTGAGAAGCTTTGCTGATTGAGACTGACAGGACATATTTCCTGAGTGAGGTGGCAGATAGGAAGAGCACCGCTTCCAAAATTCCCCTCTGGGAGCTGGGGACCTGGCATCCTTTCATAAATACAGCCTCCAGCCACTGCAAGGTGGACATTGCTTCCCCAAGGGGCTTGAAATATATCACCTTTGATGTGACGTAACAAAATAGTAAACCTACTTTATAATAGTGTATCTTATATATACCGTCGCATAAAATTTATTTAAAGGAAACGAAAATTCTGCCGGGTTTGTTTCATATTTTATTAGTATTACAAGCTTTATCATGCTTCCACACTGAGGCACTTCATTGAAGGTCTCTGTTCCTCCCTTCTGAAATTCTCTAAGTAATAGGAAGCTGTTTGCTTTTGAAACCTGGGCAGGCTATGACTGTTTGCTAGAGTTGGCAGAATACAGTGTGACCACAAACCCACAAGGATTAATAAGCTGAAAAAGCACAGGCTTCTTGTCTGTCATTTGTGCTTCTTAACGATAAGAGTGCTATTGGGGAGAAAAACCAGCAAATGACAGCAGTCATAACTTGAAATGCATTGCCCTCAGACCTACCTTGGTTTTATTACTGTAAAAAATATAGTTCAGGCAACGAATCAATATACTGGGTAGGGTTTTACTGTTCTTTTGAATAGATGACACTTGAACTCCATTAATTTTTTATAATCTTTACAATGTGTGCATTACAGTAAATATTTGATTAGCTTATGACAAATTTTGCTTTTCATCCTGGGACTGCAGGGTTGTTTAGTTAGTTACCTCCCAGATACATTTCTCGTTCCAGTGTTTTTCTCTTCCCTGTTGAAAATATGTCAAACTGATTTAAAATGTTTTATGCACATTGTAATGAAAACCATATGTCTTATATTAAGGGTGACTGTGCAAAAGCTTTCAGCTGAATCAGGTTTAGCATGCATTTGCATATATGCTGTGAACGCGTGCCTGCACAGTTCATGGCTGTGCACCAGCCAGCCTCTTTCCTCTTTGCACATGGGAACCAGATTTAGGAGATGTGTTGAAGGGGCCTCTGAAAGCCCTTTGTTAAACTTCTGCCACCAACGTGACGGGGGGGCTGGGATGTTTTCCCAGTCTGTGATAGAGTTCGCTCCCTTTCTGCGTCCTACTAAGTCATCCCTGCCAAAGATGACATTTTCCAGCTCCTAAAAATACTTCTGACTAGCCTATGCATTTCCCTTCAAACAGGCCAAATAGCACTGCCAGGTACATAAAAAATCCTGAGGTGACACTACATGCTTATAAAAGATTTTTGTCCATAGGTGGATTTACACATACACTTTATAGAACTGTCAAATGCAAGTTGAGTATCATGTTATACAACTACCTGTATTTTTTGAACCTCCAGTCTCAATGTTTCTATTGAGGTTGTTGTAGCAAAGCAGAAGCCTTCCATCTCTGATCCAAAGAGACTTTTTGTTTGAACAGGAAGATAAGTTCCCCAGACTGTTCCCTTCTGCTCCGTGAACATATGTTCCCCCTGACAAAGGTCATTTCAGGCTGAGAAGAGAAAATTTATGAGAGCCATTTTTAAGGTATTGTTAGAACAGCTCAAACTGCATATAGAAGCACAAAAAATAATTAGGTCAGGGTGACTTCTGTATGAAGAATCTTGTTAAGATACATAAAGCAGAAAAAAAAAACCCCTAGACTCTGTCTGTTCCAGCATCCGCTTGTGGGTGCTCTACAAATCCATGAATTAAAAACAATTAAGAAAAACACAAACCCAGATCATAGTGATATGCAGAATATACATGATGGCTCTCAGCCAATATCAGTAATTAGTCTGTAGTTACTGTGTTTTTAGAGAAGAGCTTGATTGATTGTCATTTCACAGCATACACAAGTCACATTCTGTATTCATTTTGAGAACTGCAGTGCTTATAATTTGCATTAATGTAGTTCAGATTACTACTGAAACTATAGTATTTAGATGAGGTCAGAAAACTGCTTAATGAGATAAATTTTAATTATTTCATAACAACCCTTCTTCCAAAGTAAGAAGAGTAAGCAATCAAGTTGAGCAAAAATCAAGATAAATAAATAGTTTAGATCACACAACCAGCAGTCTGAATTGAGGGAATCATTTGTAAAATCAAGTTTAGATCCAAACGCAGGGAAGCAAGATCTACATTGCGGTTCTTCCCCAACGTCTTCTGTCTGATATTGAGCTGGAAGTCTCCTCACCCAGCAGGTTTAAACAATTTGTGGAGAGTCACACTGAACATTTTGCTGCACATCCCCTCTGACTGCATCTTTGCCAGTTGCCCAAGTTACCAGCTGTTACTGCACCAGGCAGTCAGCTGACAGGTGATTGTATGGGGCAACACAGCAGCAGAAGTCTTTGAGAAAGGGAAGAAAATAATCCAAATCCTTCTGAAAGCTGGTTTTGCCATAGAAGAAAGTAAGGTCAAGGGACCTGCACAGGAGATCCAGTTTTTAGGAGTAAAATGGCAAGATGGACGTTGTCAGATCCCAATGGACGTGATTAACAAAATAGCATCTATGTCTCCACCGACTAATAAAAAGGAAACACAGGCCTTCTTAGGTGTCATGGGGTTTTGGAGAATGCATATTCCAAATTACAGTCTGATTGTAAGCCCTCTCTATCAAGTGACCTGGAAGAAGAATGATTTTAAATGGAGCCCTGAGCAACAACAAGCCTTTGAACAAATTAAACAGGAGATTGTTCATGCAGTAGCCCTTGGACCAGTCCGGACAGGACAAGATGTTAAAAATGTGCTGCAATTAAGCAAGCCGAGCGGTTAAAGGCCCTGTGGTATGGAGGGCGATGGCTGAAATATAAATACGGGGAAACCTGGCAAATTGACTGTATCACACTCCCACAAACTCGCCAAGGCAAGCGCTATGTGCTTACAATAGTGGAAGCAACCACCAGATGGCTGGAAACCTATTCTGTACCCCATGCCACTGCCATGTGAGCAATTGCTCACCACCCACGAACCGACACCCCGCTAGTCCCGGAGCAGCCATTCCCCGTCCCCACTCCCCAGTTCCTATACTAGGTGGGACGTCCCATGGTATGGAATACACCGTTGGCCAGTTTGGGCCAGGTGCCCTGGCTGTGTCCTGTGCCAACTTCTTGTGCCCCTCCAGCTTTCTCGATGGCTGGGGATAAGAAACTGAAAAATCCTTGACTTTAGACTAAACACTACTGAGCAACAACTGAAAACATCAGTGCTATCAACATTCATCGTGTACGAACTCAAAACACAGCACTGTACCAGCTACTAGGAAGACAATTAACTCTATCCCAGCTGAAACCAGGACAGTATCCACCCCTTATTCTATACTATTGACATCATGCTCAGTTCCCATACCTTTAGTTACATTAGTTACATCCTGATCAATGCCTTTGAGACATATGAACAATGAGATAGATAGATAGATATAGATAGATATAGATACAGATATACACAGAGATATCATTCCTTTAGTTTATGGGTTATGTTCATAAAATGTTTGTTGAGTTCATTTAGTTCCCGACCCTGGGCTCTATCTGTCATACCAGTCTTTCTGGACAGGAGGGATGGTGCAAAGTCCTCTCAGTCGGTAGAGCAGAATTGGGCTTCAGTGCGGTGTGACAAGCAGGTGACATTTGACACAGCAGGAGGCTGGTGTGCACCGTTGGATTGTTGCATGCTGGAGTCAGTTCTGGTTCCATCACTACTGATCTGTCTGATGAGCAAGCACTGGCAAGCAGTTGGGTGGGTGTCCACCCAAGAGTGGGGAGTGGTGGCTTCATTGGCCAGTGCGGTGGGTAGGGGAGGTGATGACTGCTGGTACCCTCAGGATTGATGATGCCAGGCATTGTTGTGCCCAGCTTCTCGCCATCGTTCTGGGAGTGCAGCTTACAAAACTGAGCTTGACGACTAAACTGCGCATAAAATCAGAGGGGATGGTTATGTACTAAAATCCAAGATTCACAGGAGAGAGCATGCCAGGCAGGAACACACCTCCACCAGTCCACAGGAGATGCCAGAGAGGAGTGCTGTCTCCCAGACTTAGCCACCTACTTACTTGTAGTCCTGAGTGTGTGCCTCGGATTCACTCTGAACCTCCATACTGGAGCTAGACCATCTCTGAGAGTGCAGACAACCAGCATGTTTCATTCGCTTGAAATACAGCCAGTGCTAGTGCTAATACCCTGGTTTGTGTCACAGCTGAGCAGTTTGAGCTCGGGGAAAAGATCTGAGTTCAGTGCCCTCCATAGACTAAAGGAGTTCAAATCCACACTTCTCGTAAGAGTTCCTGAACCACTGCGACCTACTGGGCATCCTCAGCTTCCTCCACTGACTCTGGACCTCATGGTGGTGGAGAGTGTGAGACATGGGCAGAGGTAGAGCATGTGGGAGCAGCTTCTGTCACCCAAAGAACAGAGCAGTCCACACGGAGGAGAGTTCTGTGTCCTGCTCCTTGCTCCCAGGATTATATCTGCTTTTATCCAGTTACTGTTTGGTGTGAAATACAATAGTAAGTCCAAGAGTCTCGCCTACAGTAATAGTAAGTCAAATAAGTAATAAGTCAGAGGCCAGGGACTGGAACCAAAACCCTCTGTCAGCTATGGGCTTGACACTGTGAACTGAGTACGTTTCCCACTAGGAGACTTTGCCTTCGAAATGGGTCATTTTTAACGGTGTTACCCGAAGAAAAGCCTGAAATGTTAATGCAAGACTTCAACATTTCTTTGCAGCTTCTTTTTCTTATGTTTGTCAGTGCATGTGAGCAGTGTGGTTTTCTTTCCTAGATTGCTTGTGGTGTACAAAAACAATCTTGCAGGAACAACCCCATATTAAATAGAAAAGAAGCAGCATTAGTGTTTCCTGGAAATATACTGCTTATGCTGTTAAAGATTGGAACTAGAGATTTAGCTGTAAGTTAAAGATTTCAAGATAAATGAAACCAAATCTCTTAAAAATACAGGTCCTTTTAATAGTGGGCATTACAAATAAATTCTCTCTACTTTTCCAGCTGCTTCTAATGACTTTGCTGGAATTTTTTATGCAGTCAGGCCATATCTCTTCCCCTGGGGCCTCTAAATAAAGCTACCTACAGAGACAGTGTGCCACTTATCCCTCTAGTTGCTGCACCAGAGTGGTGAACATATATGCATTTTTTGGTCTCTTTGCTGTATAACAGGATGCTTTTGAAGGGAAGGAAGCTCAGAAAATTTAAGGGCTTTACATTCTGAGGACAAGCTGTCTCTGTCAGCACTGTTTTATTTACAGCTCTCTTTCACTGGGTGACTATATGCAAAAACTAGCGTAAAGACTGATATATATATAAAGAGGTCATGTTCAGGGAGTCAGAAGATAGGTAAGCTCTGTGGTTTATATACTTTGGCAGCTATGAAACAGTGGTGCAGTTGCAAATAGGAAGGACTTGCACAAAAAGACTAAATTTAATAAGCTCGTGTATCCTGAGTTTCGGGAATCAAGTTCTGCTGCTCAGCTGTCAAATGTTCCTGTCACAGATATTATTTGAACTTTTTCCTCTTTACCATATTTTAATCTTACTATTTAGATATCAAATGGACAATAAAATGCGCACAAGAAAGTTTGAGCTTTATTCTTATAGAAGGAGAAAGATTTAACTGCTGAAGTGCAAGCAAAATTTTAATATGAAGGCCAGAAGACCATACAACAAGGTATCCAACCACCTGTAATGGCTAGAAATAGCAGACTGGGATGCCGTATTCCAGGTGTGCATGTGGGGTTATTGTGTGACTCTGTGTAAGAAATGTATATATTGTCTCTATATGCATACATACATACCTGACGTGGTATTTCTGTGCTTGCATACTGTCCCGGTAGGCCACCTATACGTAATCTGTTCTACCTGTAAAAACTGTGAACGCAATATGCGATATGCTGGCTGCACTGTGTCATTATCCTTGCACTATGCTGAGGCAGTGAAGAGAGCAGAGTTCGAGGTGGGGCTTTTCCATACCCAAATTGTGGGCGCAACGGCTGCACTGCATGAGTGGGATAAACATGCACCGGCGCCAGCTGGAGGCGTACCTGCCCTTGCACAGGCAGCTCTTTCTCCCTCTCCTCAATCCTGCCCCGAAGTTTGTACTTGCATCACATGATGCAGGATGGGAAAATTTGCCCTTGAGTCATTAGCAGGAGGTTGCCTAGTGGATAGCAGTGCTGCGGCAGAACGGCATTAGCCCCCTGAGCAGTGGTCCCCAACCACACATCTGACAGACAGTCACCACCTTCTCCGGCTTTGCCTCTGCCTGGGTTGTGCCGGCCGGCGCTGCCTGCACTCCTCATTGCGGACAGTACGGCACACGGTCGTGGGGTTGCAGGGTCTCTTCTCCTCCCCTCCGTGTCAGCTGGAGCTAGGTGACTGTCGTGGTGCTGTCAGGACAGCACGAAGGCTAAAAGGCAGCACAAAGCATGTTGCTGTCTGCAGCACACTCTTAGCTCGGTGCCCTTGCCCATCGAGCAGTAAAGAGCAGGGTTGGTGCTAGATGCTGCACTATTTCACTCCAGCTTCTCAGATACCCGTTCCAGGCAAGAAGCAATCCTGGAAAATGTTACAGGACTTTGTTGGCCGTCCTTGTGTTTTTCTTCCCATTGGAGCACAGAGCAGTACACAGCTCCACTCCCATGGCGTGGGTGTGCTGCTGCTTGGAGGCGGAGGGAGGCCGGAGCAATGGGCTTCCCAGCATCGCATGCCATACGTGCAGCACGAGCATTTCCATCACAGCATATTTGCGAGTTGGCTCGCCTGCCGGCAGGCTGTTAGTGCTGTGGCACTGAGTGGCTGCAGCGTGGAAGGATATGTATGAATGAATTTCAAACGAGATACCGCTGAAGCCGGCAGCTCAACATGCAGCATCTTTTACCAGAAAGGGGGGGTGAGACAGTCCTCTTAACAGGGAAGTCTCAGATCAGGGCAAAAGAAGTGTTACAGCCACTTAGGACAAAAGAATATGTGTTGTGGTTTAACTCCAGCCAGCAACTAAGCACATGTGTTTTTGAGAAATGTCAACCTCTTTCATGGTTAACGCTGAATTGGCGGGCTGTTCTGGGGCTTACATGTGTGAGTTTTTGCAGTCACATTGTCACAGCAACAAACATAGTCAACAGGCGTCCTTAGGGAGTTGTCAGCCTCGGGAATGGCATTCGGAGAGATGAGAGGCTCCTGCCCACATTGCTGCTAGGCAAGGAGTTTCATCTCTTTGTTAAGACATTTGTAAGATAGAAGTCACACTTACCCAGGAGAATATGTTGCAGTCGATATTATATGGATAGATGCCATGTTGTTTTGCTTAGAGATGTCTACCAAATGGAAGAAAATATTTTTTAAAGTCTCCTAGTAACATTGCTGTTGGGCTCTGCTACATGCAAAGCTGGCTTGAACATCACTAACACACTTGGAACCATTACTAGCAGTGACCCCTTTAATTTATAAAATGTTCTCAAAGATCCTATAAATAGTGCATGCCTAATTTTAAACCTAAGTAGTCTCCTGTGCTCAGTGGTAAGCTTGTGTGTAGCTGTTATCAGAATTGGGGCCAGAAAGGTTAACTCATGCTTCGCAGACGTAGTTCTTGGTCTCAGATGCAGTTCAGTCTTTCAGAAAGCTCAGCCGTCGAGGTGGTTGCGTCTTCAGGTTCTGCTGACTCTTATCGGCAGTGCCTAGCTTGGCAGCCCTTCCCAGCGCTGCGCTCCAAGCCAGGCGGGTCAGGGAGAGGCGATTATTAAGCTTTGCTTCCTTGAAATGCTTTCGATAGCAAGATCTGATTATGATGTGGTCTACTTAACGAGAGATGAGCCTCAGCCAGGGCTCCTGCTCTCTGTGCCTCAGCGAGGACTCGGCTTTGGGAAGCTGCTGGTGTCTTGCAAGGGCAGGAATGTTTCGGGGGCCCCAACACTGGAGGTATGACATCCGTGCAACGCGTTTACCTATTTAGGTCTTGTTTGGAAAAGTAGATTTGGGAGTAGTGTGGTACCGAGACTATTCGGAGTCTACTTTAGTCTTATGGATGGGAATGTTTTGTTTATCAGGAAAACTCTCTTGCAGCTTTGGACATCATGTCCCACGGTCATTTTGCTTCCCCAAGGAGAGGGTCACTGACATCTACATCTGTACACATGATATAAATACTCTGTGAAACAAAGTGACTTTGCTGCTCTCCTTCCCTTCCCTTGCAAACTTGAACGCAGTTCTGATCTGGTTACAGCTCTGGTGACTTGGGTCTGATTATCAGGGGTGTTGTACTGGATATGGAGTTGGTTAGAGGTGATAAAGCTGGGTCCCTGGGATAACCCTTTCGAAGAGCTAAGCTTTGCATTTGAGCACTTTGAAATTGGGCTAAGGAATAGGCTGGGCTGGGCTGAACCAGAGGCACAGAGAAAGAGGGGCTGGTCTCAGACCTGGTGTGGTTGTGAAAGTATTGGGTTAAATCCGAACACGCCTGATCCTAAGACAGGTTGCTAAGAGTTGCTGGATGGTAAGGATGGTTGCTGGATGTCTCATCCTCTTTAAGGCTGTGAAGACAGGCTCTGACAAGGCCTTTTCCCAGTCCCAGGTATTCAGGGGTGCAAGATGTGCCCATCCCCATCAGCTCTGTGAAGGATTTAAGAGGGAATATGCACTTGGAAGGTTTATCTTTCCTGGCGGGGATGATGGTAGCTGCAGCTGCATCTCCCCCTCGTGGAAAAGGTAGCAAAAATGGGATTTGTGGTAAGTCTGCAGCTGCTGGCCAGGGGTGTCTGTGTGTGGGACGGCACCCAGAAGTTCTCAGGTGAGAGAAGCCCCCCCTGATCGGCTGCTTAAAGGATGTTGTAAAGTTATTTCCACCCCTCAGATAAAGTCATCAGCCATTATTGTGGCTCTGCAGCATAGGACCTGGATATGGCTTGGGACATTTGCCATTTGAGCGACAGACTGAAAAAAATCCTAACTTTAGGGTGGTTTTCTTGCCATGATAAGTCTTTCTTAGTACACCTACCTACTACTGGCCCTAGCAAAATGAGAGCAGTTTTCCTTTTATATGCCAGAGCTTGGGAAATAAAAGCTGTTATCCATAGAAAGTCAGTAATCAGACAGATGGCTTAGCACCCGAGAAGCACTTGAGAGCCACATGTAATTATTGGATTATTTTAAGGCTATTAGAACTGCCTTACTATGCTTCTGTGCCACATGAAAACCTGCATACATGTGTACGTAGATATATGCATATACCCTGTTAGCCTGTACACATTTATACATATATACATATATGTGTACATCATCTCAGAAACCAAAATAGAAGCAGCTGTCCTCCCAGCAAGTAGTATTTTTGTATGATTTAAAGCAAGAGAAATCTCCAGTTACAGTTGTGGGCTCCTAATCACTGTGCTTCTGAAGGAGCCTCCTGAGCAGCCTCATTCATCTATTGATGGTTGTGAGAAAGCAAACAGGTTGTCACAACAAATGTTCCTAGCTGAGTCCTAAAATGGCTTCTGTAGCCTGATGGTTCTGTGTCCAAATGTTTTTTCTGCTCTTGCTGAAGTGCCAGTTCTGAAGAAATGTTGAAAATCTGGAAAAAATCCAGCGCTTGTCCTCAGGGATGTTTGAAAATTTATGCAACTTCTGACATTCACACAGGACGGACAAAGGAAGGATGCTTGTGATTCATTGTTATTTTGAAAACAGTCTTTGAGTTATAATTTCCATCATGTTTTCACTCTTCCCTTTTCCTTTCCAGGGAGTGAAGCTGATTTTAGCTCTTCAAGCAGCACAGGCAGTATTTCAGCGCCTGAAGTCCATATGTCTGCTGCTGGAAGCAAAAGATCTTCTTTTTCTCGCAAGTAAGCAAAGCAATTTTTCCTGAATATTGCAAGTGTTGCTAGTGCAGAGATAGACTGCTGTGTAAGGTCTTGGAGTTAATACATACAATACCAGTATTGTGAGTTTTAAAACATTTTGGTGCTCTCAGACAGCACTTACACTGATGAGAACTTTGAGAAAGGAAAAAAAAATGCTGTATTTGGAGCACAAAAATTGTCAATAAGCCAGATCAGCCGACTGGTATTTTTTTGTTGTTTATTCATAACAAGTATGGGAGATGCAATCAGGTAAGACAGAAAAGGCATTGGCTGGAGTGGAGGAGGAAACAACTGGGTGTATGTTAGTTAACAGCAGTACTTCTAGACAGTTAACCGTATCCTTTTGGTCTTATCACTTTGTTTTCTCTCTGTATTAAATTATCAGCTTGGCATATACCTTTCCAGATCCTGACCTTATTTTTTGTAGGAAGAAGTACACAGTATTGCCTTTGACTCTTTTTTCTTAAACACCCTTGCCTAGCCTTTATATAACTAAAACTATATTCAAATAAAAAAAAAATCATCATAATCATCTATCTAAATGAACCTTTCATGAAAGATTTCTCTACGACTTCTCCCTATCATGTGTGAAGTGAAGATCAAGACAGCTTGGGAACTCGGGGGCGTATTGTGCTCTGCCCACACAATTCCTGCTGGTTACAGTTTTTGGAGTAGGAGGAAAGAATTCAAATTGACAGGACTGGTTGTGGAAGAGCTGGCAGGCAGACTGGGACCAGCAGCGGGATACCTGTATGCTGAAATCACACAGACATCTCCAAGGTCGCAGTGTGCCCCAGAGTACGTAGATCAGCAGAATGATGCTTAATGAGTGGTTTCCTATCTGTGTCGTGAAACTGTTAGAAAAATAAACATTACTTAAGCACTCTCTAGATTAAATCTAGCAAGTAAAGGTACTGGCTGTGGGGAAAGAACAGTACTAAGTATAATATGAAGCCCTAAAATCACCTTACTTTCAGTAAGATTATGTATCATTTAATATAATATTGTGCATTTAAACATAACTAAATTAGAGCATACTGACCTACTTTATTGGGCAGAAGTCCTCTGTAATAAGGCTCCTTCAGATGCATTGCTGTGTTATGCACAGCCTGTGCAAGTTCTGCCTCACGCTAGAGTTGATACTGTACTGTACAAAGCGGAAGGAGATGTCTCCTTTGCAATATGTTCTTTTTTAACTGTTTGACTTAACTCACTATGAAACATTTCAGTGTTGTCACAAACCACAGTCCTGCACTTCATTGTAAAATGATTATAAAATCACCCAAACCGCAGCAGTGTGATGAAGGTTTGCAGCAGCCACTCAACCATCTGTTCCTTATAAACTGTTCCATTTTCAGAGAAGGGAGGAAACCAAGTCAGACAATTTTAAGAAGAGATTTTGCTTCATAATTCTGTGGTATTTAAATTTTTATGTTCAAGCTTTCTCTTCTGCTGGCTGGATTTGCCTTTTTCCGTATTTTTTTCAAACTTGCCCTTTCATTACAGTTTAGAAGAACAACTTCCATGCGAGGATGAAGGTAGCAGCATAGTAGTAGTGCATGAAGGCAAAAGAACTGAGCGAGCGAGGAACGCACCTTGAAAAGCTGTCCTCGGAGCGCCCCAGCCCTTTGGCCGCTGTCGGGCAGTGCAGAATTGCTTTCAAGCACACACAGTTGACAGTCTGTTTAATAAGGAATGGGAAGAGAAAGGTAGATATGTATGAGGGAAACTGGAAAGAAGAAAGAAAAGGCTGTGCTTTCCTTTGTCTATTTTAATGGTATTTCAGCCCGCTCTCAGTGGGGTTCAGACTATATCTAAGCGAATGAATAGCTGACAATGACAGCTGCAGCACCCAGTATGCCAAAGGCAGAAAAGAACAGTGGCTCAAACAAAATCTGTTTTCACTGCACGCTGTGATCCCTCAGGCTGCTTGCTGAGGAGCATGAAAGCAGTATTACAGCAAACCTCCAGGGCTGGGCATCTCTCCGCAGGCCTGGCCGGGGAAAGCCGAAACGTGGTTCTTTTGGCACCAGTCCAGGCTGCAGTCCTCTCATTATTTAAAGGAGTCAGAGGTTTAGGGAATGTGGATGATCTGATGGAGTCACTGGGAACCATGCTGTCCACAGAGAAGTGTCAAAATGGCCGAGGTTTCCCTAGGTCATGCAATTCAGACTGAGAGCCCCAGGCAGTGAAAGAATGTGCAGTGGCTGATGACTTCAGGACTTTCTTACTTCCTGGCCACTCACAGTTATCTGTCTGGTTTAGTGTTTAGACAACTTTGTGTGTAAAATAAGATGCATAATGGGTTGCGTGATGGGGATAATCCAATATGCTTTAACCGTTTTTGTTCCCCTCCAGTCGTGGCCCTTATGGTCGGAATAATGGATCCTTATCCTACAAGTCCGGAGCCAGCCCACCTGCTTCCCGTGAAAAGGACCCTTTGTCAACACTGTGCAAAAACCAGCTGAGTCCTGCTAACATCCATCAGAGTTACAGGGCTTCTTCAGCCAGCAGCAGCAACTCAGGCTCATACAAAGGAAGCGACAGCAGCCCAGTGATGAGGCAAGTCTTTATTTCAGCATCCTGGTTTTCAGCGCACTGACTTACCTTCTCTGCACTGTAACGTAGGATCAGCTGTCCGGGTTGCCGAGCAAGGTCATCCACATGTGACTCCTCATGTTGGTGGCTTGACAGTCAACAGAATGCTCCATCCCGTGTAAAAGCTTTATTGTTTCAGCACTGTAAAATTCAAGGTTACTTTTAGTGAAAGCGCTTTGTAGTTGGTTTTCACTCCAAGGCAGGCTGCTTCATGTGGTTTCGTGCCATCAATTCTCATGTGGATTTACTGGTTCTTTTGTATAAGGGTCTTTTTGCTTTGGAGAGAGTTGGTGTGGGGTAGTATATAAAACATTATACACTTGGGCGAAAATTCACCCTACCCAGCCTTAGGCGCCTCCCTGTGCAGTTTCCTGTACAGAAAAGAAAAGAGATACCTGCCAGAGCATGCGACGCATATTGCAGAGAAGAAATTGCCACCACGCTGCTGCTGTCTCCCTCTCTCTCTCTCTCTCTCTCTCTCAGGCAATTCCACAGCCAAGCGTGTCACATACACACCTAAAGCTAGATAGGATTCATCTAGGTTTCAGGCTGCTCAGCTTCATAACTCACATATGGAGCTGAACTCGGTCCGTACATGACCTCACCTGGCTGTGTCTACAGCTGTGTGCCCTCGCCAGTGGCCCGGCTGCCTGCTCTGGGGCACGCCACCTATTTCGAGTGAGGGGATGGCTAGTTATTTGAAAGTTAAATGTCTCATTTGATGTACTGGCACCGAAACTAAGTACAGTAAATAGTAAATTTTGTACTATAGCCACAAATCAGCCGTTTCCTCAAGTTCTTTTGATTTGCCAGAGGGAGTCACTTGTGCGGATGCTGAGGAGCGCCATGTGAGTCAAGTGTAGACTCAGCTTTGTATCAGTCAATGGGATGTTCTTCTTTTTGCTAGGACTGAAGAACTGTAGGAGTGATGTTATGTGATGGTTTGGTTTGTTTTTTCTTTTCAGGCGATCAGGGAGATACAATTCTTGTGGTGATAATCACAGCATTAAGCCACAAAATCCAGAGCAGTATTTGACTCCTCTGCAGCAGAAAGAAGTTACAGTACGGCATTTGAAAACAAAGCTGAAGGAATCTGAGACCAAACTTAAGGAAAGGTATATTTCACTACAGAAATCAGTTAGAAAGATTTATTCAGGAGCATTTAGTGGTGGGAATCCTGAATATTTTTAGTCATTTCTTGACCACATAAATTGTTCATTAAGAAATTTGAAATATGATCAGTCTCATTAGGTTGTTTTCAGGTATTTCAGGTTTCATAGCATACTCCGTGAACATGTACCATGCAGTTTAGTTATGAATATGGCTGTCTCTTTTCCCTTTTTTGAACTTTCCCAATAGAATATTTTTAAAGGATAATTTTTTACCAGTCTGATTTAGCACTGAGACCTTGTATACATAAAACAGTTTCTATCTGCCAGCATGTATTACCTTAGTCTCCTGTTCTACCTCACCCAGTGAAATATGACTGCAAATGTCCTAATGAAAGAAAAGCTCTTACACAAACCAGTGTGCCCACTTGTGTTTTTGTCGCTCAGATATTGAATTTTTCACAATAGCCCTTTGTATGGATGCTGAGCAAAGAAGCGACAATGTGCATTACACAGCAACAGATGTCATCTCTTTTACTGAGACCACGCTCTGAGAGCTGGCTCTCCAGCACGCTCAACCCAAGCAGGCACAAAGGGGTGTCGGAACGGAGCCCTAGCGCAGAGTCCCAGGGACTCCGTGCTCCAGCTTGGAATAGCCCGACCTCTGCATCTGCAAGGGCTGGATCTCACGTAGGGGCCCCCTCTCCCCACTTGCTTGCAAGTCAAGGCAGCAGCCTCTGCCTCCACGCTGGGCAAAGCAAGCCGGGTGCCTGCAGCCCCGAGCCGACCTGCTCTCTGAGGCCAGTGTTGGCTCTGGCTGTTCCCGACGAGCTGCTGGCAGGCACGGGGGATGCATCCAGGCAGCAGTTTCTCTTTTCCTCCAGGGCGAGGCAGCAGGTGAGACGTTAAGCGCTGTACTGGTTGGACCTGACCTAGAGGTCACCACTTGCGCCTTAAATGTCCGGGATCATGGCATAGCCCACAAGGCTGCTGGCTGTGTGGCGAGGTCGGTGACTCCAGTTAGCCATCAGCCCGCGTGTCTTGGCAGCCGGCTCACACCCTGCCAGCTCTCTCAGAGGCGGCAGCAAATGGTGCATGGAGCAATTTGCTTCCGTCTCAGAACGTCTCACAGCAGAGCCATGCTGTGTGGCAGAGCCTCACATTGACTCTTTAACTGACCAGTCAGCAGAAGTGTTACAACATTTTTATTTTGCTACAGGGAGACAGAAATAGAAGAGCTCAAAGCTCAGCTGGGACGGATGAGGGAAGACTGGATTGAAGAAGAGTGTAACCGTGTGGAGGCAGAGCTGGCCTTAAAGGAAGCAAGAAGCGAAATTAAACAACTCAAGCAGGTTATTGAAACCATGAAAAACAGCTTGGCTGAGAAGGACAAAAAAATTCAGAAATACTTTGTAGACATAAACATTCAAAACAAAAAACTGGAATCTTTGCTGCAGAGCATGGAGCTGGCTCAGAACAGCTCTGCGAGGGATGAGCAGAGCCTGGAGTACACGAGTGACTCAGAGGGGAAGCCGTTAGCGTTGGGTGCCACAACACCAGACAGCCTCATCACAGAGGACCGAGTTTTGGAGGAGGTGGCAGATAGTGGGCTGCTTCTTAATGAGGACGCAGCTAACGGGACTGATTCATCTGAAGAGAGTTTGACCACCACAACCTCTGAGTTGAGTGATCTAGCTCCCTCCAGTTCTGCTATGAATAAAGAGATGCTTGAAAATATTCTGGATGAAAAACTAACTTCTTCCCAAGGGGAGGAGGAAAGCAGCAACATGATGGTGGAACAGGCCGTCCAGACTGACGTGGTGCCATATAGCCTAGATGTGGAGCAGCTCATTCAAAACATCTTCAGAGCTCAAGATACCTGCCCTCTAAGCCCACCTTCTTCACTGAAGGAATTGGGTGAATTTTCTCTCGGAAGCTTCAGTGATTCTGGTATCATAGTGGACTTAACTCCAAGTGATCCAAACTCTGCCATTCTTTTGTCTCCTATGGAGTCTCCATGCAGGAAGGTGGAGCACAGAGTTAATGAAAACCGTTTCATGAAAGAACTTGATTTTACAGAACCTCATGATGAGGAAGCCTTTGGGTACGTCAATACTTTCTCTCAGACAGGAATAAAGAGGAGATACTGGAGCAGCAGCCTCCTCAGAGATGTTCTGGCTGTAGCAGCCCCTGTTGTACCAACTATCATGTGGGTTTTCAGTACTCAGAGAGGAGGAACAGATCCCGTTTACAACATCGGAGCATTGCTTCGTGGTTGCTGCCTGGTGGCCCTGCACTCATTACGCCGTACACCCTTCAATATCAAAACCTAAAGTCCACTCTGTCCCTGGGCACCAACTGGCTGAAGCAGAGAGAAAGAGGGATGAGATAGATCATTAAGAGTTATTGTATATTCTGGCAGAGTCCATCATTTTGCTTTTGGCTATTTGATTTGCACTATAAATAGGTTCGAAAACATGTTCCTTGTTTCAAAAGAAAAAAGCTGAACCCTGTAGTTCCACAAGATGTTTTTAACTGGTGTTTTTAACAGTACCGCTGCCTGCAGAAATAGTCCTCCTGCTCCCAGGCACTGTCCCCCTCCCCTGTGCTGGAGTCTTTCTGGTGCCAGTGCATCTGCACGGTGAAAACGACCGGGCAGATCAAGAATTACAGTTAGTGCTCTTTCGTGTTCTCGGTTAGCATTAAGCTCAGTCACTTTCCCTGGCTGGTTCACTGGTCAAGTGCTTTGCAGTGGCTCAAGGGTAGCATGAGATGCACGTGGGAACAAATGGCCAGAGAAAGGTGGAGTATTTTTTTAGGCAGCAGTAACCTAAAACATTTCTGAAACTATAGTGTTAAGTAAGTGACATGGAGACTCGTTCCCACTAAGGGTATCACACACGTGCTCCAGAAAGCATGCTAGCGCTTTCCATTTGTTGTCCAAAGTGTCAATTCAATTTAGACGTAAAACTCATATACCCCAGGCAGCTTCCAGCACATCGTTCGTGCCTGTCTCGTGTAGTGCTCTTCTCAATCGTACAATTGCTCGAGCATTTCACTGGTCTTGTGCGTATACGGGGACTGTAACCAAAAATGTACCTTGTTGGGAGTCTTGAAACTTGTTACAATGATAAGTATAGACGTGGCTACACTTTGAATCTTAATGTTGTTTTAAAGTCTTACTGTATTGGAACCCGATAGTCTTTCGAGCCCTTTGAAATACTATGTATAAATTTATTGTGTTTTAACTTATTGTTTATTTAATTGCTTTATTGTAAATTACCTTTATAATCACAAGTTCAGTAAAGCATGTTAGAAACGGCACACATGTGTGAGTGTTTTATTGTAGCAATGCTATAAAAAATACCCCATCTCAGCTGAGTGGTCAGGCACAGGCCAAGCAGGAGGAGGCACTGTATTAGGGCTTAAGGAACCATCAGGACCCAGAGAACAGAGTTAGACTGAGAAGACCCAAGTACAGCTCCAAGCACAAGCACTCAGCCAGAGAAGAGGGCTCCAGTCGGTCTGCGGACACGCACGCCACCCGCTCTGCTGCTCCCATGCTGCCTTAACAGATGGAAGTGACCTAATCTTTAACCCAATGCAGTCTTCTGGAAACTTGTAACTTCTCACTTCTGCACTCCGAGAAGAATATCAGTCTTCCTGGCATTTAACAGAGGTGCAGAAGGCCTTGTTTAACCTGCCAAGGGTCACGCAATCTCGGTGTGCACACTGAGATACAACTGTGACCGTGAATTCTCCATGCCCAAAACCTGAGATCTGAGCATAGATCAGAGGAGGGCAACATTACCCAACAGATGAAATAGTGGGGTTTGTCTAGCTCCACCCCAAGCTCTCACCACCACCTCTGGCCATTTAAACCTCCCTGGCCTCCCATTTTCTCCTTCAGCAAAGCAAGTGTAGTATTTTCCTGTGCAACCCAGAGCAGAAGAGGTCTCGTGAAGCCTGACAGTGCCATGCATTGCTCTGCAGTTGTTGGGAAGAAGGGAGTTATTAGTAAGCCACAAGGGAGGAGCAATAATCGGCCAACATGTGGAGAGCATTTACCACACTCAAGAGCATGATACATACTGATGCTTCCAGAAGCAACTTGGAGACTTTTCATGTCCCAGGGACGCCTGGGTTTTGAATTATTTGCATTTGCAACAAAGATTCAAGAGGGTTCATTAAGTGTTGTGTTAAGGAAGAGAAATCTAATAGACAAGGTGCTGCAACATAGTCCCCAAGAGTTCACAAAGATGGCCACGAGAGCATCTTGCTTTCTTTGCCAGTAGCTTCCTCTCCCATGCTCTCCTGCCTTCCTGGGTTCCCGCAGGCCCGCTGGCTTGCCTTATGACACTACCGCAACACATATTGCTCAAAGGTCGCTTTTAAAAGCCTTTTAATTACATGGATGCTAGGGCCAAAATTAATAGTTGGGAGGGACTAATGTTGATTTTACACAACCATGGAATTTCATCATTCCTAGATATCTCTTGGGATTGGAACACATTACAGAAAATGCCTTACTCCTACTTTAAAGTATGTCTGTTCAAAGACCAAGAGAGCAATATTTATACCCAATGTTATCAACTTTATTAAAATTTTGGATTTCTCTTTTACAGCCCCTATTGTTTAAGTGATCTTCACTTTGAGTGGTGGTGAAATGGAGCATAATTTAGAGGAAAAAGTTCAGAGGAAATTCAGAGGAAAAGTTCTTCAGTTCTAGGAGAGACAGTCACCTGTGACTGCACTGATTTCTTTTGCAGCAAGAGGCAACAAAGCAGCACAAACCTACACTTCATTTAAAATTTCAATAGGCTGAACTCATTTCCATCTATGTTTTGGGCAGGCTCCATTTAGCAGCAGTGTTTTTAAACGTGCTGTTTAAGACATAAGTTGCTAACACCAGAATAATGTCACAATTGCTTCCTGCCCTTAAAACTCTTTCAGTCCGCTCAACTCTCATAAGGCATTTAACTATGCTCAGCGAGAGGTGACAGTTCCCGTCACATTCCTGATAAAGGTCCTTGCTCTGATCTCTACCCAAAATTCAGCTCGCTTCCAAGCCTCCACCTTCCCTCCTCCATACTGCAACGATGTAGACAGCTCAAGGTGCCCCTTGTAAGAAGAGGCCTGAAGTACCATGATGAATGCTCTAGTCCCAGACTCGAGGGGATCGGCCTTTGTTCCCTGATCCACAGAGGATGTGTCAGTTGTTGCCACAAACATGCCATCGTAATTTTTTTTTCCCTCTAATATTTTGCTTTAGTCTCAGTTACATCTCACCTGGATCCTGCTGGTGCTGAATGGAGTAGCTAGGGGAGGACCATCAGCCTCCAAACAGTTCAATAAAAACTCCTGTCCTTTTTTTCCTGAGTTTAGAAAATGCTCATACCCACACCCGTACCACACTGGAACGTCTTGTCTCAAACCGTGCAGGTGGGGAGGACAAGCAGCTCCTAGGCTAAGGGTAAAATAGCAGATGTCTGCCTGAATTCCAGTTTATAGCATAGCAAGCAAGTCAGCTCCTTCCCGAGCTGAAGCAATGCCTGTTGATAATCCCATCATGCATTTTTCTTTCTAACCCAGGAACTAAGAAGCCTTTCTTTAATATTCAGCTTAAGAGGTACCTGACAGGCCCCTAAGCTGCTGAAAATGTTGAGGCTCAGGCAGTGCCCACCTCCCCCCCCCCCCCCCCCCCCGAGATTCACCTGCACCCTTACTTATGTCCACCCTCTCACAATGCTGTTCTTAACTTCCAGTTACTTATTCATTCTCCTTCTTTTCTCCCCCAAAATCAACTGTCTCCCTTAAATCACAGCCTCCAGAAACATACTAAAATGAAAGCACTGTTTTGTTTTATATGTCCTACATGAGAACAAGTGAGCATTTTGTTCCAAAACCCTTCAGACAAACGAACACAGGATATTGCAAACATGAACAACTATAGCACAGTCAAGGAAAGGATGATTTTTTTCCATCATCCTGGCACATCACTCCTCCCTAGTCAAGAATGACAGTGAAGGCAATCAAGTCTAGCTTTCAGGAAAAAAAGAAAGAAGAAAAAAAAAAAAAAAGACATGGCCAACAGGCCGAGAGAGAAAAGGGGGAGCCTGTGGCAGCAGGAGGGAAAGAAAACAAGTGTACACAGTGGGTGTACAAGATCCCTCAAGGAACTCAAACCAATGGAAAACATAATAATGGAGCAGCAGCTACACAAAAGGTTTCACAGAAGTGTTTTCACATTTGTTGAGGATAAAAATCAAGATATAGGAGGGAGGAAAGAAGATACAGCACAGGAAAAAGAGGAAACAAATACCAGTGCTTGGGTTCTTAACATGCAAGGTACTACCTAAAAGAGCATTGAATCCTTACCGGCATTATGCCAGCACATGGTAGAGGAGATGGGAGCAATCTCTGGAGCAGCTGTGCTCAAGTACAGGCAGGCAGATGGAGGGAAGAACAGCAAAGCAGTCCATAGCAGGAGAGGGAAAAGCAATACAGGAGGGCTGACATGCAAGAAGGTGGCAGCACCTAACAGTTTTAAAATGGCTGCAGGCTCAAAACCCAAATGCGCTTCCATGATGTATTCAGGGGCTTTGTTTCTAACCTCTTATTAACTAGCCCATGCTTTGTTATTTTTAATAAATAGTATTTATCTGCATCTATTTTGCATTGTCTCAGAAATAGCAACAGTAAGCACTAAACTAATTTTTTTTAAAGGATGAGATGTAGCTTTCAACGAGGTTTTACCTTAAGTAGGCAATAGACATTAGGCTTCCCTGCCCTGTGCCGGTAATAGTGAAAGAACTATGACTTGTACCATCTCACTTCATCAGTGCAGTTAAAAGGACAGACGTGGATTGTTATTAAAGCTTACTCACAGACCTCCTCCTTATCTCCCATCTAGATACTTCAGAGGCATGTACTAGGAGCAGATTTGCTTGCTGTATTGCTGTTTTGTATGGCCACAGTCTGTGCAGACTTTCTAGTCCAGCCAGGACACTTGTGCAGAACACCTGCACAAAAGTACATATTGTTGCCTTCTAAAATGTATTTTAAAATTTAACATTTCTCAAGGACTTCTTTCATATCTGAAAACTGCTGTCAAATCAGTTGACTTGTTCAAGATTTTAAGCAACATGACAAGCATACTAAACGTTTTTAAAAACTCTTCTCTGTGACTAAGGCCATTAAAGGTAATTCTTGCTCAATTACTTATCTTTTAAGCAAAACTTGTGTCAGAACCTACTACAACTTCGTTAAAAATTCTACTTTTCTAGGCAGGCATGATCTAGTAGTCAGATATCACCCCTCCCCTCCCCCTTCCTTTACAACTTCACTGTTCCCTGTATGCACAGCAAACAAGTCTCAGGCACAGAATTTGCTGTCTTCACTCATCTGTCACAAGGTAAGAAATCCATACAGCCCATGAATTCAGGGATAATAGCATCCACACAGCAGAAGATGGAGAAGGCATCCACTGAAGCTCTGAGCTGGACATAAGAATGACACAGACTCCCCTCCTGCCGTACACCTTTCCTTCTAACAGACATTAAACTTTTCTTCATTAAAGCACTGTTGTCTTCTATGGCCTAATTACCATGCACACTTTACCAGGGGAATTCCGGTGTAAATACATACAGTAAGTGTACAAAAAAATGGAATTTGAGAAATGCTGTTAACTGAACTGAGAATTTTCACACTAGCTTTATTAACAGGAAGACACTTTTTTCCCCCCTCAATTATACTACCTATGCAACAAGAATAAGGTATGAGGATTTTTTTTTCCTAACTGTAGGAAGTAAAAGAATTTCTGCTAGAAATACAAATTTACCAATACAAGTAAGTGATTAAATCGCTCCCCTACATTCACAACATCAGCCTTCATAAGAAAGGAGCAGCATGCACCGCTGTTGTACAGTGATGCCACTGCTGGTAGCCACTGCAACGTTGCATGTAAGTGGGCATGGTAGCACAGGAAGCTGCAAGTGACACAGTGGCAAGAAATCCACTTTAGTGTTCAGCTGTAACATGTGCTCTAACATAGCATACTCTACCAGGAGTACATTTAGAGCTGCAGGTCATCCATAAAAAGTCATTTTCTTCTCCACAGGTCAATACAATCTCTCATGGAAAACTCTTGAGTATTTATAAATACTTTTATACAAAGGCAAAAGCAGACATTCTTTACCAGGCAGGAAGCAAAGGGTTCTTTAAAACTGTTTAATTACATATTTCAGGTAAGCACAGACAATACAGTAGATTTCCCACCACTGAATATTTACATTCTTTTCTTTAGGCTTGAGCTGTTCATGACGACTGTCTTTCAATCAACAACCTTGCTCAATCACTTTTGCTGCAAAGAAGGGTGCTGGAATAGAACTATTGCGGGAAATATCATTCCGTCAAGGCATGATTTTCTGTGGGGGTTTTCTCCTTTAAGAACTACCTACTAGTAGTTCAAGATAATTTGGGAGAATCCTGGCTTCCAAGATGACCTGAAGAATGCACTGAAACCACGCAGTGTGTTGAAGTCCTAGAAATACTTAAATCAATACCAATATGCATGTTGTAGAGCTGAAATTCTTTTTCACTGGCACTGCCACTGATGCCTGGTTTCTGTTAGGACAGTTTTACACCAATTTTGTTTTGTTCCTTTTTCATTAGCCTTTGGGCCTCTTTCTCCATTTTCTTTCGTTGTTGTTCTGCTGCTCTTTTTTCCCTTTCTGCTATCTTCTGTTGTCTGTAATTAAAGAAAACATGAATTTCTAAATAACAGGAATCCAATTTTCAGCACTGTCATACCTTAAGTTCCTGCCAATAAATGCATTATTGTAACTAATAAAACCAGAGCTTCAGTCTACTGTAGTTAGGCTCAGAACAGTTATTCTTTTATTGTGCTGAAGTCCTTATTTCAGATCAATCTCGTCTTAGGTAGCAATATTTGTTCAATTATTTTACAATCTAAAAGCCACTCAATTCTCAAAGATTCACAGTGAATCAGTGAGAGTGTATGACAGTTATAAGGCCTAGAGCTATTTAGGAAAAAAAAAAAAAAAGAAGAAAAAAATCTACTGCTTTGAGTAGCAAAATTATCCATCTTTCCAAATTCAGACCAAAACAGTTCAACTTGTCTAGAACACTGACTTGTGTCCTCCCTTTCGCTCAGAAGAGGCATCAGTAGTTACCCTCTTTGTAATGCAAGTACTACAAACGTTTTCCTGATGATCAGATGAGGTAACTTCTAATACTCCCTTTCACATGTTCAGGATCTGTGTTGTACTCTCTATTGTTCAGTACAAATATAACCAATAGCCTTTAAGGAAATAAAAAAATTAAAAATTCTTGAGTTGTGTATCCTTTTAGCATTATTTCTTATCATTGCTATAAACCCCCAGACATCACTATCTGCTAGCTCAAAGAATGTGTTTACTGTAGTTTCCATTTCAACAAATACATAGCTGACTAGAGCAAAGGAAAAAAAACCAAGACAAAAATCCACTCATTTTATTCCCATACTTCAGCTAGAACACATCACCGAGTGCTGCAGGGACAAAAACTGGATCCATACTCCACATTGCAGCTCTCTCCTGTACTGCCTTAGTAGTAATAGAATGGCATCAGGAGGTCACTCCTGCTTTGGATTCAGCTTATTAGATATGAAAAAAATTGCTGAGTTGCTTGCAAGAGGACTTAAAAAATAAAAATGAAGCTTCATTACCTTGAAAAGGTGAAATTTAACACAGATTTAGTAAGAATAAAGAATTGCTTATTAAAACAGAATAAAGAATTCTAATTGACAAGGCAGTAAGGAGTTAGCTTTCAATGTATCTAAATTACCTGGGCACATCCACTTAACTGTGCAAAACATACAGAATTAAAAACTGCCATCACCTGAAGCAACCTTCTCTGGTAGATTCCAACTATGGACAAACTGGGCACACAGAAATATTTGAGGTACAAAGTCTACATATTATCTTTGTATTGGACAGGAGAGGGACTGCACTAATTTGCCTTGACTGATTATTAATGGCTAGAAGTTTTCCTATACTCTGTTAAGCTGCTCTTCTGTCTGTCATGGAAGAATGAAATTAGTCATTCACATCAGGATCTACCTTCCTAAGTTAATGGAAGCCCAAAGTTTTTTTTGAGATCATGCCCTGCTATTCTACATTCCACCAGAAAGCCAGACAGTTGACAGTGTTGTCAGTCTGGCATATGCAGAGTAATAATATTTGCCACTTTACAGTAGCATATTTTCTTACATTTCCCACACCTCAGAACAGATGCAGAAGGGAAGAAACTATATGTACACCAGCCAGCATGTAGAGACAGTAGAGTTCCAAAAAGCCACATGAGGTGTTAAGCAATGCTGCTATACATTTGCAATTCTCAAGTGAGGAAAGTCATAGCAGATCATGTTTCTTCCCCCCCCCCCCCCCGATAAAGTGCAGGACACAGAACTCCTCTGCATGGAAAAATGGTTTCCATGCCCTCTACTGGTTGAGTAATTTTATTAGACTTCAGTTATGCCCAAATGAGAAGAGACCTTCACATCACCTCAGATAGAGGCACTGAAGTCACCAAAAAACACAAACAAGCAGCTTACCACGAAGTGATTACCTTTCCACTGCTCTTTTACTTGGTCATTATTCAAAACATTGATCTCTATTCCAAACTTCCTGTATGTTTGCAACATAAAGTTACTACCTTTCAGGCTCAGAAAGGTTTCATCTCTCAATAAAGGAAGAGCCTATGATGAACTGCAGCCATATCTGACTCACTTTTTCTGGGTTCCAAAGCAAGGAGTTCAGCACTTTGGATAGAATGATGCAAGTTGTTTAAATGAGGAAAGTATTCATTCCGAATGCCAACCTTGCTTTGTGTTCCTAACACAAGTTATGTCCAAAAAACCCTAAACTTCCCTCATTGGTTAGCAAAACACGAACTATAATCAGAACAGTGTTAGCAGACATTCTTATTCCAGTATGGGTTTAGTTACTGTATACCTTCTGAATAACTGTAATAAGAATGATTTCATAACATTTGGTCTTTTACTTCAACACAACTAAAAATGCACCAGCATTTATCTTAACTGTTCCCACTGGGAAAAAAAAAACCCTTCACTAGTATTAGAAAGTCTAAAGATGCAGAAAAGTATCGGCAATTTGCAGAAGAAACCAAGTTCTAACTAACTTCACTTAACTGAAAATCCAGTTTATCATCCGCTATGTTGATTCATCACTGACTAGAACATTTCCTCACATCCCAGCCCAGAACTTACTGGGGAGTGGAAAAAAATACAAAACCAAAACCAAAACAAACAAAAAAAACCCAAAACAAAAAAACAACAAAAACAAGCCAAACTACAGGAACTTTTCAGGCACTAGTAGCCTACTCCTCAGCACTGCTTTTCACATGCTTTGATTCCAGGAAGCATTTGGCTTATTACACATGCTTATTTCAACTGTTATGTATACACATTAAGTCACCAGATAGGCTACAGGATACAGTCTTCTCTGTTATTTAGCAGGCCACAGCCCATTTTTGCATGATTGATCAGCACTCCATCACTACACAAATATTATTCCCATGCAAGATACTTCTGAATACTAACTGAGGACCAACAGATACCCAGACACAGCTAACTAAGGGAGATCCTTACGTTTTCTGCACACTCATTTAATTCTCAATAAGCACTGCTGGAATACAGTCAGCATTAACACTCTGGAGGGTGAGGGGGACTTTGTCCCCCATTTAGCTGTCTGAAAACTTCAGATAATTTTGTAGACCAAGATGCAGTCTTCTAGCATTAAGAGACTTCGGATCACTTCCTTACTAGTCTGTTGAAAACAGAGCCAGGCCTGTCAAGTACTAAATACTTAAGTTTTATGTTAAATGTCAGATGTTAATTATACCACAGATGTGCTGCAAGAGAAACTGTAAACCCAAAAGGTATTTCCTATCAATTTTGCTGAAAATCATCCAGCACTTTCCTCAATTACAGAGAAATATTGTAATTTGGTAAGTCATGAATAAAACAAAGGTTACAGAATTAGAATTGGTTGAATTTATTATCTATCATTAATGCATCAAAAGTGTGCTAGTGACTTCCCTCTTCTTATTCTACTGGTTGAAAAAAGTGTATTTTCCCAAATACTACAATAAAAATAGTTGAATAGAATCCTCTTTTTAAAAAATACCTTTTTTTCCTTTAAAGATTCACCATTCTAGAATGATCTTTTAATATATCATGTTCTTACTTTATATTATCACCAGTGTCCCACTGAAGCCATGTATTTGTGATTTTGTAGGTGGAATGAGAGCAGTTTAGGAAGCTGGAGCCATCTAAGGCAGGTTATCTGTCTGATGATGTAGGAAGCAATTAAAGTTTGATAAAACCTTGAAGTGAAACCGGTTAACAGAAGTCACTGCCAATTCAAATCATTGCATGTGATTAACTTAAACTCAGTCTGCATCTCTTTACCCTTCATACTCCTTCCACGTATTCTTAAAAGGAAGAAAAAAGAACACAGATGGAACAGATGAAGTAGTCACACTAGCTTCGTGCAAGACACTGATTTTACATTCAAGGCTTACCAGCTAGTTTAGTTAAGTTAGCTAGAAAAGCATAGCTCCTACAGCAATTCCAAGAACATACTTACTACTTCACCTTCTATCCTGAACTATTGTTTACTTTACAGCACATGGTTATGATCCTTTTCATAAGGACATCCAGCGGTATTTTACTTAAGCTGAAACATGTTATTTGTACATAATAAATTGTTGGGCTTGGGGGATGTTGGGGGGGGGGGGGGGGGGGGGGGGGGGGGAGGAAGGGGGGGGGTAGTGGGAAGTGTGTGTGCATGGTACTGTGCTGTTCCAGTGTTCCAGTGGTTGTCAGATTTCTCCTGCTATCTCATCTACTAAATTGATTAGATCCAAAATGTATTCTGCCAAGTACCAGTTACACAGAGATTAGATGCATAGAAATAATTTGTCTTAAGAACTAACAATTCTTAGCACTTATCAGAAAGGTGTTACAACAAACAAACCTATATTTGATTCTTTTACATGTAAAAAGTTTACATGGTGTTACATTATTTTCAGTTACCTAAGAACTTCTTCCGCTTGCCAGGCAGCATCTTCCTCTTCTTCCCAGGCATTAGTATTTTCTTGCCAAGTATCCAGATCTCCCAGTTCAGGCTGAAACAAAAGAAGAGAAGCTCTAAGCACATGGAAAAATTAGATAAAACACTTATTTTTAACCTTGATGCTTCAGACTTCCAGAAATATTTGAGATATGACAGTACCTCTCAGCTTATTGTCTACGAGTTTTCCTCTGCTCTAATACTGACTTTTTCCAGTTAATTGTTGGAGGGGTTTTTTGATTCTATTTGTGGGTAACAAAGGAAGGAAGGAAGTACTGGAGTACATTTTTAGGAAGAAGATAAGTTGAGCTGATGAAATGAGCAGATACTGTAAAAGATTTCTGGAAGTTGCATGGACAAACCAACATGTACATCCACATGTTTGGGTGTCCAATATCACTTGAGTGCTGCTTTTACTCACTAGAAGGCCTTTCCTGAATTAATTTAATTATGGACACCCTAAGAAAGTAGAGTACTGCCTTCTGCCTAGACCTTTTTGTGCACTATGTTAATAAAAGCAGAAGCACTGTTAATGAAGGCAAAGGGGAAGTGAGGGAGACTACCTCCCTCTGAACAGCCAGCCTGTTAGGTAACTAGACTATTTTTTCAAAGGGTAAAGAGCAAAAATTAGGAGAGCAAAGGTAACCCAGAGGCTTTTAAAAAAAAAAAGTATAGTCCATTGCTTTAGAAGATTTGCAAGTATAAAAGTGTTTGGAAGCTTCTTACCTTTTTATCACTGATCTGTTAAGTTTCTCAGCAAAATAAATTAGTTAAAATTAGATTAACTACTTCATTGCTTGAACCAAATACTTGATTTTAAAACAATTTATGTTATTCCACAGCTATTCCTCTTGCTCCCACAACAGAGACCTTAGGCAGACTATTCCTTCTCCTACAGGACAGTCATTTAACTATCAAATAAGATCAACACTTAGAGCATACTCACAGACTGGTGAATAAAAGGAATATCTTGTGTAGCTGCTAATCTGCTAGAGAATCCTGTGTTTCCCTCTGGAATCCCAAAATTTAGAGGCTCTCGTTTTTTAATAACTATCTGAAAATATTCAAAAAAAGGAACAAAAAGTGGTAAGTCAAAGCACTGCACAGATTCTTTGGTGATCATATAACTCTGTGCCTGTGAAGGTACAGCTACAGAACACCGCACAGGTTCTGGAAGCTGTACAGCCAAATGAACTGGTAAGTGAGAGAAACTAAATTGAAAAGACACAAGAACTCCCTCTTCCCGCCACTAGCTTTTTCTTAAGTCACATGGAAACCTACAACTGTATCAAGACAGAGAAAGGGCACAAAGAATTACTGATCAAATACCCACATCTCCCAGTACTTATATAAGCTACCAATTACATGACATATTCCTTGGAGAAATCCTGCTTCCATGATAAGTCACTGTAAGATACTACTCCTGAGGACAGTGCTGTCTGCACAGATACACTGCTTTGGAACATAACCTCTCTTAGCTACTTCAATAGCGTATCCGTGCAGACAATTTAAGTTTCAACAGTTGCAATGTAATTCACTCTCACATCAACTGGTAAAGCTCTGTACTGATCTGGCTGAAAAACATGCACTAATGCTTCTCCTAAATGTCTTATTAGCAAATTTAACATGTTTGCTAAGATCATGTATCCCTTACTTGTTTTGACCTCAAGATACAAACTTACTTACTTCATTTACCCTACTTTTAAGTCTCTGCTGCTTCCAAAAGAGGTAGATTCACAGTTCCACTGCCTGTACAAATGCTAGTACCAATGCAAGACAGAAAACAGGACTAGACCATCTTATTTAGCAATGACAGGCTCTGTTATTTGACTGAAGTTCCATTTCCAGACATTGTAGATATGAGGGGTAACATGAGTAGATTCCACCTCAGATCTTGGGGTTTATATTGAGTCCCAATTCGGTGGAAATAAAAACACAAATTCATATTTAAGGGTGGTAACAAGGCCAAGCTAGCAGAAATGTTCTTTATGGTGCCTGCAGTCATCCCTAGAGATACATTTAAACTAAACCCAGTATACAGTATTCAAATAGCATGGACTCTTCTTGAGTTATGTCCTAAGCCTGAAGTTCATTCCATTAGGCAAAAAATGTCATTAGATACAAAGGAGAAATCTACCTCTCCTCAGTCCTCCTTTGCCCCAGATTTTGGGAGATCAAAATCCTTAGAAGAATTTAGTTCACAGAATACTGCAGACCCTGAATGTACAGAAAGCTGACCCCAGTAAAATCTCCAGTTCACAGGACCACAGGAAGATTCAGGATGGAAGGGGCCTTGGGAGGTCTGTAATCCAGCCTCCTCCTCAAACAACTGTCAGCTCTGAGGCTGATGAAGGTACTCAGGGCTTATCCACTTGGGTCTTAAAAACTTCCAGAGATGAAGACTGCACAACCTCTCTGGTAACCTGTTCCAGTACTTGACTGCCTTTGTTGTGAAAAAGGTTTTCCAATTGACTCAAAGCCCTGTAAATACCCAGCTGGAAGATTTCCACATAGAAACAAAACTTGCAATTACCAGAAGTTTAATCAGCATTTATTTACGGTGTTGATGCTCTTGTGGATACGCTCTTCTGTCTTGTCTCCATAGTAAAAATGGATATTTGAAGAGCGAGCCATTTTGAAATATCAGCTCCCTAATTCCAGCCTCCCCAATATAACTTAGTGAAACAAGTAACCATTGTTTTCTGAAACAGCAGTGCTGCTACATCAAACTTCAGTAGAGCAGGACGTGGAATGTCTCCATTCAAATAACGGAATGGTATGAGCACAGATATCTTAGTGCAGTGGTTCCATTTTCAGAATTAAAGTGACTTGAGGGTTCTCACATTATACTTCCCAGAGCCTTCAGACTATGAAATTACTAGCAAGTTTCCAGTAACATTAAGACTAAAGACGTAAACATGAACTAGCATCACATTTGTTAAGACTTCAAAGAGTCAGTATTTTTAATAGGACATAGACTACACATCAGTACCTATTCTCATTTCAACAGAACAGCTTAATTTTACCAGCAGCACCTTCTATAAGTTGGCAGTTTACTTATAGCCTATTTTAAAGCAAGGAAAACTCTCCCTAAGTATAGTTGAAAGTGCAATACTTACTTTTTGAGTTTTTCTTATAGTTGGTGTCATATCTTTGAAATAATCAGGTTCCATTTGTTCCAAAGGATTTTGCTGAGCAGCCACATTACCATTGCCACCTTCAATCTTCACACTGGTGGGTGCATCTTCATCCCATGAAGACCAGTCTTCTACTTCAGGCTAAATAGAAATACATGGTACAAGTTAATATTATCTGCAAGTAAAAACTTGACTTTTTATACCTTGCTAAGATATATACTTAATATTATATAGCATACATAATAATATTATCTCTTTCTAAGATATATACCAAAGTTATTGTAGGACTGATGTAATCACTCTGTTGAGTGATTATCTATTAAGTCACCTACCACTTAAGCAATTACCTGTTTAGGAACAGATGAATAATCCACTGTGGTTGGCAAAGTTATTTGGTCTCCACTTAACTTTCGCCCTCTTCCAGACCTGAAAGAAAAATGTAGGATTCCTCCAAGCTCTGAAAACATGAGCACTAAGTTTAAAAAAAACAAAAAGGAAGTCTGAGAACAGCACTACTGAAAATAGTCATGGCTAAAACATTAAGTGCTTAAACTACCTTAGTATTAACTGCTGCCAGTAAAAGTCTACTAAACAAAGGAATTTCATCATGAATTTAAAGCAGTGTTTACAAGAATTTCAAAGCACAATTTACTTTGCAAACTGCAGTGGAGAAATAGAGGAGAAGCAAATTTAAGAAATATGAAAATGGACAAAAGAACTCAGTTATTTGCATACAGTAGGTTACAATTTTTAGATTGTCAGTGTTTAAGAAGCAAACACTATCAATCTACATTTGTTCAAAGATAACCACTTCTACTGTAAACTGAGAAATCTTTCTACTTGTCTTAGATGTTAAGCTGTGTCTAACAAATCACCTTCTGAGCTGCTTTATTTGAAAGCCCATCTAAAGCATTTTTTCCTTCAGAATCTAAACAGAAGTAGTACACGACTATACAAGTCAATAGCTTCTGTTCAATACATGTTTTACTTAAAGAATACTGTTTCAAAGCATTTCAACAACTGTATCAAATAATTTCAATTGAAAACAAACACTAACGCATTGCAAATAAACTACCTAGATATTTACTTAATGACAGCGTTCAAAGATCACAATAATAATTAAAATATTCTTAGCCTTACAACACAAGAGAATGAAATTCAGGCTCACACTCATGTTCTCCCCAAGGAGCGTAAGCTCCTATAGCAAGACAGTCATGTAATTGACCTTATGCAGCTTGGAAAAGTTAAGTTTTATTTATTAGTACTGATGAGAATAAAACTGGGAAACTAAAATTTGGAGTTCGTATCCATTAGTTTTACTATTATAGAACATTTTACCATCAACTCATAATAGCCAAATTGTTTGTAATACCACCTCTGCTGCATGCTGGTGAGTGATTAGATACATTTTTCCTGCTTTAAGCGAAATAGATTCTTCCTTAGGAAAGATCAGGTGCTATCATCAGATTTTCAAGCTTTATATAATTAACTCTAGTCCCTTTAGAAACTGTTCCTTTAAGCTGAAAAGCAACACAGTTTAGGGGTAAAGGAAGGTTCCCTCAAACACAGCCTGGTTCTGGCTGACTAGATTTAGTTGATGTCTCTGAAGCAAACCTAAGCTTGGAAACATCCTCCTTCAGACCTGTACAACATACACATCTTTAATACTATTCTAAGCCATCACTTCTGCTATTGTATATATTTCCCTATTTATATGATCTAGAAGACTCCAAAAAGTGGCTTATAACAAACATTCATCTAGCCAAAATGATTACATTGATAAGGGTGAAGGTGGGAGGAAACAGCTAGTGTTATACAACATGGGAAAGAATATGCTACACAGGACAGCACTGCGGAAGGCTACGTATCTCCACTTCCTTTTTTATAAAGGCAACAAGATGCTTATACAAAGAGTTGCTTCACAACCATCATTAGACAGATATCAATCACTGCTCTGAATGCCAAATGCCTCAAGAATTCTTGGTTTTGTTTCTCCTTACTAATTAGCAGCATCCAGATTTCTCAGCTGGAGATAACTAGAGATTTTAAGCAGAATGAAGTTTCATCTCTTTTTATACTTACACCTTTTATTTCCTGGAAACAGTGGATCCAGGCAAGCTGTTAGTTAAAACTTTTTTTGATAAGCAAAGAGAGGACTAGCACCATATGTAGGCTTTACGCCTACTAGAAAGATGCATGATCTCTACAGGCATTTGTTTAAATGAAAAACTAATGTAAACTATACAATCTAAATAAGTACTAGCTTGGATCCATTGAATTAAAATGCACATTTAATTAAATCACATTTGCTGGTTATTAGGCATACTCATATGCAGGGGTGCATTACAGGAAAACAAAATTTATCAAGCTATGCTTTGCAGCTGACGTTAAAAAAGAAAAACATCTGTAGTTAATGGACTGAACTAATTTGATCCGCTGACTTGCTTATGTGAAAGATTTTACATTTTCATTCTTTCAAATAATTGTATTCACAAAAGAAAAGTTCTCCTACTTTTTACTCCCAAACAGTTCCTCAGCTGTTCATTTCAAGGATTTAGTTCATTCAAAAGTTGAAGAACAGAGGAAAATACTGTCATTATACCTACTAAACAATTATCTGCTTATAAAAGCTATCTGAACACTTAGAGAGATGAAGTGTCCACAGAAGCTATCATCAACTCAGTATTTTGACTTCTTTTAGAACTTGAACAGCAAGTACTCTTAATTTAATTTGGAATTCAAATCGCACAACTAAGGTTGACATCTATACTGTTGTATGCAGCATTAGAACGTATCTTTTTAAAGCTTCACTAGATCTGTAGTGAATTTACCAACAAGCTGAGAGCTTCCTCTGATGCTTGGAATAAGGTGAACAGGAAATAAACAGTTATTTTGTGTCTACCACATATTCTGTATATGCTCTGAATTGACTACTACTTTGCCAGTGATCATACACATCTGCAAGAGTGGCAAGAAGCAACAGTAGTTCACATGACAGCACAGTGCCACAAAGACCTACCTCAGGTACTCTGCTACTGTACTACTGAACTCTACTATTATACAACTGTAACTCCTCAGGGTTTTTGCAATGTTTCTAGGTACTACACTGTGTTCATGTGTTCAACTCAAAAGAACACTACATATGACCTACAAGAGTAAGCAAAAAAATAAGTCACATTCATTAAAAAAAAACCAAACAACAAAACAGTTCCCTTGAACTTCAATCACTGTCCTCCAAACTTCTGAAAGAATCTTCAACAGGCAGAAGAATCTGAAGTCTCAGGCAACTGTTTCTTGACTAAGCAGGATGAGAATCACTTACATTTATAATGAAAGCCTACTGACTGATGACTGGGTGGATGCTGCCATTAACTGAATCTCTTAAAAAACAAAACATCACTTGCCAAGTACTGCTAGAAAACACAGAGAACAATTTTTCTTAGTCTGACACAGAATAGTTTTAAAAGGCAATTTTAAAACCCTATCAGAGCTGTTTAGAAAACACTCCTCATTAGAGCTATCATACCACAAAATACACTCACAACTGCACTACATAGACTTTTGAATGCCGAAGGAATATGCAGATTAAAGAATAAATTTGACTTAGTTTTTATCTGTCTTGATTGTTTTGCAATTAGTAAAATCAGAACTGGGAAAAGCGGTGGATGGGTGCTGACAGTAGGAAAGAAGTGCAAGAACCTGTAATTAAAAAAGAAAAGGTAACCAAATTTTAAAAAAGACATGTTTACCTGCATATTAACTTTTTAATGAAAGAAAGCACTGCTGCCAGGCAAGTACAGATTTTAAAGAGTCGAAACTGTGTTATGGCCATGGTGAGAAACCCTTCCTGCAAAAGAAAAAAAGTTAGATGTAGAGGATTATACATATTTACATAGCTCTTAAGTCAATTTCCTTGCTGATAAGCAAGGAGCATTCAGTGAAACTATATTAATGGAAGAAAAGAGAGGAGGTACCTGGAACAAAGATGCTACCTGCCTACTATCAGGACATTTCACTGATGTAAATAAGACAAGTACCCAATGTTTATGGCCTTTAAAGAAACAGCACAGAATCATAGGTAAAGTCACAGTTAAAGATACTTTTAAAGGGGAAGTGCAGGCAACCAGTTGCAGTGACTGTACAGCTGATCTGTTTTAGACACTAAAATGGCACTGAACACGAGCAATGCAAGGAGAACAGAATAAACATCAGTAAGAAGCTCACATTTGCTTGAGCAAGTCTCACACATTCAAATTATAAATTTATAAATTTAGTCATCAAGTCAAAACCCAAAATTGGTCATTTAAATTTAGCTTCCATTTTGATGGAAATGTACGATAAGAAAGAACATTGGTTATTTTGGAACCTGTGTCACTGAAAAATCATCAGCAAAGAAAGACTCTGCTCATCCTGTGTACACTATAGCACCAGTTAACCCCCAGATCTATCAAAACTCCTATGCCAGACTGGGTCATGCTAGCAAACCCAGCCAAGAAAAAATTCATCTTTGGCTGAAGCCACTAATGTTGGCAGCTATTTTTCAGTGTCAGTTTGATAACCTAGAGAATTTATACTTAGTATATCATATTATTCCAACAGATCCCCTCAAATAGGTACAGACCGAGTCAGAATGATCTGCTGTAATTCAAGGATCCCTTTTCTCTCTTCTACAGGTGAACATTTCAGAGTAAAGAATAAGAGGTCAGGCTTCAGAAATAGCTTTTCATTATATACATCTACACCTCTAACAACATTTTCTGTTGCAAGTTTAACATACCTTCTGGTGAGAAGAGAAGGCAGCCCTGTGACATTTTCCTCAGGCCATGAGTATTCCATGGAAGGACAGCTTGATTTCAAATATGCTATGGCATTTAAATCACTTTTTATATTCCAGGCTTTAAATTAGGAAGAGTCAGGAAGGTGGATCATTAGGTAGGCTGCTCCAATACTGTCCTGAGGATTTTATTAAAAAGTACATAGTGGGATTTGTGAGCTTCATGGAGCTTAGATTTATTTTTTACTGGTGCTCATTTGCTAGATAATATAACTAGTATTAAACACTGTAATATAGTACTGGAAATATTGCTTCACATACAGCCCAGAACAGGAATTTCTACTACTGAAAAGTCATACAGGGTCCTATTAAATAAACAGGCCCTTCTACTGTAAAATGGAAGGCTTAAGTCAATAAATACACACCAAATTACAGACCGCAGTACCAAGCTGTAGCTCAGGAGAAAGGCCTCACAGGACACACTTCACCTCTACTTCAACGCCAGCATTGTCTTAATCTTATTTCATGGGATACTTAAAAGTGTAGAGAACCTTGTGGTTCTGTGTGGGTAATACCCACAACAGTAAGTATTAAATGGGCTCTTCATCTAACAGGAATAGGAAAAAGTCAAACTTCCCACAAAGAAGCAAGAACAGCAGACACAGTCCAACACATTTATCTTTTAGTTTTAAAGACAGGACTATAATTCCATATTGTGCTTAAGCACTTCCTTTACCTTCTGGAATAAGCAGTTTTGACAATATCTAGGTGACAGAAGAATGCATCAGCCAAGAATTTGAAGGATTCAGAAATAGTGAAAGTTAGTGAAAAAATGGTGGATAGTAACGAGATGGACAGTTCTCTATTCTAAAGGTAGAAATTATTGCAAACATGCTGAATTGGTGAAAGAAATTGTTACTTTTAGAAGAGGCAGCTAGAAGCCATCTACCCTGGATTTGAGGTATGAGGAGCAGGTGACCTGCTGAAATGAGAATAAAGGCTATGTCTTTTTTGAAAGGAAGCTTGTTTAGCAGCTCACTCTCCACTCTTCTCTACCAGAACTCACTCTTCTATCAGCTTGGCAGGCAGGAGGCAAGGAGTAGAAAAGTACTCAATGTTAGAAAGAGTAAAGCTGTTTTCCCCTGTTTAGCCTACCTAACTGCCACAGTGGACACTCCAGACAGATCCTAAATTAAAAAACAGTTGATTGAAAAGGTTGTTTTAGTAAGCAACCATTACTCAAAAATCCCTGCAGACTCTATATTATTTGTGCCTAAGTTCAAAGGACTAGGTCCTTTACTGCCTCAGTGCAAAACTAAAACCTAAACAATACTCAAGTGTGTCAGTTATATATATATACATGTGCATATATGCTTGTGTACATATACATATAAACCCCCAGTTTTTCAACTCATCTCCATTTTTTTATGTATCAGATTGTATACTGTATTGACTTGTCAATATAAAGTTAAACAACTGAAAAAACAGAATCCACAAGAAGTCTGGCTTGCAAGCTTGTGAAGTCCACTGCTGACAAGAGTTAGCCACCAGCAGTTAATCCATTTTTTCCTAGGTCATTCCTATACATGAGTGACTACACATCCAATATCACACCAGTATGCCTATTTGGCAGGGTTCAATAGCTATCGTCATTCCCCATAACAATCAGATAACTCATCCCTCTCCACTTTCTATGTCTCAAGCAGAGATTTCAGATTTATGATGAGACACACAATCACATAACGTCTTTGTGTTAGAGCTGCATTTCAGTTCAACTGTGGCAGCACTAGGCCCTTTGAGACAGTAAGTACTGTTTTGCCTGCCTCTTCTCTGAGCTTTGATTGTAGTCATCCCAATAAAGTTAAGCTCTATACACTACAAATTGTAGATGCACGCCAGTTTTGGCAACAACGTGCTATCAGCTAGCCATAGTAGTATTAGCAATCATCCACTTTTAAAAAGTACTTTCATCAGTGTATCTAGTTTTTATACTGCTAATTAAGATACGAAGCAGTATATATGCATTAATTTTAGCAATATGCTAAAAGCCACTTAAAACAGAATCTTGAACCAATTATTGGCTCAAGATTAGGACAAGTCAAGCATTCTCCCCAGTGTCTGGAACAGCACTTGAAGCATCTGCATTGTTGCTGTAAGGACAGCACTACCCAAAAAGAAAAATTAAAGGTTAGCTAAACGTTTTGAGTTTTGTTTGGTGCCTTTGGAGGGTTTTTTTGTGTTTGAGTGGGTTTTTTTTAAAAGTTAATTAGTTAATTTTCTCAAAGGTAAATAATTTTATATTCTGAAGCAGTTGTATAAATACAAATGTATATGGAACCTTAATATTTCCTGAGTTCACTGCAAACTTAATTCACCTGATACCATTACACTGGACTTGTTAAGTGAAACAAAGTGTTCATTCTTTTCTTGTCCATCCTTCTCAAACACTGGAAAGAAGCACAGCCACGTACCTTCCTTATCTCATAAATGGGAACAAATACTGAACTGTGTAATGCTAAATGGCACGGCCCCAACCTTCTTTCTTCCTTCTCTTAAGCTTTTCCTTGACAATCAATCACAAAAGGAACTACAATTATTTCAGCAGCCGACTATGATACAGGACAGCACGGAGACACAATACAAACTGGCAGTGCTCCAGCAAGAATCCTAGACCATTTCTTAATAGACAGAGGCAAAGGTGAAATACTGGACTAGAATTCAGATAATCTGATAAGAGTTGTCCATCAGCCTGATACACCCTTGTGCATATCACACCTCATGCCTCAGCTTCCCATTTATAAAATGGGATGGAGCTTTCCTTTTCCCATTATTGAGACTGCTTCTTCTAATGCATTACACATTTATCAAACTTACTGTCAACTGAACTTTTAAGTTCCATTACAACAGATGTAAATAAGCAAATAAATCAGGACACGAATCCCAATTAATTTAATTCTAGCAGTCAATGCAACAATTTTGTAACAGACACCAAATTTAGCTGGAGTTTGACTTGTGTAGCTCATACCGCCTTCTATTGGTAAAAAGCCACAGCCGTTGTTCACATGGAAGATGAGCACAGTAAGGATTAAAGCACAGCAGTAGCAAGATGGTAAACACAGCCAAGTCAGAAGAATGAGGCAACTTACCCCCGAAAACATTTTATGGATCCATAAGGGAAATGTAGTGAAGGGAGAGAAAGTTCAGAAGTTTATCAAACTTAAATATTTTTACATTGCTTTCAGCTTGCAGCAGTGGCCTCATTAGAACTCCCAGCACCTCTGACTACACTGACACTAGCCAGCAAATTGTCCGCAGCAGGCATAGCCCACCCGAGTTAGTCAACTATGGTGCAATAAGCAAGACTCCTACTGGCCATCACTGTACAATGGGAACATCAACTGTAGAAGCACTTCCTCTTTCATACCTAATTGCAAACACAAACACCACTTAAACAGTATTTCAAAAGATAGAGCTGACTCTAAAATGAAGTCACTTTGTGGCACTAAAATTGCTTTAGAGACTTGTTTTCTCCTAGTGAACACAACTCCTACTGTCAGTGAAAAAAGATGTCAAAACAATCATAGAACACCTATCCTGCTCTCCTCTGTTCCTCTACAATGCTGACTGATTTGTAGTGTGTAGTTTTCTTTAGATATCACCATCTTCAAAATGGAATTTCTGCCTTGAATTACCAGTGCTTGGTGAATTGATTACATTTTCTTTCACATGACCTCATCTGTAACTCTGGAATGAACAAACTCTGGAAACAGTAACTTTAACTCATATTAAACACAGCTAGCTAAATAGCCAAAGGATGGCATCTGAATCAAGACTAAGAATAACTTGTCTGAAACTGAAAGGTTTCCAGCCAACTACACATTTACATAAGTAGCCACAAAAAAAGCCTCACCTTCCTAAGGCAAAATGAGAAGTCCATTTCCTAGTACAAAAGACTAACAAGGCCTTGAGCACTTGCATGTGTCAGCACCAAAACTCCACAAAAGCATCACTGAACCAATATGTTTTCACTAGAACAGCTGTTAAAAACCTAGCAAGTACCACATCATTAGCTCAAAGTTTCAGTGGCAAGGATAGGATTCCTTAAAATTTCATTCTGTATGAAATTTTACAAAAGTAGAGTGGCCATATCAATCTGAAGATATCCAAGTAGGTTTATAGGGAGAAGGAATCTTATGAAGATTAGTAGACAGAGCTAAAAAACCTGTTTATTTTCAAGCACGCAAACCCTCTTCCAAATCACGTAGGTTATAAGATAGACAAGGACACTCTGTATTTTAAAAAAGGCAACATAATGATTCAGAAATGGCATTCAGTCAGGTACTGAAAGACACAAACAGCATCTCTGCACTTCAAAGAGAGCAATCATGACTCTATAGCCTAATGAGGAGGTTCCACTCCCCTCTTCCTGGTTGACTTCTGTGTTTGTTTTTTGTTTGTTTGGGGTTTTTTTAATCGCTTTATATAGAAACATAATATTGCAAACACTGAGGGAGAAGGAAAAAACTTACCAGGTCAATGTCTTTACCACCGAGTTTGATAAATGGATAGATTAAATGGCAGCATGACTGAACCCTGAAGCCACGCTGCTATGGCATTAGAGTGAGGAGCAGAATCCAAAAGGAAGATTAGGAGGCATGTCCTCTAACTATCGGTAGATAGTTGGTGCATGTCCGTAATAGGTACTGTAGTTTCAACACTAGTGCTCCAACTTTCAGTGCAAGCACCCTAACTAGGCAGTTGTGAGGTAGGTGGGAGAGAAGACTACTCTGCCTATGGTTTATGGGAGCGAGCCAAGTCATCCAAGGTGCTCAAATCCAGGAAGAGATTTCAAGACTATCAGGAGCTGTAGAAGATATCAGAATTCAAGAAGGAATGTTTGTGTCTCTGACTAAAGGCAGTAAAAATTGGTGCATGCTGGCGATTCCCAAGTTATTCCTGGACACCAAACGCTTATATGACATACAGAGTTTCAACTTTTTTTTAAACATGCTACTCCTAGAGCCATAAAACTTCTATAGTAATACCACCTCATCTCACCCCTTCCTCTCCAGGAAATTGAATATAGTTCCAATCTTGTTAATGTGAACTCTTGAAGCTTGCTGTTCTGAATTAGAATAAGTTCTATTTTTCAAGGCAACAATAGTTAAAATAGAAAGCTTATATTCACTGACCAATCACAGTCATTCTTTGACAACTCCTTATCCATATATACGCTACTGCCTTCTGAAAACCAGCATACAGAGAACATAAAGATTAAAGTCACGCAAACCCATGATACTACACTGCAACTTTGTTCACATTTGCAGGAAGTCTTTGACATAATGCACTAATTCACATAACTCACTTCGCAACACTGGAAAAGTTCTCAGACACAAAATCAGAGTTCAAGAGACCCCAGTTCTGTTCCAATCCTTATTAGTCGTCCTGGACTTAGGTTATCTGTAGCTACATGGAAAGCCAGAGGCGACAAATTAACACACCGTCATTGTTACTACCACAAAATCATCTTGCAACACCTGCTATCTCGACTAGCACCAGCTATTTACAACCAAGATACACTACAAGACATACTGTGCAAGATGGCTTACAGATATCTGTATAGGGCATGTCCGTATTTCTAGAGTGTTCAGAAGGACTATAAAGTGGCAAGCTATGTTATTTTTCATTAGATGTGCAACTGAGGCACTTACATTGTGAATTCATGACCATGAAACAGTGCCCCACCATTCTACAGAACAGCCCAGGCTCAAGTGTTATCAGAGACAGCACCAAAGCCAGATGGTATAGCACTTACGTTTTCTGCGACCTGTTAGAGATGGTTAAGTCTTTAAAAGCATACAAAGCAACTTTCACGTTAACTTTCACGCAACTTCAGCCAGTGTGACCAAAACAACTTTCATGTTAACTTTTACGCAACTTGTCAGTCAGCATGACCAAAGAAAGAGTGTGTAACACCAAGCAGTGCGGTCCCAGAAAGTCCTTAGAAAGACCAAAAAAGGCTTAAACCCCACCAGCTCTGACAGGACGTGCCCCCCCTGCTCCTCCTCCTCCTCCTCCACAGAGCGCCAAACGTCCCAGTCCCCAAACGCTGCCTATCTACTCGCCAGTCGCTTCACGTTCTTCCCAGCCCCTGAGATCTCCCCCCAATCCCCCCGCTCCCGAAGGGGCCCGGACCAGCCGGGCAGAGGCAGTCGGCGGCCGCGGGCCTCTCGCTCCCGGGGCCGGCCGGGCAGGGCTGCCGCCGGGCGACGACCACACCGCCCCGGGACCGGGGCGTCCCCGGCACAGAGGGGAAGGGGGCGGGGGCGTTACTGAGAGAGAACCGCGAGGGAGGGCCTGCCCCGCGGCGGGAAGGCGCCGAGGCCGGGCCCCCTGCCCAGCCGCAGACGCGCCGCGGCGAGGCGAGGCGAGGCGAGGCGGAAGCGGGCACCCGGCCGCGAAGAGAAGCGGCCCTCCCCGCTCACCTGCCCCGAGGGGGAAGGCTCTCCAGGGGGCGCGGGGCGCCAGGGGCCGAGGCGGCCGCTCCCGCAGCCTCCGCCCTCGCCGGCCGCCCCTCATTCAAAGCCGGGCGCGCACCGCCGCCGCTGCTGCTGCTGCGCCGCCGCCGCCGCCGCCTCCCGCGCCGCCATCTCGGCCTCCTGTCACCCGGGAGACGGGCCCGCCCCTTCCGGCCGCGCCTCTTCCCCTCGCGCCGCCAACCGCCGCTCGCGCCGCTGCCCGCGGCTCCCGCCCTGAGCCGTTGGGTCAGCGGCCGCCGAGCCAACGGGCAGGGCCGGGGCGACGCGACGCGGCCTCGCCTCGCTGCGGGGACGGCGCTCGGCAGGCAGCAGAGGCGCGCCGGGCTGCCCCGCGGCCCGCCCCCGCCAGCAGCCTTCGCTCTCTCCCGCCTTCCTTCCCTCCCGCGGCTGCCTGGTCCCGGGGAAGTTTGAAGCCGGACTTTGTCACTCCGGGGAACTGTGCTAAAAAGGCGCTGTTCTGTCGTGTTGTCGTGGTGCCGCGTATGTGGTTGTGAAGGTACTCTTTATGTGGCAGTCTAGGTGCTGAGCTGTGAGTTTGGAAGCTACTAAAACAAAAATGCGCTGACAAAAATAGCTTCCGACAGGGTGTAGCCTCAGCTGGCAGCGGGCCTTGCCAGCGTCTCAGTTTGTCCACCCCGATGCTTCAAGAAGTGGTTGTGCATGTTAACTGGCTGCCCTCCGGGTACAGTGTATTCATTCACTGCTGGTGTTCGCAAATGGGAAGGAGGAAGATGCGAAGTACTGTCAAGATTTTTCCAGAGCTCTCTGTGTGCCTCCAGTTGCGTTACATTCTACGGACCCAGTAGATGAGGTAAAGGGATGCTTTGTCCCCTTCTCACTGGGAGGCCTAGTCAACTTCTAAGGTGGCCCTGATGCAAAGTCCTTCCAACTCCAAACCATACCACCCAATTCTTTCTGCTCTCTCTAAATATTTTCCCTTAAAAGACTTGCTGTTCTGCCCGTAGAGCTAACCTGCTAGCTGCAGTGTTCTGCACCGTTGCTTCAGGCGGTGAGGAGGTGGATGCTAGGAGAATGGCTCTTGTGGGGAGGCACTGGTATCGTGCAATGTTCCGTCATTAACCTCTTCCTGTGCCCTGACAGATACTCTAACTGCATTTCCCCAACTCTTCATGAGGAAACAGGCCCCAAAGGGACAAGGAGCACGATATGGCTGGCAGCAGGGCAGGGGCCTTGCCAGCCAGGACCTAAGCAGGGCAGGCTGGGGGCAGCTCAGAGTCCAGACTGCCAGGCAGGTTTCTGGTGATGAGGCAAATCCGAGGACAAGCCAGGGGGGAGCCAGCCTACTGGTCAAGGATCAACAGTGTCCATAGTGAGTCAGGGACAGCTGTGGCCAAGCTGAAGGGTAGCACTCCTACAGTGTTGCTCAGGTGGGGACTGACACCCTTATGCCTGTAGAACCTGCCTTCAATAAGAGAAACTCAATATATGCAATGCTGCTTTTAATTTTAAGGACCATTTCAAAACCATTTGTGTAGCAAAGAGTTACACCTTTCAATATAGCTTTCTGACTATAAAGCAGAAACTGGAAAACAATCTTCACCTGCATTCACATGTAAAAGCAAAACTGCAAGCATGGCGCTCTAGGAGACGTCGTTGTTATGAAGATAGTGACATTTCCTTTGAGAACACATTCAGGTTTTGGCATTACAGTCTATATACTCAATAGAGAATATGCCAAAGTGAGAATGAAACGTTAAAATATGCATATAAACACCCACACAATATAAAAACTGCTAGAGTGGCTCACCCACACCATCCCCCTAAATGCACAACAGACCTGTGTGTGTCTGTTGCATTAATGGGAAAAAACCTCAGAAACTGGCAGACTGCTAATGAATAATAACTGTCTTCATAAAACCATAATTATGCAACTTCAAATTAGGAATAATATAAACAACTCAATTTCTAAAAGAAATGTTTGCAGGAATAAATACTTCTCTTTCAAAAATGTCATTAACCCTTAGCTCTGAAGTCTTTAACCTGGATTCCTTTGGGACAGTTAGTTTTCCCAAAGAGATTTTAAATCTTGGGCATTTCGTTGCCACAGCAAATGTAGTACTGCTACAGTAAAGTAATAAATTTTGTTAGGGAACTATATTTTTTTAAATTAATGCTTTGCTTTTCTTTTTCCAATATTAAGGATTAAACACATCAATCACATCACCTGACAATTTGCAAGTTTGATAGTGTCACTTTACATCTGAAGCAGTTTCCATCACTTCGTGGTTGACTCTTCCACAGCCACTGGGTAGATGCCATCCTGATACATTCATGTTTCTATTTAATAACTTCATTCTGTCTCTCTTTCAATATGAATTCTCCTTCCTACGGTGTATGTGCTTCATCTGCTTGTGTGCCCTCTCGCTGTTCAGTCATTTGTTAAAGCTGTGAATAGCTTTTTTATCTAAGGGTACCTTTCCTCAGCTACAGTCCTGTTGAATCGTGCAGTAACTCGAGTTTTACATTTGCAGAAGAGATCTTACCCCCGACAAGTGTTAGATCCTGGTCAAAGAAGAGTTTGTATAGTTTCAACTACAGAAAAATTGCAGGTTTTTACTATAAAACTCAGAAGTAAATTTCTATACTGCTGCTACAAATTCATATTCTGCTCTTTGAAATTTCATCATTAACTGTCTTGAAACTCTAGATGGGAGGGGGCATCTCCATCATTAGATACATTTTCCATTCCTTTGTAGTATTCCTGAGCACCTAGTTTTGGTAAAATCTAAGTATTGTCCAAAGAGTTTGCCTAAGTTTAGGCAAATGTGTATCCTAGCATGTATGAAAATCTGTCCACTTTCCCAAATAAGCAGGCAAGTAGTCATGAAAGCCTCTTTTCTCTCTAAAGGTCGTCTAGGCTGAAGCTCAACTCTCCACTGCCTCTGCCAGCATACCTTACATTCCTTCCCTCATGCACACTAAGTCTTGGTATGTCTTGTGGAGGAAATTTCCAGACCAGTGATCTTGGTGAGAGGCCTTCGTAGGAAAATTCAACAAACTGACTTTTAACAAGGTTATAACACATAAAAAATCATATTCGAAACTGTGAAAAGGTGCACACCCAAAGTAATATTTTTTGGAAGCAGTGGCCAAGAGAGGCCAAAGAGCAGCGGTGACTGCCTAGGTCTCCCTGAACTCAGACCAGACTGCGGAGGTTTGACCTTCTGCTGGGCTGGGCAGTTTTCATTGCTCCCCTGGGAATGATCCAGGGGTTCTGTCTCCTTTAGCATCTCTCTGTGAGGCACTGACCTTCACACTGGAGCCTGGCCAGCTGAGGGGACCTTCTCAGGGGCAGAACCCCCAGTCAGCCTAGAAGAATACCCACCTCAGGTTGAAAGAGGCTGGGTGGTTTGTTCAGTGCTGTAAAGAACTTAGAGGTGATAAAGAATGTGTGACTTTAGCCTCATGCTGAGAAATTTCTTGGAGAGACAATCCTGGGTTCTTCCCTCTGCTGACGGCATCAGCTCCTCCTTCCTAGGGTGTTTCTGTATTTAATGGCGTTGGGCTAATGTACAGAATCAATGCTGGGAGTAGGTACCAGCACCCAGTTTTTTCTGTCCCTGCCAGGCAAATGAGCTAAGAGGCTACAGAGCCAGTCTTCCTTTTGCTTTCTCAGTTACTATTTCTTTCACAGTAGCACAAGTGAACAGAAGCACTGGAGTTCTGCTTCCCCCCATGACTCATGACAGGAAAGACCGTAGCTTGTCAATAAGGCCATTCTCCCAGGAGGCAGAGATTTAAAGTGAGGCATTACTTACATTTCAGAAGGTCGGGAAGGAGGTGACCAACCCATCTCTTTCCCAAATAAAGAATCTACCAGCTATTTAGATCTTGACTGTGATTTAACTATTAGGCTATATGTGCAAGCTATCCCAATTATTTCCTCTTCATTCAGCCACATCCTAAAGAAAGCACTGCCTGCTGCTGCACTTTGGCAGGAAGTAAATGCCCTCAATAAGCACAAGGTGTGCTTGGGATTCGGATCTCAGCGGTTACAGCATTCTGTTCCAGCTCCTAGATGCCAGTTTCCTTTAGGTGCTGACTCTGCATACCTTTAGGTGCAGACAACAAGGCAACTCCAGCTTGTAGAGAGACAGGATTGTGAACAGACTTAACTTTGCATCAATAAATGTATCTACAATACTTAAGAACCTCTGTAACTGCTGTTTGGTTGCAGCTGAGCAGCTTTTAAGTAGCAAATGTCGATATTGGTGGTTAAACTCCACTTAAAATGTATTATAGGTGATTATGATCCATATTGACTCTCAGTCATTACTGATCTTAATAGATAAATCAGGAGCATAAACTAAACTAGAAAATAGTATTAAATTGACAGAAAAAAAATAATTCCCTAGCTTTTTTATATGGGAAGAAAGTTTATGCTTTGCATTCCTTACAGTCCTCATGTTCCTTGACTGCAAATTAGGGAGAAGATAATGGGACCTATTCTTTATACAACTAATTTATCACTTCATTACTAAATAGAAGGTCTTCCTTTCCATCCTGTACTATGTAGCCATTAAGTCATCTTGCCTGACTTACCTGCCCAGCCTTTCTTGTGTTTCTTGCTAAGGAAAAAAAATTACAGGCACTAAGTTCAAGTTATTAGAAAGTGGGTCCTAGGCATAGTGTTAGCATTTGAATTCAAATCCATTAAATACTTGAGTATTTAGCATGTTGCTTTATGAAAATAGTTATCTACATGGATCTGCTTGTGTGGGCATGTCTGCATGTGCATGATTTGCATTTAGGGAAATAGAGTGCATAGCATGGAAAGATAAGGTCATGAAGTTTTGTTAAGGAAAGCATTTAGGAAAGCAAAGGATTTTCTTTCTGGGAGGGAGGGTTGGGGGGGAAGAATCATGAAACTGTTCTTTGTTTCTTCACACTTCAGCATTTTTTAGAAGAATTTCTACCTATTGGTAAAATGTGAGTTTCTTTTCTTTTTTTCATGGCCTTTCCCAGATCTAATTGTCTCATTTCAGGAAGAATTATTCTAAAGTTGGGAAAAGAACTTAATAGAAAAAAACTTAAATTAATGATGAATCCTCCCTTTTCCCATTTTAAAACAAATCAATTCAGCAAAAAAGACCTACATTATAGCTAAAAAACTTCAAAACTTAAGTTCTTATCTGAGCACCTATGTGCCATGGCTGTTGGAACTGTTGAGCTCCCAAAATCTCACTGAAATTAATGCCAGCTTCAGACAACCTTTACTGTCTCAGTAGAATATGGATTGGGACATCTAGATCCCAGTTTTGATGGAGGGGGGGAAACCAACAGCTGGTTTTGATATAACTGTGTAACCTCCTATATATAGTCTAGAGGAGACAGAAATCAAAGAAGGGAAATGAGGAAGTAAAATAAATACAATTTTTTCACTCTTTCAAGTTTTCCTGTTTACCTCATGATAGTGAGGAAGCATTTTAAATCATCTTTATCATTGCAGCAGTCAGTAGGCAGAAATCAGGCCTAGATAATACTCTTTCTGATCTTTATTCAGCAAAGGAAGAACAGTCCTCTTCCATCCATTGACTATTTGATGAAACACCTCCTTGCAAAAAATATGTCAACAGGTATTTTGAAATGTAATCTGAACTACTCAAGTTTTAGCAAACTAATCCAGGATTTGGGCAGAAATTTATCTCAGAATGAAATGTGCATGAAACAGTTAACAAACAGATTAGCTAGATAGGAGCATTTTTCAATCCAAGTTACAAAAAAAGATTTTGTAATGCTTAACTGCTACTGCCACTTCATCGTGGATCCAAGGGCATTGCATTCCACCTGGTTACACCTGTACTGGGGCTAACAACTTCAACCTGAGTTCAGCTAAAGCAGCATTTCTCTTTATAGAAACTTCATTAAAAGGTTCACCTTGGAAAGTGTTAGAAAATAGCAATTAAGACACCACTCAGCTTTTCCAGAACAGAGGAGTTAAAAAGCAGAGGACATTTATATAAATCAGTGGACTGCTCTGGACTTTACGTTTTGGGGATGCCTCTGTTTCATTTGCAAGGGAGCAGAAGTATAAACACGTTCATTTGCAAGGGAGCAGAAGTATAAACACGGAGTATTTATCCTGGTTTTCCTTTCTCAACTGGAAAAAACTGACCTGCTGCTGCCAGCTCCAGGGAACACTCATAGGCGAGTACTGCATTTCCAGAAAGTGTGGGTAACTGAACTAAAGCAGCTCTTCCAGAAAGGCCTCTTGTATGCAGGAAGGCATTGAAAAATGAAGGACCCACCATATTTCTCCATAGTTTGTTCCAGTGATTAAGCAGCTGTACTTTTAAAAACACCATCTTGTTTTAAATTTGACTTTGTCTGACTTCTATTTCCATCTACTCTCTATGCCTTTCTCTGTTAGATTAAAGCGCCCCTTTTTTCTCCCTGAGGCGGTTCTGACACATCACAACCATATTTTCTGTCAGCTTTCTTTTCAATAAACTAACACTGGGAGATTTTTAAAGTTAACTAGCAGTGCTAGCCCTCAATAATTCCTTCTTCAGTACTCCATTTTTTCTTCCTTTCAAAATTGCGAGTCATACATCATGAATGTCAGTCTCACCAATGCAGTATACAAAACTAAGATCAGTGTTATGCTCATCTGTGTTCCTATGTATTCAAAGATCCCACAGATGCAGATGATGAGTTTTTCACTATGATTTCCAGTGTCATTGCTTTCCAGGGAATTAAGCGTTGCTTTTGCCCTCTGCACTCAATGCTGTGCTGACTTTGTACACAGGCAGCTGATGGGAGCCAGCCAACAGAAGAGGCCAGGTTGCTCTGCCCTTGTCAGTATTCACCCACAGGCTGCCAGCCGCAGATTTTATCAGCAGCAACTTGATACTTTACCTCAGGATCAATGACTGAAGGAATGGATAACCTCTTTCCTAGTAACTCCAACAAACGGAAATCAGGAGGGATTTCTTAGAGGGATATTTTTTATGGTCTATTGTGGGAACACTTGACTCGGTGACCACCTGTGGAAACAATGATATTATTGCTCTGGTTGGCAGAAAGCCATGGGCACAGTGAGGTTCCCGGCGAAGTAATCATGCTGAAAAAACATGGAGCCAAGGATTGTGTAGAGATAAGATAGTTGCTGCTGAGTGGAAAATTTTGGAAAGTTTCTGCCTATAATTGTTGGCTGTTGCATCGGCCACAACTAGCAGATAAAAGGACTCGTTTTGTTCAATAAAGGGTCTTCGTTCACAACCAGCTTCAGGGTCCGTTTTCAATTGCCACAATCTACTACTAAATCACTTCACTAGTTATAAAGTAAGCGTAAAGAATATTTTCAAGAATAATACTGTTAAGATGGAAAGCACCATGGTAAATGTGAAATACACTAAAGCAAGATTAGGCCTTTTCTCATTGCAGGCAGAATGCTGATTAACTTATTCATTACACTAAAGTGGTGAAGTATAAATTATTTATGAGGAAAGGAATTTATTTTTCCTTATTTTGGGCTCCAGTCATTACAAATTTGGCTCTGGAGCCACAGCTGTTTCTTTTAGAAACCGAATAGCTGAGAAAACCAGGCCAAGCGAAACACAATTCTGATTTCAGTTACAAGTATTTGGAAATTTAAAGAAAGCCAGCAGGTAAAAGCATTGGATATTTTTCATTGCTCCAGTGAAAACTCAATCACTAAATAAGCTAAAGCCGAACTATCAAGGCGCCACAATCACTACAATTAAACATATTCCATTATGTGAAAGAAAAGATGAGGACATGGGCTAGGTAGTGCAGAGCTGTCACCCCAAAGAAGGTGAAGAGAGAAGAACTGAGAGGCAACAATAATTTTTTAATACTACTGATGGACTCTTACTGGATTTAAACAGACTTCAGACGTACTTGTTCTCCAAGTGGTAAAGGTCCATACTGAAACGTTACGGCAGTAAACAAGAATGAAGAAGAATGGGAAAACAAGAATAGAAAAAAACCCACCTGAAAAACCTGTGGTGGCAAAATGATAGTGTTCTATCCAAGATGTAAGTTTGACATCTCAGCAGAATTTCTTGGTGATGTTTTATAACATTTTTTGACTGGACTATGTCAATGTGGAGAAGTATTCATGTGGAAATAATTATCAAACAAATTGGAATCTAACCAGTTGCATTTCATTGTGTATTTCAGACCCCTCAGGGCCTGACTGAGGGAGAGGCTAAGCTAACTTTTTTCTATTGGCCTTTCATTGACAGCAGTAGGACTATTCAATTCACTGTCACATAGGATTTGGATTGGTGTGCATCCAGAGCTATACCAATTTACTCTAGCTGTTACCTGACCCATTATTTCAATGTCAATTTACAAACTGATTTTATTTTTTACCGGCTTGTCTACAAAACACCCAAGCTGAATCAGCTGCTAGAGTGTATATATAGGGCTGCCATCTAAAAGAAGTATATGCCCACAGCTGAGGTAATTCGCATCAATCCTAAACTGTCACTTCTTGGCTATCTAGTTCTGGGTGCTGTCTGCCTTTGTTAGGAATGGATGCATTTCATGACACTGAAAATGCTGAAATTTTGAAGAAAAAGTAGTTAATGCATCCCTCTGTATATCCTCTAGGTATGGGAAGTTTAACAGCATAGATCATCTTATTTTTCAGTGTGTGAAAAAACCTCAATAGGACAATAATATTCTGGCTGAATCCTGAACGTTACCAATTGTTGTCAATACTCAACCAAATAAGTAGAAACTGAGATTGTGCAGAGAACAGTTTGCAAAACAAAGTCACCCTGTGCATCTGAGAATAAAACCTGCAGTTAAAACAAGAATATGAGGCCACTAAGGGGACCTGTTTATTCCTCAAGAAAACATCTCCCATTGCTGACATCACCCTAAATCTAACTTCATTCTTAGAAGACCCACCAAGATACCTCTGACCAGTCCACTCCAGTGTAATTTGGATCTGCGCATGCCAAACATCCTTATTGCCTAGCTATTGAATGGAGGCTGCACTGGTGTGATTAACAGAACTCACTGCAGGAACACTGGGCGTTGGGCTGTTTACATCGGAGAGCACCCAGTGTTACCCTGAGATGGGAGCCACTGGTGTGTGTCCGGAAGGCAGTTACTCCCTCCTCTTCCTTCTGGGTCTCTGCTCTTGCATTTTAAGCCAATCTGGGCAGAACTTTGCAACTTATTTTTGGAAGTACACGAAAGATCTATTTGTCAAGCCTTTAACTTCAGATTGGTCAGCACAACATTCTGAAAATTCACATGGCATTCAGTCTTTATTCTGTGCCAAGCATGAGCTGCCTACAGAGGAGAACTACACTGCACTTACAGAAACTGCACTTCAACTGCCTGTTCTAGATGGAATCTCAAATGTTTACTAATCAGACAACAAGCCTTCCACCATTTGGTGTATGAATATCATAAGTGTGGCCCTCTCTCACCACAGTGAAGAAAATCAAGTGGAAGCTCTGGAGTGAGTTACCATGTGCCAGTGACACACTGCAGTCATTCATCAAGCAAAGACTTTTAAAGTGCAAAATATCAAAGAACGTCAGCAAAGACCTCTAAGAACAAAAGAGTAAGAATACAGAAGATACTTTACAGCCTTGCCATATAATAAACATACGCTCAGCTAGCGTATATTCAGCTAGATTGTGTGAAGAAGCATTCTGTACTCCATCAGTTACTAGCATTGGGTAAATCAAGTCTAGAATGATGAGCTCAGAATGCGTAAGTATGCCTGTACAGAATTCAAACAGAACGTACTCATTGCAAATGAAGTTGCAATCAAACATTGAATTAACATACTCAATGCAAATAAATTTTTTAAAAAACAAGATGGACTTTTAAGCGGAAGAAAGAATTCTCTTCTTTCTGACGTCCACCATTATTTAACAGTACAGAGACAATGACATACAGCAAGTATGCTCAAACTGGCATGACAGTAGATTTAAAACAGTACAGCACAGGCTCTCAGAAGGAATATGTTATACTGCAGCAGATCCCCGATCCTGGCTCCTGCGATGTTCCAGTCTCAGCAGGAACTTGGTCTTGTGTAGACAAAAGGCGTCGGTGACCACTTAGGTCTTGTCCCACTGAGCGTCGGTATTGCCCAGTTTGTACTGACTTTTGTGTAGTGCCAGACTTCACCTTTGGCTGTTGCTAGACTCTTCCCTGACGTCTGTTCCCCAGTTCGCAGTCTGAGCAGACTAGTTACCAGAACCCCCGCAGCCTGGCACTGACAGTCCTGCCGCTGCCATCTCACCCCGGCCCTGGGCAGGTGACGACCTCCGCTCCGCTCCGCTCCGCCCCGCCCCGCCACAGCCTGAGCGCCCAGCGGGCACGCAGGCCGGGCAGTCAGCGCTTCGCTGGGTTGCAGAGCGCGTTAGTTTCCTCTTCCAAGGCCGGGGGACAGGGAGGCGGCAGCGGGGTCGGAGACCGGCGTGGGAGCAGCCACGGCCCTGCCCACGCGTGAGGCGCGGGTGCCCCCGAGCGGCCCCGCGGGAGGAGCTCGCGGCGGTCACTGGGGAGCGACACAGGTCCACCGGCGCAGGCACGACTTTCTGCGCTCCGCTCCAAGTGACGGGTCTTAGAGCATTCTTCTACGGAGGAGTACGCAGATTTATGGTGAGCAAATTCATTTTTCACAGCTGTCGAGTCACAACAGTATCTAATTGCTCATTCAGTTTCTGCTTACGCTGCTCCTCCGCTTCATGATCTATTAGACACCTCAAATAGAAGCTGGCAAAAATTAAACGTTCTCACTTCAAAGCCTCTTTCCTGATCCTCTCTATTCATCAACTTTATTTTGGCAGCTATTTGTAGACCTGGCTGATGTTGCAGTTCCAGATACAACAATTTAAAATGTATCATCTCAAGAGACTTAGGTTGGCAAATTATTGCATTACACTTAAATTTCAGAAGGACCCAAAGGTCCACCTAATTAGAAATTACCAGTAATATGGGCAAAGCTCGAAAACAGTAGTTGTCATGGCTCAGAATACTGACTCTTTTTAATTTCAGTAAATGTGAAAAGAAGAGAGAATTATTGTTGAAAGATACAACTGCCTTTTTTGTTTGAAGAATTCAATCTCTCATGAATTACTGAGTGAATATTTGCAACACAGGTCAGAGATTTCAAACCACTCTCTAGCAAAGAAGTACCAAGAAGAATACCACCAACAGTTTCATGTAGTCTCAACATCTTCATGTTGGCCAGCTACTTACTCAGGGAAAATAAGTTTATGCTCAGTAGTATGTCAAATCCCATTTTCCATAGGCTTTTTTCCCCCTTCTGCATTTCTAGTTAACATATTTGTTAATCACACTTCTTTTTTGAAAATCTGAGCAAGTTTGCACAACTGTACAAATTATGGATTATTAAAAACTGGAATAAGTTGACACCCTATTACAGTGCACTGACAGAGAGAAGAGCCTTAGAACCACAAGTCCACAAAATTTTTTATTAAAATAACACCAAGTTTAAGAAATCGATGCAGTGTAAAGAAACTTCAACTCATCATACAAAAAAAAAAAAACAAAAAAGATTTTCCATCCTTAAGTATGTAAACTGCATTCAAATCCCGACATGATTGACATAATACAGAAGCAACACAGTATCCCAGACGAATATCGAAGTTAAAGACTTGCATGCTGGGCAAGGAAGGTTCTGATTCTTTGCAAGAGTTCCTTCTTTACACTGTCTGGTACTAAGGCTGAAACACAAATAAGAAAGCAACAAGTAAAAAAAAAAGACAAGATGGAAGATACACTAATACCAACCTTTTACAACAGCTACTTCTATTCTTTGTTTGTTATTGCAATTCTCTTAACACCTAAAGGAACTGAAGCTACCTAATTTTCATGTAGCACATCTATGTTTTTCCCATTTAAAATAAGCCAAAATTGAAGTCTATTGAGAACACTGTTGTTATTGGTAGTTTTTTGCCTAGCCATAGTCAAGAAAATTGGAAGGTTTGAGGGAAAGGATTATTCAACAGTAAACAGGATATAACCACCAGGAACTAGTTTGATTATCCTACCTTTTTTCTTCACAAATTTGAGACAAAAAAAACCCCAAACTCAGCCATGACCTCAGAGTAAGAGGCTTCAGCAAGTTATTTGGAAGGGCTATTTTTCTTTAAGACTTGAAGTTTCTCCCATTAACAAAGCCTATTAGAGAGTCCAAGAACTATATAAAGAAGACTGCACTATTTCCTTAAGAGATTCCATTTTTCTGTATGTGTATGCTATGTCCTTTCCTCTTCCGACTTCCCATTACACTAGTACTGTTAGTTCAGGTTTTCCATCTTAAAAAGTATTGGAATTTTAAAACATCTCTGCTGCATAACCCAAGTTTTCTTGGGACCATTAAGTCAATTGTAAAGATGAATACAGGCTCATTGCAGATTTTGAATGGCTGTTACACAATACAAATTCATGTTTTATTTGTAGTTAATATCAAGCTATTAACTTTTTTCCTTCATATATGCAGTTCATAATGCTTATTTAAAAATATTAATGAAATACAGGTAGGTATGTTTATTGATGTACTACCACATCCATGTTTGCATTTTCTTACCTCTGCCTTTAGGAGTGATTTCTGCCACCAAATCATCAACAGTAACGTGCTCTAATCCTTTTTCTTTAATGACATCTGGGGAAGACCAAGACCGATATTTTAAGTCTTTTAATCCATCCATTAGAAAACAAAGCCTGTGCCAATGATTAAGAGACAAAACCTGCATGCATAGGTCATCAGAGAATACAAAGTAGCATGTGACCTAAATGTAGGTTATTAACTCAGTACCTACTGCATTGTACAGTGGATTTAGTCTCTCCATGCAAACCATAGGTTTAAGGATGCATCACTACTGATGCATCTTGATCAGCTCCTATTTTAAAATCAAACGTTACAAAGTTTAAGCTTATCTCAGCATTACCAGATGTGCATATTACTTGAGTGTTGTAGCAGTTCACAAGTTGGTCCACTTACCTCTTCAGACACATTATTTACACAATAGTGAGAAAGAGATGCAATTGGAAAAAGACTTTGGAACACACAACAAGGGAGAGCAGAGAGACAGTAAATATTACAACTCTTCCTAACTGGTTTAAACAACATCTCTCTATATATTTCAGCAAAGTAAAAAAGAATATCTGAAAGAAAGGTATACATCTACAGCAAAATAAAAGCTATGATTATGATATACTCTACAATTAATACATACCGGTATTTAAACAACTGTCTACTTATAGTGCCTTGAAGACTATTGAAAAATGCAGAAGTCAATGCTGAGAAGAAACCTCAATTTAGTAGCATAAACCTAAGGTATTTTGTCTAAACATGAATGTTTTTAACTGTATGTCAGTACATAGGATTGATTGTCCCCGAGACACTAAATATGTTTTCTGAACTGACGTCACATGAACTATTTGTAAACTGTTTTTCTTGGCTGAATTCCCTGGAGAAATTAATCCTGAATTGCTCAATTATCGGCCCTAATCCACAATGGCAAGAGGTCTAGAACAAGCTAGCAAAAAAACCACACCAAAACCCACACCCCAAAAGCCCCACCCCAACAAAACAACAACAAAAAACCCCACCAAATCCCCCCAAATCCCTCTCTGTCCTTTCTTTTGGAGGTTATTAGGCCTTTAATGGGGACAAATGAACTTATATTTGCATTCTTAGCAGCTGCAGTTACAGTTCAAAGTACTAATGTAAACCAAATAATTTTACGTAACTTGACTATAGCAGAGTATACAGTGTGTAGCTGAGAAGGCAGATAAACATCCCTTTCACTATCTGTACTACTGAAATGGGTAATCTCTGGCAGTGGCATCAGGCAGACAACTGCAAGCATGAATCATTTCAGCCTTCTCTGCAAATCCACCTATGAAAACAATTTAACACACTCGGCTCTACAAAAAGAAAAACTTTGTAATGGAATATTGAGTTGCCGGGCACAATAGACCAAATCAGAATTAAAGTGAAAGCTCAAGGGATTTGTTATTTGCTTTAAGGAAATTTCATGATGCGGTAATATTTCCTGGATGCTTAAATACTATTTATAACAGTTTCATACAATTTACAAGTCAGTAAATTGTAGTAATGCTAAATACTTAAAACTAAAAATTTGGGTATTTATAAGTTCATCTGCTTGTTTTCTCTCATCTAAGTAGATGATCTTATTTTCTAGAACTGTATTTAGAAAGAGTACAAATGCACTTCTTTCTCTCCCATATGCGGACAACAAAGTTCTCTTAAGCTTCTAAGTTGCTGTATCTGCTCCATTTTCCTTTATCTTGGTTTTTAATCTCCTGTGGTAAGGACGTCATCCCTCTCAAAACAGAAAGCTGTATCGTCGCGAATATCTAGGGAATCAATTCCAATACTTTTCTCAGAAGTTTAACAGGGTTCAGATCAGAGAAGTTTCAAGATTTTTTGCCAAGATGTTTTCTTGCAAAACCAATTGCCAGGGGTACTTTCTTCTTGCCCAACCCTTGTTTAAATTGACTGTTAGGCAGTAAAGCCTTCGTCTGGTACTTTTACTTGGCCAGAAACTCAGTTGATGACGAAGAGTATTAGTTGTTTGACCACTATTACCTTTGCAATGTGCCTTCAACTGATCCTTCCAGCCGCATTCAATTAATTTGGCTCTCAGCAACTCTTTAAGGCTGTTAAGACAATATACAAACTTGTTAGGAACAGCAAACATTCCTGACAGCTTAAATATGCTTCAGTATGAAAGTTAAGCCTACAACTACCACTCATAGCAGAACTCCCAGACCAGCAGCAGAAATAGCTGAACAGCATGTGAATCCTAACCCAAATGAGCACCAATTTCAGTTCACCATGTTGGGACTATGAGGAGTTGGTGGCTCAGGAGCTAATTCACAGTATTTCTTCAGGCAGCATTGATGCTGCAGCCACAGAAAAGAGGTAGAAGCCCTTGAATCACTTGAACTGCCCGAGTCTACTCTGTTAGCAAATGTATGCTAACTTTCAATGTTAGAATATTTCAGCTGAAACCAGGCCTTTAACATAAATAGAACCATCCCCCCTCCTTTCTGAAAGGAGAATTCTGTACTACTGTCTTCAACTGCAGGTTTCTCTCTGCAGTTGCACTTTACCTCATGTTGGGTGAAGACAAAGGGATCATGTATCTTGTCTTCCTAAGCGTGGTTAGCAATTATAAGCATAAGCAACAAGGATTCAGGCATTAAACAGAGAAGACACACAATCTGCCGCAACGATAAATCTACTCCACGTATCAAAAGAGAACATTGAAAGCCAGCTAAAAAAGTGAAAATTAGCACTGAAAAATGGAAGAAGGGAAAATGAAAGTAATATATGATAAAACAAGCTTTAATATCTTTATTCCATCAGCTAGCAAGCCTACTTGTCTTGTACCATCCTAAATAATTCTAGAAAAATTCTGGTTTTATGAATGAACGGATTGCAGTAAGAGGCTAAACTGTGTAGTTCTAATCCCTTTTACTCAGTGAATGTGTAGAAGGCAGATGAACGGATGACAAAAAGCAGAGTAACAATACAGGTGAAATTCACTGCTTCTGGATATTCTTAATTCAAGACATCAGAGTGCTCTGTCTCTGATCATAGTACAGCTCTGATAAAGCTTGTTTATAATACAGCTTTTGACATCCTGTCAAAGCTCCTCTTAAATTACAACAAAATAGGTCCCAATACCATTTCAAGAAATTGCTTGCTCTGCTGAAGCTCTGTGCAATCTCCAAGGGGATGTCACAGCCAGGAAAGAAGTAGGGCACAGGCACCACGTCAGTCTACAAAAGGTTACACAAGGCCCAGGGCTATGGGATGACCTAGGAAGAAGACTCCTTCCTTCTCATACAGGCCTTGAAAGATGAAGGAAATAGAGCTTTTGGTGCACGGTGTGACCAATACAGTGAAACGACAAGGATGGAAATGTCATAAGCACGTTAGTGATATGTAAATACGTATCACTATGTGCAAACAGAACAGACTGAAGAGACAACAAAAGGCCAAAAACCAGCTGCCACACTACACTGCATAATTTACTTGTTTGCCTTTATCGGAATCTCTGCAATGACTTGCACAAGAGCTGTTTTACATGTTCCAGGGTATATTTCTTTCCTTAACAAGAGAAGGGATAGGAACACAAGGAAAACTTGAAAGCAAAAAGGAAAGTTTTGTCTCCTTCTCTTTCTCAGGAAATAACAAGATTTAACCGCAACAAATTGCATTTAATGGTGATTTTTGTATAAACCAAGAGCTTTCCAACACAAAATACCAGAGTAAGAAAAAGCATTAGAGTCCATAAGCCAACTACCCCATCCTTTATTTTCCCATCTTCTCAAGTGTAAAACTAAAACAGGTAAAAAGGCAAACGTAAGAGTGTTTTTTTAATTTTATATATAGCTTTATATAAGCCTTTCACATGCAGCCATTTCAAAAATTTAGAGTTAAGTTTACTTAATCTTTATGTTCACGTCTGAGAATACACAAGGCCTCTTACTGGCAGAAGAGGAGGAAACCCACTTACTTACCGTTCTCGCTCTCCTGTTTCTATTAGCTTTTGGTTAATGGTTGCTCTCATCTGGGCATCTTTATTCATTTTGGCAATCTAGGTTTTTCACAGACCTGCGCGGGGCAGAAGAGAGTTTTGACACGCGTCGGTGTCGCTATCGCGACAAAAAGAAGAGTCTCTTGCACAGAACTACGCGCAGTGCCGTGCCCGTTTACACACCCCCGCAGCTAACGACGGCAGCACCGGTGCGTGACGGGCTCGGGGGAGGAGCACGCACACACGGCAGCACCCGAACGGCTCCTCACCCGGCCGCCCGAGCCCCGGGGGGACCGCTCCCCGCTCCCTCAACCGGCCACTGCCGCGGGCGCGGCGCTCCCCCCGCAGCCCGGGCCCCCCCCTCATACCCGGAGCCCCGCCCCACCCCGCGGCCCGGGCCCGGGCCCGGGCCAAGGCGCCGGCAGGCCCCGGCCCGGCGCGCGCCCCCGCCTCACCCCGCCGCGGCGCCGCCAGTCCCCGGCGGCAGGAGGCGGAGCCGCCGCCCGGACGCACGAGCCGCCGCCTGCCCCGCCCTCCCCTCGCGCGCGGGCGCCGCCGGGAAGCGTCGGCGGGGAAGCCGCCGCCCGCCCGCCCGCTCGTTCACTCGCTCGGCGACTACAACTCCCGGCGTGCCCGGGGGCCCGCGGCGGCGTTCGGGCCCGGACTGCCGCTCCCAGCACGCCCCGCCGCCGCCGCCGCCGGACGCCCAGGCGCCAGCGCGGCCCTTCCCGTGGTGCTCGGCGGCGGCTCGCCGCCGAGTTCCCGCCTCTTCCCGAAGTTGTCCCCGGAGCCGCGGCATGGCGGGCGCCGCCCACTGCTCCCTGCAGGCCAAGCGCCTGCTCTTGGACCCCAAGTTCGAGGGCTACAAGCTGTCCCTGGAGCCGCTGGCCTGCTACCAGCTGGGGCTCGACGCGGGTGAGGAGTGGGGCTGGGTCCGGCGGCGGGGCGGGAGTTGGGGGGGGGGGGGGGGAGGGGTGAGCCCGCTGGGCCTCCGCTTCGCCCTGCGGCCCGGCCGGCCCCCTGGGCAGCGGGGGAGGGCACCGGCTCCGTCCTCTCGCCGTGCTCCGCGGCCCGGCCCAGCGGCCCTCGGTGCAAGCGTGCCCTGAGCTGGGGAGAGCCGCCTTACCGGGAGGCCGGCGGGCGTTTAAGGGAGCCGGTGTTTGGTCTCGATTTCCGCCGTTACGATGGGCCGCAGCGTTCTCTCATCGGCGTGTCCGCCCTCCGCGGACGTGTGTCTTCACGCTGGACCAAGGGCCCTGACGGATGTCGAGTCACTGCCCGGCAGGTGTCTGTCTGCCCCTGCGAGTTTGGACTTAGTTTCCAAACGGGTAAGAAAATCTGCGTGCTGGATCTGGTCTTGGCTTGTGCGCGTGTGGTAAGGCCAGAGGACCGGTTCAAAGTGGTAGTGTGCACGTGAGCCTGATGGAGTCCATGCCATTTAGAGACATAGCTATGAAATTAGTGTCTTCGACAAACTCCAGCAAATTAGCCGGTTTTCCTTCTTACTCTGCCCACAGTGCATCTTCAGGCGATGCATTCCACACACTCTGCTAAGCGTTATTGACATCTGAGGTACCGGCCCGTTAGTGCGCTAATTCACTGAGAAGAACATTAGCCCAAAGTCATGTCGGGTATGTGCGTACAACCTTAGCCATGCCCCCTGAAACCTCTCAACATTCTACCTTTTATTGAGTCGTGAAATTTAAGTCTTCTGTAAGGTGGATGAATTAGTCTCCTTTTTCTGATAAAGCTGGGACAGTAATGTACTACTTGGGTGGACTGATCTCTACCTCTGTGTATTTACTGAACAATATACCTGTCTAAAGAGCTATCCGTTATGTGTTACTTTAGTTTTGTGGTGAATACATTGTATTAGTAGTGGATCAGAAAGGTATGTTTGCCATGGTGAGCTGTCCACAGTAAGATGGAAGATGTATGTGAATCATGTATTGAAAGACGAGCGAACAAGACTAAGGCGATACTGTATGTGTATCTATGATAGCACTGGAAAATTTAATGAAAGTAACATTTTTGTTATGTATTTTGATATTTTTACTGGAAGACTGATTTAGGTGCCATCTTTCAAAAGCCAGGTCCAAATGTAAGTGAGTGTACGTGTGTTAGGAGCATACTACAGCTGTGCCAAAGGTGGCAACAGCGTAGGTACAGTCTCTTACTTTGTCCTTTATTTGATGTTCTGCCTATGGCCAAACAAGCTATATGGTTCTTGGATAGTCAGTTGTGCACCTGTTCTAAATAGATGAGGATTACAGATTTTCATTAAAATGTTTGAAAGATGGAGTTGCTAATGGGGAGATGGATCTAGTCAGTTCTTGTCCATTCAGATATTTTACATGATAGTTACATTAATCTGTGTGAGAGAAGATTGGTATGTGTGCCTGTGTACTTTTCTTTCTCCACTTCCCACAGCACAGAGCCTGACTCATTTTGGTCTAACTTATTCAGCTGTCCTACTCATCCTACTAAATCATTAGTACCAAGTCACTTATTCTGTTCTCCGTGTGTGTATGTATTTATATATAGATATCGTTCCACTGGAGAGTAGAAAGCTTTGTTGTTGTTTTTTAAAGTAGTACCTTGAAATATAAACCAAACCAGGCCCTATATCTGTGTTCTAGATGTTTTGTTTGTCCATATTTCAGCCTGCTCTTAGGCCATACAACTGGCTCTTTCTCTTTGCTGGTTTTCTTCTGCTTGCTTCAAGGTGGTTTCCTCACAGTACAGGGATGTTCTGTACCTGAATTTTGCATTTCCTAGTGTCAGTGGTCTACATATGCGTTAGACTGAGGGTATCCTTCCATAACTTGACTTTTATGTTGCGCAGTAATAATGGGTTGAATTGTAGAGACCACGGATGGTGTGTAAGCCATGGCTTTTTCAAATTACTATGTGGGAGAAGAAATTAATACTGTGTGAGAAGGCCAAGGACTTCTGCTTTCCACCACATTTGTGAGCAGGTTAAAAGTGTCGGGAACATGAAGAAGATCTTGGTAGTTTGTGGATTATTAAATTAATACTTGTCACCGAGCGAAGAGTTTGATTTTATTTCCTTAAAGTGGGAGTGAGTAAAGTATAATAGCTGAAAAAAAAAAATCAAACGTTTAGGAACACTGTCAGCATAACTCATTTCCAATTTTATTCTCAACTGTGTGCAAAAATGTGTTAGTAGAATCTGGAAGATTAATGTAAAAAGGCTATTGGCTTTTTTGTTTGTTTTCCGGGAAACTATTTCAGGAGTGCTTGTCTCAAATGATGTGATCTTTGGAGCCTGTCTGTGTGGCATCCCAAATTTCATGGCAGTAAGATGAACATGTGAGGTTCAGAGCACTTGGAATACATGACAATAAATAGCAATAGGAACTCATTCTTAGGTAGAACTGATTAACTGAGCTGTGGTTGAAGTATTTATGCAGTGTTATTACAAACTTGTGTATTAAGCATTAGAGTATTAATCTTCTTTGTCAATATTTTTGTCTGTTTTTATATTTATCCATTTTCATGAATTTCACTGCTAGCTAGAAAATAAAATGACCCACCCCCAAATTGACACATGGAATTGCTGCAGGCTTCTACTACTGGAGCAGGTGAATAACAGCACATGGTATTGCGGGACAACTTGTGGTAGTTGTCATGCTCATGTGGACTACAATGAGATTCATTTTCTGACCATTGTGTAAAACTTAGTATTCAGTTCTAATTTGCCTTTAACCATCAAACTGTGGTTGCCAGGAATTTGCTGTGGTCAGATGTGCAGTTGAAGCAGAAAGAAATTTAAAACATTTATTTATTTATTTATTTGATCTGTGGTAGAGGGGAATTTTCTAGTGAATTTCTTAAATATATGGTCACAGTGAAGAAGAATGGTGAAATTCTGATACCTTATGTTCCCTTTTAAATACACTGATTTGCATGTTCTTTTATTTCTTCCTTACTTCTACCCTTTCTGTCCTAGTTAATCTAAACTTTCACAATCATTTTTCTTCTCTCATCTCATCCTGGTAACATGCTTTGACTAGGAATGAGTCTCACACTGTTATACCTTTAATTCCCAACTCTTCTTCCTAAATTTTGTCTATTTTTCTCCTTATTTTCCTTAGTTTATTTCCATAACTTATTTTCAAGTCCTTCCTTTGCATTGAGCTTTGTAATGCCTTTCTTTTAGATCACTGAGCCTTTGGGAGGAAAGAGCGTCTTGTTTACTGTCACCTCTTCTTCCCTGATCTGATCTCAGCAAGAGCCCAAAGCAGTGATTGTGGGGCAAATCCTTGTCTTCAGCAAGGAGCATATCTAAGATGCATGACATTTTTGAAGGAATGAGAACCTTGCTCTTGACTTCCACTGGTCAGATGTAACTTGAATCCCTTTTTCTTCCCCCCAGAGGCTTAGAATTTATTCAAATGTGGATATTTCTCATGCCTTTCCTCTCTATCTTGTATAATGGTTCTGCCAAATAGACATGTGATGTAGTGTATGCTTTTTGATACAGTAACAGCTAAAAGGCATAGTAAACATTCATTCAAACATGGAGCTCCTGCTGCAAGCCAGGAGAATATGCAGAGAATGTATTCTTTTGGTCGGGTGCATTTAGGATTTTTTATCACTTTTTTTGAAAAATGTTGTTAATAAATGACTGCTCTGTTTGCAGCCTGTTTAGACCAGAAGGTCTGTACTTCAATGAAAAGTAGTTGCTCGTTAACTGTAACTTAGTGAAAAGTAGTTGCCCATTAGTAATGCTACATGGAAAACATGCATTTATGTCTTTTCATGGAGCCAGAGGTACTGATATGTTTCAAACATTTATAGAGATTTTCATTTGCATTTTCCATTTCCATTTCAAAAATTAAATATAGAAAAAAGTTTTAAAGTAATGTATGGGAAATACTAAGAAGCTGAACCCTGGCTTTTTCAGGCATTTTCAGCTGTAGTTCATAAATCTAGGTTTAGGTTTCAGGCACATGTGTATCTGGTCTTTTGTTGTACTTAAATTTCTTGAGAAAGAAAAAGATAGTGTAGAGGCAAGTTCTGCCTTGGAACTGTTAAAGAAAATGGTTCTTGCAGCTGGCACAAGTCACCTTATAAATCTCTGCATTGCTGTAGTGATACTTTCACAAATACCTTGCTAGTTTTTGGATCTTATTAAATTTATTTGTTCAATTTAGGGCATGATACATCCCATTTACTTTTCATACTCTGTAAGTAATCTGATCAGGCAAAAAAAAATCATTACATGGTATCTGTCAGCCTGTGCTTGTTTTCAGCAAGCTATGCGTTTATTAAATGTGTTTAGTCTATCAACATACTTACTGCAGTAGGATAAACAAGCCTTGTACTTCTACTCAACAACAGCAATGAGATGATGCTGCCATTAACAATAAAAACATATTTGTTGATACTAAAAGAAAAAGAACGCAGGGTTAGAAGGATCTTTGAATGCTGCTACTAGAAAAATAAATTAATGTAGTCTCTTCCACTAATAGGTAAACGTACATGAAATACTAAATTGCTTCCACTGGGTGGCATTGCAAAACAAAGTATGACATACAAGCATATAACATTCGATGCCCTAAAATAATATGTTGATGTAATTATTTACGTACTTTCCGGTATTGTAAAGTTGTTTTGATATATTCAGTAAAACATCTAAAATGGGGGGAGGGGGGTTCTCACTCTTTTTTACCTGCTTTTGTTTTTTTCTCCAGTTCTGCTTTATAGTGTTTGATGGCAGATGTTAGACTTCATTATTCATTTAAAGTATAAGTCCCTTGATAGCGTACTTTATTCAGAGGAGATTTTTTTTTTTTTTTGCAGTGCACAGTAATAATTATAATAAGATCCAGTTAGGTTAGGGATGTTTTACCCCTGTTGATTCTTATGAGTTGCTTTGTATTTAGTGCTTTTGCTTGTAAGTAAAGGCGGTCTGAGTGAAAATCTTTGCTTAATTATCTTCAAACTGTTTTGAGTCAAATTATTTTTTTTAAGCATGGAGCTGGAGATAAATACAATTCTAGCAAGTGGCATAATTTTCTTTGTACTTGTCTGAAATATCCCACCTAACTAGGGTTGTTGGGAAAGAATATTGAAAGCTGAAATTTAGTTTATATGTTTTCTCTTTTCTGGTGTGACAGAGTATGAATCAACATTCCTGGGTTTTAGTAGTGCAGATGTATTTATCAGAAACTTGAAGGAGACCATGTATCATTCTGTTGAATAGCTGTCATTAACTGCTGCTTGTTAATTGAACCCCAAAAGCTGAAGCTAGGGAATTAGTCTGACTCCTAAAAAACCCCTGAAAACCAAAACCCCAAACAAAAAAAACCAAAACAAACCCAAAAAACCACCCACAAACCAAACAACAACAACAACAACAAATCGGCAATAAATCCTGACCAAACAACCAAAAAAACCCTGCAAAACTATGTGACTGAGTAAGGTGATGATCTGATTGAAGTACTTCTTCTTTTGCTTTTATATTAACTTGTTTTTCTGAATTTAATAAAGTTTCCATTTCTTCTCCCTTTTGCCCTTCATTTTTCTTCTGCACTCAGCTCTGTTGGTTTTCTTGTCATTTTTCCAAGGACCATAAAGAAAACTTGAACCTGGAAGGCTGTAGAAAGGAAGGAGTGAACTTAATCTTAGTGTAAAATCTCCTATAAACTATCTGAGCACATGGTGTGTGATAGGAAATGGCATTTGTGCACACATTTCACTTGATCACAGAATGGGTTTCAATTAATCAAGGATGGAATAGTTTCTGTAATTACTTTTTGGCAGAGACCTGTAAGTGTTTCATGACAGTACACATTTGTTTGATTTCCTGGTTTAAAATCGCCTACAAATTGTATAGTTTCTAGCTTTTGTTTATGAAGAATTAATTACATATTGCAATTATACAAGGGATTTGGATCTCCTGTTCCTGACCCCTTATTATCGCTTGTCAGGACTACAGGCTGAAAAACTCAAGGACAGAGAATTTATTTGTGTTCTTCCAGCTTTTGTAAAGCTTATCACCTTACAATCAGCTTATCAATAGTATATTGTTCCAAGAATTTTCTTGAAAGGTTACACATTTGCTTTAGGGAACATCTAGTTTGGACTATTTTCACTATTTGTATGTCTTTTAGTTACAATTCTGACAGTAGCAATGTGTCTGGGGTGGAGGGGGAGAAGTGGAGAAAGGAACCTTTACAAAATAAAACAATTTTAGGTTTTCTGTGCTAAAAAAGCTTCACATGCTTCCACATGTGTATTCTAATTTCAGAAGATCAATTAATGTAGCTATAAAGGAAGTAGATGACATGTACTTGGTTTCACTGAAAATAATTATCTTGGATTATATTTGGTTTTGTCTTTAATTGTTTACAGAATATTCACATCATCTCTTGTGTTGGGAAGAATATGACTGTGATAAAGCTTGATTGTACAAACAGCTTTAAAATGTGTTTTTGCAAAACATCCTTTTAATTTCTTTTACAGTGTGATTTCCTGTAAAATATTCTAATTGGTTAAAGTAGAAATTGGAATGGGTAGAAGTCTTTCCCATTATGATAGGTGTATTTTCTTCTCACTCCTTTGTTGATACTCTGGGTTTTTTTGAAGGGCCATAGCTTGGGAAACAGCAATGTATTAATTGCAGAGGTACAGAAATTCCTCCTCTGTGGTGAATATGAACAATTATTTGAACTGAGTGGAATTAATGCTGTTGGTTTGCAAATATCAACAGTGATTAGGAGACTAATTGCTAATTATGCTGTCATTTTGCAACCATTTTGTATAGTATGACTGGATTTTTTATTAATCAGACAGTATAATCTTGCGTAGTTTCCTATGGCCACTTTTATGTTAATAGCCAGTATCTCTAATGAGGTCAGTTCTGAGCCATCTAATGACTTTCTGACTGATGGTATTGTGATAGCTATGCAGTGGCATTTATTGCACTGCAAAATAAACTGCTGTTTGCAGTAATCAGTGTTCTGGCAGAGTAGAATAAACTACTTCAGTAGGTTTTTAAGAAGATACTAAAGAGGAGTGTAAGAAATCTTAGATGAGGACTGCTGGCATAGAGTTGTGAATGGTCCCTATTACGGGGTAGATGGAAATGAAATATTGGAAATAGCTTTGCTCTGTTTCTGAGCAGGAAAGGGAAGGAAGTGAAAGCTGGAAAAGTAGGAACTAAAATAACTTGCTATGGGAAGGATTAGCCTTGGCGTACTTTCTGCATACTCTGGGTTTGAAGGCTAATCATCATGGGCTGACAGTTTACTTATAACTTTCTAAAGGATTTTGCTTGTTGTGTGAAGTTTGAGATAAACTTCCTGCAGGGAAAATAAGGATCCTGGGATGACTGTACTGGAGCGTGAACTGGCGTTCCAGTCTGTCTGAAACTATTTGCAGAAGGATGGACTAGATATCTGCTAATGTCTTTGCTAAAACTTTAGGTTTTTCTGGACTACATCTGCTTGATCTCTGTATGGATATGGATTAGGAAGAAAGAGCTGCAGCTAGTCTAAAGAAAACCTTGGTTAGTCTTAGAATGATAATCCTAGTTATGATTACTGGTAGCTGAGGTGGGGTTTTCTGTTCGGAAAAATCTTGCTCAAGTGGATGACTGTAGGTAACACGCTCCTTGCCTCGAAGAAGGTACCATTATAGCGAACAGCCATTCTTTGCAGCCTCTTTCGGTTGGAAAAAGCTTAGTCTGAAATTTTGATGGTATCTTGGACATTTCTCAAGATTTCAACCTCAGTGGGAGTGCTAGGAACATAGGGGTTTTTGTAATGGCCATGTACTAATTCTGCTTTGTGCTGTTTTAATCTTTTGCCTTGCAAGTGTTGATAGCTTGATTAGGAATTTAAGACTGTGAAATCCATGTAGTTAGACAGGATATTTCTTTTGGCTGTTGTTTTCTTGTAGTTAAAGTAGAGCAGAATTTTCTTCCCTTACCATGATACCATGTACATATCAGGAATGATTCCTGCTCTTCCCAAGCAGACTAGGTAGGTTACAAAGTAGGTTTTACAGAGTTGTCGGATGTGTGTTTCATCTTGTGAGGGTTATTGACAAATTGTTATCTCAACACATATTGGGAAGAGACAGTATAGATGTATTGGGTTTGCATGGTCAGGTTTTGGTAGCAGGGGGGCTACAGGGGTGGCTTCTGTGAGAAGTTGCTAGATGCTTCCCCCATGTCCAACAGAGCCAGTTTCAGCCAGCTCCAAGACAGACCCGCTGCTGGCCAAAGCCGAGCCCATCAGCGATGGTGACAGTGCCTCTGGGATAACAGATCTAAGAAAGGAAAAAGTTTCTGTACAAGAACAACAGCAACAGAGAGGGGAGTGAGAATATGTGAGAAAAACAGCCCTGCAGACACCCAGGTCAGTGAAGAAGGAGGAGGAGGAGGAGATGCTCCAGGTGCCAGAGCACAGATTCCCCTGCAGCCTGTGGGGAAGACCAGGGTGAGGCAGGCTGTTTCCTTGCAGCCCATGGAGGTCCATGGTGGAGCAGATAGCTACCTGCAACCCATGGAGGACCCCACACCAAAGCAGGGGGATGCATGAAGGAGTCTGTGACCCTGTGGGAAGCTCGTGCTGGAGCAGGCTCCTGGCAGGACTTGTGACCCCATGGGGAACCCATGCTGGAGCAGTCTGTGCCTGAAGGACTGCAGCCCATGGAAGGGACCCACGCTGGAGCAGTTCTGCAGCCTATGTGAAGGACTCATGTTGGAGAAGTTTGTGGAGGACTGTCTCCTGTGGGAGGGACCCCATGCTGGAGCAGGGGACAGGAAGAAGGGAGGGGTGTGGGGGGGAAGGTGTTCTAAGATTTGGTTTTATTTCTCATTATCTGACTCTGATTTGATTGGTAATAAATGAAAGTAATTTCCCCAAGTCAACTCTGTTTTGCCTGTGATGGTAATTGGTGAGCGATCTCTCCCTGTCCTTATCTCAAACCACAAACTTTTCATTGTATTTTCTCTTCCCTGTCCAGCTGAGGAGGGGAGTGATAGAGCGGCTTCGGTGGGCACCTGGCATCCAGCCAGGGTCAACCCACCACAATAGGCCACTATCAATGGTAATAGTTATTACATGATCACAGTGAATGACTGCAGTGGCCTTCAGTGTGGATGATCTGCTTTCCAAGTTTATGGTAAAATTTTAAACTATGTATACATAATGTATTTTTCTTCAAATAAACCAGACCTATGGACTAAGGATGGAAGAATCATTTTAAAATTATTAGTTTGAACTTTAAATTATTAAATTAGTAATTTTAAAATAAATAAATAAATAAATAAATGTTGAAATAGTCTTTTTTTTTTTTTTTTTTCCCTTCCCTAGCTGTAGCAGAAGTGAAACTTCGAGATGATCAATATACCCTTGACCACATGCGTGCTTTTGGCATGTATAATTATCTTCACCTTGATTCCTGGTACCAGGATAATGTCTACTATGTTGATCAGTTTGGAAGGGTTATGAATCTGTCGGTGACTCTGGTAAGAATCAACTTTTTAAAAAAATTATTGAATTTGAAAAGATGGGGGGTAGATAAGGTAGAAAATACGGCAAGTAGGATCCAAATGCAAAAACTAGGGGAAGCTCTTGCCAGCAAGACAGGTAGGTTAACAAAAATGCAGTTCACCAGGAAGGATGAAAGGATTTTAAGTGAGGTTTCCGACATCTTTTTGTTAGTAGTATTGCATTAGTATCGCAATAGTGTTGCATCTACTTCCATTCTGGGGAAGATCGACATGGTTGATAAGCTGAAGAAAAGAGTAGATGCTTCTTTTCTAGTTGCTGGCTGTTTCTCCCTATGTTACTTAATGTTTGTCTGTTTGCTAATTTGAAAATTTGATTGCAGATATAAGAAGAGAAGGAAGCTGTACGCATTAGAAATGCAAGCCTTTATGGACTAATAGCTTAATCTGGGCATCACTTGTTGAGGGCAAAAAGATTCTGGTGGCCCTGGGCAAACTTGAAATAGAGTGTAAGCAAGCTAGGCCAAGTCTGAAAAACATGACAGTTCTCTGCTTTTATACTCAAGTTCTTAAGGAGTCAAATTTTTTGTTTCTTTTGAGCCATTTTAATGCATGGATGTGCTAGTTTCCATTAAAAAGCTCTTCATTCTGGAGGGGAAAGGACATGGCTCTGTGGACACTGTGTTTCTGGTACATGCTTGGTCATTAAGAAGTAAAAGACTGTGTGGAAAGGAAAATATCCATTGTCGTGCTACCAAGGAATTTGACTTGTAACCCTGTGGGACAAAAGAAAACACAGGGTGATGTCTGATTTTTTTTTTTGAGAGAGCATGGCTTACTTGGTGCAAGGTTCTGGGAGTGGAAATTACTAGGCTGGGGCTAAGCTGAGAAAAATCCTGAAATGGTAGTTCTGTTTTTTTCAGGAAATGCAGGTTTCCAGAGGATGGTAGGCTGAGAACTGAAGTTGCAAAATAGTTGCTTTACTTTTCATAGAACATAGAAGCAGTTGGAGCCTTTGGTAGACTCTTGCTGAGACAGAAGAATCTTCTGGGACTTCTTCCAAATCTTTTGAGATCATCTGGATTCCCAGTAGGAACATCTAAAAGAAAGAAGTTCGTCAGGGAAAGCCTTCTGTGAATGGTGGCTTGTCAGAGTCTCATTTTTTGTGGTTTTTATCTTGTGGTTGGTTAACCTTGGCTGGCTGCCAGATGCTCTTTCATTCCCCCTCTTCAGATAATAAACAGGAAAATCACTTACAATTACCATCGTGGGCAAAACAGACTCAACTTTGGGGAAGTTAATTTAATTCATTGCCAATTAAAACTAGAGTAGGATGATGAGAAACAAAGTCACACAAAGCTCCTACCAGGAGCTTGCTCCAGCATGGGTTTTCCATGTGCTGCAGCCTGGATATCTGCCCCACCGTGGTCCTCCATGGGCTGCAGGGGCACAACCTGCTTCCCCATGATCTTCTCCAGGGACTGCAGGTGAACCTCTGCTCCATGCCGGCATCTTGGCCGACAGGCTCCGCTGTGCCCTGTGGTGAGCCCGTTGGAGCCAGCTGGAACCGGCTGTGTGCGGCACAGGGCACACAGAGGCCTCTCCTCTCCTCCTCACAGAGGCCGCCCCTGCAGATCCCCACTGCCAGCACAATGCAGACACCCAATACATGCCTTTATTAGGAGGGCACTAAAGTGTGTAACTTTATTTCTTGGCAGATAAACTAGATAAAGGAATTTACAACAGGCAGGAATTTGCATTTTTATGTGCAGTAAATTGAGATAACAAATATTCTTCCCTAGGACTGGTGGGTCTGTTGGAATCTTCAAGAAAATGGCACTTGGTTAATATCTTGTCACGAGTTGCGGTTCCACTGGACTGTGAAATAAATAGCTGCCATCTTGTGTCCTAATACACAATAAAGTGCTGTTTCGCAAAGGAAACATGTTTGCATATGTATAAAAAGGAATGTGTATTCAAAAACATCAACAAGGTGTCTCATTACAAATGTGCCTGGCCATATATTAGTCAAATGATTATTACAAATAATATTGTTTTCAGCCAAGTATAGCTTACAAGTTAACAATGGCCACAATTAAAATTAATGTCAGTCGTTTTTAAAACAGAAGATGGAAAAGGTTCACATGCTTATCCTAAATCCAAAGTGAAAGAACACATAGGCTTTTTAACACATAATTATTTCTAGTTCTGCTTCTTATTTCAGTTGCAACTTCGATTCTAATATGGCGGTGTGTTAGTTGTCCATAAATCATGAATTATCCCTGCAACTTAGGTGTTTAAAATATGTCATCTGTGAAGGCAAAAAGTATATATAATACCTTGCTCAAAATCAAACTTAACTGAAAAAGAAAAGTGGTCAACATGAACAGTTTATCCAAGTTGATGGATGATTCAGATTTTTTTTTATACCAGGTTGAGAAAGTTGTTACCCTAACTTGACTGGAAATACTATATAAAAGCTTTAACATTCTTCTGTTACAGCTATTGGACTTCTTTCATTCAAAAAGCCAGCATCAATACTTTGTTTTAAAGACCCAATGGGTAGTGTAGTGACAGGATTACCAAGTTGTGTTTTTTGTATTTTTGTGGAGTTTTTTGCATCTGACTTGACTTTTTTAATTGCTTGATGTTTTTAATACTGGAATATAGCTGAAAAATATTCAAAGTTTTCTCTTCCAGCAGTTAAATAATTGGACTTGATTTCTTGACCTTCAGCTCTTCTTGCAAAGACAACTTTGTTGCTTTTTATATTCAGATAATAGAACTGAGAAACTGTGGCATCAGTAACTCTTCTCACACGTAATTAAACCCCTTAATGGTATCTATATTTTCATTTTTCTAAATTGCAGTAAGAATTAGCTGTGGAATGCTGTTTCTGTAACTTTCAGTTAACTTCAATTCAGAGCAACTGTTAGCGGCACCAGAAACAATGTGGGAATTCTGTTTGAAATAAGTCAGAATAAGGAAGCAGATAAAGTGAAGAACATCAAAATCTTTTAGACTTCTGTATCAGCGTTTTAAATACTTGGCTCTGTTATTCAGAATGCTGGGTGTGGACATTTTTGCTCAGAGAGATGTGTCAAATGCCTAGGTATTTTGATTTTTCATAAAAACAAAGTTTTGTATTTGTTATGGCTACTTTGTGGAAATTGCCATATAACTTACAGCTTTTATTTTTTCCTTTTTCCTTTGGAATGTTTTGTCTTTTCTCATTCCCTGTTTTTTCCCTGGAAAATTCATTCTTATTTTAAATCTCTTATGAAATATTTCTTTTTGTACAGTATGATAAACTGTTTGTGACTTTGGAACAATACCATTTCTTAATGCAACTTAAAAAAATTAAGTCTTAGAGGCCTGCCAAAGAACCTGAGTAAAATTTTACTACTTAACTATATAAGTGAAGACACACTTACTTAAATGGAGCCTGTTGTCGGGGAGTCAGGAACAGCAGAGAGAATTTTTTAAGCTTGCATTTTACGTTTTGTCTCTTGTACATACACACTGGCTCCTTATCCTAAGCAACTAGAGCACACCCTGGCTTGGTCTGCCTGACTTTGCCTGTGGAGGAACAGTTTGCTCAGAATTTCTACACAAATTTGAAACCTAGGCTGCTTAAAAGGCTCAAAATCAGGGTTAGTGTCATAGGCAGGTGAGGCAGAGGAGCTGCTGAAAGGAAAGGGGTTGTAATAGTGAAGGCACCCAGATGAAATCTGGAATAGATGAAGAGACTGAGAGAGGCCAAAAGGAAGCAGAGTATTGTCAAGAATTACAGGAGTGGGCAGAGCTAGAATTAAAGGCTAGTAGAAAAGATGTAAAACAAAGAAACTTTCTAGAGAAGTGAAAGGAGGTGAACAAATGGGTCTGAGAAGATGCATCTAGTTTTTTCTTAAAGAAACTGTGTTGCTGCCATTTAAATCTAATCGCAGTGAGTAAACCTGACTTCTGTTAAAATGACTATAGCTGTTTTAGCTGGTTTTTGCTAGTATAATATATGACTATAGTATCTCAGCATCCCCTCATACTTTCGAAGTAGGGAGTTGCTATTAACCCCTGTTAACCAGCTGGTGAATGGAGAAACAGTAAATCAAAAAGCAGATCTGACACAGGAGGTTTTTGAGGGCAGGTTTTGTTTCAGCTTCCAAGTAAGTTCATTCTTTTCATGGTTGGAATGAGATTAGAGACTGTTCCAATAAATGCCTAAAGTTAAATTAGAGAACAGAAAGGTTGCGAATAAGAGTGTTTCCTTTCTTGCATATTGAGAGGGAGGCTTTGTAATATGTAATGAAGATTATTTTTCACTTTTTTTCAGGAGATACATTAAGTCTTGACATTCCTGTTCAGTGCTGATAAATCTGATGTGAGCTTTAGAAGATTAAATCATTGATATTTTTTTTTAAATTACATCTGAAAATATTTGAAGCTTATTGTCAATATTCACTTGAAGGCTGACTGTCGTGGTTTAACCCCAGCCAGCAACTAAGCACCATGCAGCCGCTCACTCACTCCCCCCCACCCGGTGGGAAGGGGGAGAAAATCGGGAAAAGAAGCAAAACCCGTGGGTTGAGATAAGAACGGTTTAATAGAACAGAAAAGAAGAAACTAATAATGATAATGATAACACCAATAAAATGACAACAGTAGTAATAAAAGGATTGGAATGTACAAATGATGCGCAGGGCAATTGCTCACCACCCGCCGACCGACACCTCGCCAGTCCCTGAGCAGCGATTCCCTGCCCCCGCTTCCCAGTTCCTATACTAGGTGGGACGTCCCATGGTATGGAATACACCGTTGGCCAGTTTGGGTCAGGTGCCCTGACTGTGTCCTGTGCCAACTTCTTGTGCCCCTCCAGCTTTCTCGCTGGCTGGGCATGAGAAGCTGAAAAATCCCTGACTTTAGACTAAACACTACTGAGCAACAACTGAAAACATCAGTGTGTTATCAACATTCTTCGCATACTGAACTCAAAACACAGCACTGTACCAGCTAGTAGGAACACAGTTAACTATCCCAGCTGAAACTAACAGAAGTGTGGTCTTCTATAATGTTACATAATATAGCTCCATAAATCACTGTTAACAGGGATGATGATGCTTCTTTCTATTATATGATGCATGGGATTTTGATTATTTTTTTTTCCTAGGTAAAGTAGTCATTGCTAGTTAAAATGGAATGCTTTTATTGTAGAAAACACTGCCTCTCAGTGAAACCTTAAAAATAAGTTAACGATGGGGAAGCCCAAATTCATTGTATGTAGTGTTTGTGGGATTTTTGTTTTGTTTGGGTTGTGGGTTTGTTTTGTTTTGTTTTGTTGGGTGGTTTTTTTTTTTTTTTTAATTCTTTCATTCTCCTCTTCTGAATGTGTTATAAATTAGTGGAATAGTTCAAGGGGCATAGTGATGCAACTGAATCTACAAAGTGACCCTGAATGCTTCCAATAATTAAAAATCAAATTTGCATATTTTCCATTGCATGTTTCATAATAGCCCTTGTGACTTTTTTTGTAGTACACAGTAATCTCTAATATGAATTCAAGTAGGCAAGCAGGCTATCTGTTTGTCATCTGGTCTTTTTTGCTGTTGCTTATTAAAATGGTACTTACCCAAATCCAATTTCTCTTGCTTACCTTTGAACATGTTTTAAATGCACATCTGATGTTAATAACATCTGGAAGATATGAAGGATTTGAAATCCCCTCAAATACAGGATTCTCAACAAGTGAGGCCATGGCATACTTTGCATGCACAAATGTGCTCTTTCTATATTGCATACACATGCACAAGTGCAAAGAACTCTTTAAAAGATGGTGCTTTGTATGTATATTTTTGACTGCCTTATTTCATAGAGCAGAATGAGTTTCTTTTACTAGAAGTATGTACGTATATAGATGATTCCCCCCACCCCTCCACCCCCAAGCTATCCATTGCTTGAGTGAAAATAGAGGGACACGAGATGCTTGGAAAATATAATTTGTGGCTGAAATTTCAGGTCCTGTAATGAGATGCTGGTTTAATCTGATACTTTTTCGCTGCTATTTCTTAATATCATGTCCACCCTTACTATAGTAAGAGAGTGCATTCTGTGTGGCACAGAATAAATACTTGTTTCCTCTCACCCCCCAGGTTTTCAATACAAAAATATGCTTCTGTTTGTGCTTCCTTTTACATACTTGTAAATATCTTCGAAACTGTTCCTGTAATGTGTTTTTTTTTTAAATAGATTTTCTGTTTTTAAAATTCTATTCCTACTTAAATATATTTTCATTTTAGTGACACTAATGCTGATTTCTAATAACAAGGAAAGAAGTTCCTTATTGTTAAGCAGAGTTTTCAGATTTGTGGAGCTTCTAAAATAATTGTAGATCAAGTGACTGGAAATGAGCTTGGTGAAATAAAACAAAATAGTTAATTGGCTCTATGACAATTAGTTATGTTCTCACCATAGTCTATTTGTTGTAGGATTAAGAAGATAGATTGGGTTTAAAAAGGGAAATGTTGATCTGTAAAGGCCAATCAGGCACCTTTTTTTCCAGAGATGACTGTTAATTTGTTCAAATATATGTAGGTACACTAGTCTGCAAAATATCTTTGAAACCTGTTGTATCTAATTTTGTTTCATTTATGGTTTTTATCTATATATATATTTATATATATAAAACTGTCTGTGAGATGAGGGGAAAGGACCATAACTTTGAGAGGTGTTGCTTTAAGATACAGAACAGGAACAACAGGAATTGGTTTTGTTTGTTATCACTGGAAGACCTTTTTGGAGACCTCAGATCAGATCCTGAAGTCTGTGAATCGGTATAAGGGGCAAGGTGGGAAATATTTTTTCTTTTTTTTTAGTTATATCATTAGAATCCACTGTTTGTTTTAGAATCTTAGAGCAGTCCAGGTTGGAAGGGACCTCAAAAGTTCATATGGTCCAACCTTTCATGGGAAAAGGAGCCTAGATGAGATTATCGATCACCTTGTCCAGTTGCATCTTGGAAATCTCCAGTGATGGGGGCTCTGCCGTGTCCCTGGGGAGGTTATTCCAGTCATTGATTGTTCTCACTGTAAAAAAATTCTCTTATGTTGAGATGAAACCTCTTCTCCTGGTGCAACATTTACCCATTGCCCCTTGTCTTTATATGACTTCTTGTGAAGACAGAGCCTCCATCCTCTTTGCAGCTGCCCTTTAAGTACTGAAATACTGTGATGAGGTCCCCCTGGAGCTTTCTCCAGGGAGACAGGACCTAACTCCTTCAGTCTTCCCCCACAGGCCATGTTCTCCAGCCCTGTGATCGTCTTCACGGCCTTCCTTTGGACCCTTTCCAGTCTGCCCATGTCTTTTTTCTCAGTTCTGGGGACCAGAACTGGACACAGTACTCCAGGTGTGGCCTGACAAGTGCTGAGTAGAGTGGGATGATCACATCTCTATCTCTGCTAGTAATGTTCCTGCAGATGCAGCCCAGGATCTGATTTGCCTTTGTTGCTGCAGCATCGCACAGCTGAGTCGTGTTCAGCTTGCTGTCCACCAGGACCCTCAGGTCCCTTTCAGCAAGGCAGCTCTGCAGCCACACAGATCCTAGCCTGTACTGGGCTCCTTGGGTATTCCTTCCCAAGTGCAGGACCTTGCACTTGTCTGTTTATCTTCACAATGTTCTTGCTGCCCCACTTTTCCAGGCTATCTGGGTCTCTGTGCAAGATGGCTCTCCCTTATGACATGTCTACTTCATCACCTAGTTTAGTGTCATCAGCAAATGTGAGGGTGCTTTCAATCTCATCATCCAGGTAATTTATGACGATGTTGAACAATGTGGGGCCTGGTATCAATCCCTGGGGGACTCCACTTGTCACAGACTGTCAGCCTGTTTTATTTAGCAGCTGCTTAGTTCAGTTGAAAAACTTGAAGCTATTAAGTTCTATTTCAGTTATTTGAAAGACTATAGAGATGTGACTGTGATGTTGCTGAATCTCCAGTCTGCATCGTATATTTTTCTGTAAGAATATTTTGTTTGTGCTTTTAATACTGCAGCCTGATTTCCTTAGCAAGTAGCTGATTGAGCTGTATTGCTGATAAAGCATGGGTTTTTTTATTGCTGATAAAGACTTTTTTTTAAACTGTGATGCCAAGTTCTTTTCAAACCATAAAGATCTGGTCAGGGTTTTTTTTCTGTCAAGCCTCTTGGATATTCAGAGATTACTTCAACTCACAAAAAGGGAGGTAAATCATAGTCCTAAGCAGGCAGCAGCATCGCTGGCATTTTGCAAGCCAAATAATGAGCAGAGAGTTACAAAGCCTTATTCAGCAAAGAAAGGGCTGTATGTGAGAGTGAATGCACAAGATAAAGAATAATCCCTAAAAGATACCCTGGAAGATGTGCCTTTGTACGTAATGACAACAGTTAGAAGTCCAAATTACAGCATGAAAGCAGTTTCTTCTGTTAGAATTAGCAGGAAATGAAGAAGGTAACACAGAACTAAAGCAGGACTTGTGAGAACAATTACTAGAAATATAGATGAAATTGGTAATCTAACATTTGCACTATTATCCAATACAGCAGGAAATACTGGATTTTATTATTATTTTTTTTTTATTTAGTGATATGTATTTTTTTTAAAATCCTGTATATCTTCATTGGTCACTGGAGAATTATATCATCTGTGCACTTTGTTCACTACAGTGTCTCTGTTTATTCATGCTCAAAAACTATCCATGCTTGTAGTTTGGCTTAAAAAATAAGATTGCAGTGTGCCACTGATACAGTATGCTAAATAAGTTTTTCCTGATGTGTAGTATAATCATAATGTGATGGAAAAGTTATTTCCAAATATGATATGAATTAGTACAGCTTTTATTTGCTGGCTAATCACAGTTGTTACTTCTCTAATTTACTGAATAAAATAACCACTCTAGGAAAGCTGAGAAATGATAGATCAGCTTGAATATGTCAGTTGTGTAAGAGAATAGGCTAAAATTATTTAAAATAAATAATTAAAAAAAAATTAGAAGTGAGTTTTTATCAACTAGTTTGAGTACAATTCTGTGGCCTTCATTTCTTTTAAAGCCTCCACATTCTTATTGGCACTAGAATTATTTGAGGTAAGTGATTAATTGTTTGGAAATGCTAGAGGAAAAGAAGTGAAAAGCCTTTTTTTAATAAAAAATGTAATTAGTGCTGTAAAATGGAAGGAAAAAAAATGAGTGCTGAAATACCAATTATAGAACACTTATGTTTTCATTAAATAGAAACCAATTCAATGATTAAATTCCACCACCTTTTCCACATATGTGGAAATGATGCTTGCTACCCACTTTTTTCCAAATATGACCAGCTGTACAAAGAAACTAGTGAATTGCTACTGAGATTTGTTATTCTTGTCTGTAATACTTTATGAAGTATTTATCAATTTCAGTAAGTCTTAGTGTGTGACTGTTTGCTTATAGGATACTGCTCTACAAAAGCCAAGAGAAGTTTTCAGGCTACCTACAGACTTGACAGCTTATGATAATCGCCTTTGTGCCTCAATACACTTCTCATCTTCCACATGGGTTACCCTTTCTGATGGTACAGGAAGACTGTATTTAATTAAATCAGGCAAGCGTGGAAACAGTGCATCTGAAAAATGGGAGGTAAGTCTTGCAATAATTTAAGAATTGTACATCTATCAAATAATTCTTATTTTTGCATTTCTTATGAATGTAATATTGTGAAGAATTAAGCTTTAAATCATACTCTGTATCACTGATACAGGATTGTGTTCAAGTATAAAAATCATTGAGTTTAATACTAATGACTAAATTAATGATTTCTTTATGCACAAAATATCTAAAATTCCAGTGTTTGAAAGGGAACAGCCTTTTGACTGAAGAAGAACCTGAAGTGTTTCTAAATAGGTGGCTAAGTGCTTGTCTAGCTGAACTTTTTTGAAAAAAACATTTCCCCTTTCCCTTCCCTATTCATATGTGTCTGTCTAGGATTTCCCCCACACACCTTTTATTGTTTGCTATTTCAACGGGCCTGTGGAATTATATATATATATATATATATTTTTTTACAAAGTCTGAAATTATTGTCAACCAAGCTAAAAGCTACTTTCATTTTGAAGTGAAGAGATTACTGGTTTGTGTAATGTTTATCTGTGTGGATGTAATTGTGCTTGAAATATTCACTAATTTGCCTCATCCTAATAATACATCCACAGAGACTAGAATAAAACTTAAACAAAACTGCTGATTAAAAAATTTTTATAAGTAACCCCGAGGGTTAACTGCAGAGCAGGTATAATGTAAGCAATGTTATTTCCATCTCTCTAGTAGCGAAAATCTTCATACTGTGCACTTAGCTCTGGAAAATTATTGGTGCTTCATATTTTTACTTAAAATTGTTGGTTGTAACTGAAGTATGTTTTTATGTTTCTCATGATTAAATTCTTTACATAATTAATTCTTTTAAAGAGTCTCAATAAGGAGTGTTTTTGTATCCCCATCAAAGTGATCTTACTACACTAATAATGGTATTTGTTACCCTGCTTGAACACAACAAATATAACTAAGTTGCATTTCTACCTGAGCTATGATGAGTCTCATGGTATGTGGTTAGTTCCTCTTTACTCATGAAAGACGAGTCTGGTATAAAGCACACACATTTTGTATCTATTTTCTTTATTAGAGGGCAGTTTCCTAAGCAATTAAGGAGGATTTAGTATTGGCAGAAACTCAGGTATATGTTCTGAAGTGGAAGATTTCAGCATGATGGATTAGCTCCTTCCCCTACATCTTTAGAGAGTTCAGTAACTAGGAAATTGGCCATCCTGTTCTTTAGATGGTTGGTAATAAATAACAACTGGTTTTTATTCTGTTCTGTATGAGAATGCTGATATGTAAATAAGTTACATTGGAGTTGTCAGTGTAACAAAACCATAAGATTTATATGTTGATGTTCTGTCCATTTAAATTCACATTTTGAGTATTGAGAGCACCCAGTGATTTACAGTGGTGTTAACATCCTAACCCCATAAATCCTCAAACCTTACCAGGTTTCAGTAACAGCTGGATTGAGCCTATACTCATTCAGCCACTACAGCTTGAATTCCTTGTCATTTATTCTTTTGTTTTCATTGTTAATGTTCTAGCAAATAACAAATGTTTCATTTCTTCTTCTTCTCTGCTGTTTGGATTTATTTATTTTTAAATCTTTTTGGGGGTTTTGCTGAATGAGTACTTTTTTGAGAAAAGATGAAATATATAGTCTCTAGAATTAAAACTTCCAGCTATAGGTACCAAATGCTAAATGTCTTGAGCTACAAGATGTGTAGTCCTTCTGTATGAAATTATTCCACATTTACAGTGGTGCTTATTAGCCTTTCAATGACAGTAATATTTATGTACTCTGCCTACCTAGTCCCATCCAAATATTGGATAGACTTTTCCAAACTGTATGCATAAAAATACAAAAATTTCTAATCGTAGCTCCTAAATGTGAATATTATACTCCTTCATTTAATTATAGGCTTTTGTTTCTTACTTCCCTTGATAAAACTTTATAGAGAAGGAAAATTGAATCTCTTTGTAAAGATAGTAACAAATAAAGAGAACCCCCCTTTCCCCTCAGTATTGGTTGATGATTAAATACTGGCAGCAATGCACCGGACCTCTTAATCTTCTTGTTTGCCCATGTCAAGGTCTATAAAGATTTTCAGGATGTTGGGGTGTCTAGAGAAGTAGTGAGGGCCTTGGTGAAATGCCTACATTTTTGTCTTGAGTCAGTACGCTGTTTTTATGGATCCTGTTCTGTTCATCAGTTGTTGTACCTCTGCTTATTGTAGTGGTAAACAGCCATAATGCAGATGATTTTGTGGATATTTGTGCTTTGTTTAATGCAGATGATTTTGTGGATATTTGTGCTTTGTTTAATGGGCCCTTACAATGATTTTATAATATAAACAATAATTAAAAGCATTTCAGAACAGTGGCTTGATAGCCAAGAAGGGAGGAACCAAAAATGTATGATGTTCGTGTATTCATATTGGCAGAGAGGTTTGTGGGAAGCAAACTTTTACTGATTTGACGTTCACTGAAGCCTTTCACTGCTTTCTGAGAAAGAGCAAGACTTACAGTTTTAACTGACTTTTTACTACATTTTTTTCTAGATTGTGTTTAATGAAGAGCTAGGAAGTCCATTTATTATAGCACACAGTGTTTCATTTGTAAAATCTGATAAACATTCAGTGGCTGTGCTGCTGCTTAGGGTAGAAAAAGATGAATTGGACACAAAAGGAAGTGGATTTCATATTACCTTGGAATGGGTTACAATTGCAGAGATAAGCAAAGAGGGTAAGTGTTTACATTTATATTACTGGTGAGTAATGTTTTAAAAAAAATAAAATCATGCTTTTATTCCTTGTCTTAGAAGTTGATTGTTCCTCAGGTTCTGATATTTCCTTTCCTCAAAAGTTCTGCTTGGATTTTACATAGGTAATTTTTTTCTTACATTTTGAGATCAAGTTACTGGTTGTAGACCTAAAATCTGATGAACGTTTGGAAGACAGGAAGAAGTAAAATTTTATATGTGTGTGGTTAAGGTAAGTAGTAAACAAGATAGAACTTGACTTTGTGATGTTATGAAATACAAGATCAAGCTAAACAGGAATTGCAAAATCAAGGTTATACAGAACTATGTCTAACTGATGTCTTTTATACTTTTCAAAATGTTGTACAGCTAGATATGGGGTTTTGTTTGGTTATGTTTTGGGGTTTTTGTTGTTTTTTTTAGCCTCCAATTAACAGTGTTGTGGGATTGGAATTAGTATGAGATAAAAAGAACAACTGTAGCATGAAAAGTAAATACTTCATATTCTAGATTTTCCTGTAGTAAAAGAGTATGAGGTTATTCAGTTAATTTTAGATCAACACATTAAAAACATACTAGTTAGTGTATTAATACCTACTAATTAATGTATTATCCTAATAAAGTTTGGCAACATACTAGTTAGTGTATTAATACCTACTAATTAATGTATTATCCTAATAAAGTTTGGCAAAGGGTAATTTATCTGTTCAATATGACCATACTTACATTAAATATCATGATTTCCATAAAGCATACAAGACCCCGTGCTTCAGTGTCTGATTTAAATATGTGTGGATTAAATTACCTTAACCTTTTTGGGAAGCCTGTGATACTGTCTCGTTCATTATCTTCCAAAAAGTATAATTTTGATACCGGTAGAATCTTCAGCTATTTGAACTAAAGCAGTGGATTGCATACTGCAGTGTTACTATCCAAATGTTCCTCAGTCTCCTACGTATATAGTATGGATAGGAGAAAAGAGTAGAATAGAATATTTCAGTTGGAAGGGACCTATAACTATCATCTAGTCCAGCTGCCTGACCACTTCAGGGCTGACCAAAGGTTAAAGCATGTTATTAAGGGGATTGTCCAACTGCCTCTTAAACACTGACAGGCTTGGGGCATCAGCCACCTGTTCGGGAAGCCTGTCCCAGTGTTTGACCACCCTCTTGGTAAAGAAATACTTCCTAATGTCCAGTCTAAACCTCCCCTGGTGCAGCTTTGAACCACTGTTGCATGTCTCATCACTGGATACCAGGGAGAAGAGATCAGCACCTCCCTCTCCACTTCTCAGGAAGCTGTAGAGAGCAATGAGGTTGTGCCTCAGCCTCCTTTTCTCCAAACTAGACAAACCCAAATTCCTTAGCCACTCCTCACAAGACATTCCTTCCAGCCCTTTCACCAGCTTTGTTAACCCTGAGCGGCTTTATTCATGTTGTCTGCTGTTGAAACCTTGGGTGATGGAAATATTTCTGAGAGTGCCAGAAAGCCATGTGAGATTGCCTTATGCTTTTGTGGGCCAGCTTAACGAGAAAGAAACCTCTGAACGTTACTGGTTGTATCTTGGAAGAAGAATTAAATCAGTAATACTGCCAGTCTGGAACTGAAGACCATTGCTTAAAGAAAGCACTAACACTTTTATTATATTTTGTATATTATATTATATTTTGTAATACTGTGTATTTTTTTAAAGACGTTCTTTATAGTGTATTTTTTATAACTTACGACAAACGTTCATGGAATGAATCATTTTCCATAAAAGTAGATTTAAAAATATTTCCAAAAATCTTGCCAGTTCTCCAGCATTTCCGAGGAACAGACAAAATTTTTGTAATTACAGTCAGCAGAGATGTAAATAACAAGATTCAAAGCAAACTTTAATTATGAAGAGAGAAATAAGTTTTTGATTTCTTTTAATATCCTGCAAATATCCCGCAAATCAGACTGATGCATGAACCAGTCTCAAAGATAAAAGCTGTTTTGAGGAATTAACAATACTTTACATTCTCCTTCATCAGTAGGCAATTGCTATGCTTAACTCTTCTTGAAACTCTGCCTGTGGGTGCAGTTTATCAAATCAGGTTGTAGTAAAAATAAGTAGTTAATTAACAAGCCATTTCTCAAATTACCAAATCTATGCTTCATCAAAGCAAAACCTTACGACATAGTTATGTGTCTTGACATCAACAACTGTGAGAGTCTCTGCCATGCCTGGTTGGCTAGACAAAGTGATCACACCTACCACTATTGTATTACCAAAGAACAAAAAATGGAAGCATGAAAATAAATCTGAATGGAAGCAGTGGTGAGATCTGTTCACATCTTATGTGGTACTTCAGAGGGTCGTGACAAAGGTACCCCCTCAAAGTTTGTTGTTTTCCTTAATTAGCTAATGTTTTAGGAATCCTCACTGTAAAAGCTTGAAATGAAGAACCACCATGCTGCTTTATTAGACTTGGAAAATGTTACATGCTTTCTTCTGATCTTCTTTACAAGAAAAATCATGTAGTATAAACTTACGAAAAAGATCATAAAGACTTACTTAAAAATTTTAGCAGTGTTGATGATTGATTGAAAATACTCTACAAAATGTTTGGTCACACAATGACAAGGTTGGAGGTTGTAGAGCCTTTTAACAAGTGAGCAAATGCTGTAAGAGAGACATGCTAACAAATTTGGTATATTTCAGTGCACAGTTAAATTTGGTTAGTTAAATAACAGCTTGTTCAATGAGTGGCTAACTTCCCAGTACAACAAAGACTTGCTCTTTTTGGTCATGTATTTAAGCAGAGGTAATTTGTTAGTCCTTTAAAGCAGGTTACGCTGTTGCTTCGAGTCTCCTGATTGAATAGGTCTCTTACTCTGTCTCTAATTAGAATGGTTGCATCTCTTCAGTTAATACCCTCCCCCTTACCCACCCTCCCCAAACTTTTCAGGAAAAAGAGGGGGGCTTTAATTAACAACACTAAGTACCAGAATTACATTACAGTCTGATTATTACTCTTTATTCCACTTCTTGCTTAGCAAACAGGATAACCAATTGAGAGGACTGAAATTACACTTGGTTTATCCATTATTATCTGTATTCTCCTATGACTTCAACGTTTCTCTAAGCTTAATATTGAAGTCAAACAGGAACACATTTTGGAGTACTAGAGTGGCATAGATGATTTTTACCATCATAATCTGGTCTTGTCTAATGTCTCTGCTAATGAGTTCCCAGTTTCTTTAAAGTAAAGTTGTAGTTACAAGTACAGTGATTTCTTTTAATGAAGAGATGAAGCATAAATGTGAAGAACTACAGAATTTCTGGGGATAATTTTATCACCTGTGAGCATTTTATCAAGTTGTTAATTTTTTTGCTAAAAATTAATTTGTATAATCTGTTATTATCCAGAAGTTGATCAGTTCCTGAGGACTCTGTGGGCAGTAAGATTCTAGTGGAAAAAGAACAAACATTGTGCTAGAACCTGTCATCTTACTGGTGTTTTGAGTCATCAGTATTCATTTGTTTGGGAGCACAGTAGGGAATGGCATGGTCCTTGATGCCAGTAGCTAACATCTGGGACCTCCTTTTTAAAGGGCAGTGTTTTACAAAAGTTGCGGAAGATGGACATTTTTCATTATGAATAAAGTGTTACCGCTCATTATTTCATTGCTTCTCAAGTTTTTCAGCAGCTCAAAAAGTATCTGGAAAACTTGTTTGTACAGAGGCTGAGAGTGGTTTTGTGAATTGCTGGGCTACCTGTGATCAATAAAGGCATCGTAAGAAAAAAAGGGCAATGTTAGATTAATTTTAGGGTCTACATATGTTAACAAATGCATTGAAAAACAGAAGAGATTTCTTTTTAAACTATGGTACTGTGATTTAACTGGTAGGATTGCTTAGTATTTTTAACTTGTAATGAGATTCTCATATAATAATTTGTCTTCTAGAAAAATATTACCACTAATGTTTTATTTTAATTTTATAGGAGATAATAGATATGACATCTTTAAAAGGAGAGTTTTACAAGGAAAATCAGTCCCCCATTATGCAGCAATAGAGCCGAGTGGGGATGGCCTAATGATTGTTTCCTACAAACCATTCAAATTTATGCAAGATGAAGATGATAAATTAGAAGAAAATGATGATGCAAAAGCAACAAATGAAAAGAAAGGTAAAACTTATTTGGCAGATTATGATAGGCTGCTCTCTTTTGGCTTAGAAAATAGCTTGCCAGTTTACCATGTTTGGAAACTCTAGCAATAAATGTTTGTCTTAATATCTATCTTCCAGATATTTTTTTTTATTTATTTATTTAAGGACAAATTGGCTTTGTTTTGTTTGTTTTCACCCTGGGAAGTTGTGTTGTGCATGAACCTATATGAGAAGCTTTTTTGGATAGGAGACACTTAGAGTTTTGTTGTCCTAAGGAAAAGGATATTGATATTTTGCAAACAGAACTGTACTAAGTATATGCTAGCAGGTGACGCCTAAATTTAGGCATCTGGCTGAAGTACTTAAATTAAGAAGCTAATCTTCCTAGATGAGAGAGAGCGGTGTGGCACCCATTCGCTCCCCCAAATAGTTGTTCATCAGAAAGCTTTCTGATATGTAATTTATTGCTGCCTTTCTAAATTTTAAAACAAGCAAACAAAAAAAAACCCAAACCTACCACAACAAGAACAACCTCCCCCCCCCCCCCCAACACCCCTCCCCAAAAGACCAACCAGTTTTTCTTTTTAAAGAATGAGAATCATGTAAAGGATTATCTTTTCTCCAGTGGGAAAGCAGTTCAGAAAAAATAATAAGCTTCAACGAAAGGCACCCATACTTTTTTCTTTAAGATCAAAATGAAATTAAGTATGTAAAAAAATGTTAATTAATTTTTATCTTGAATATCTCTGAGCTCTGTAATATGTATGTTTATGTAGTTATATTGTATTATTTCAGATTTGATTTTTGCTTCTGAATATAAAGCATTGCTTAATGAACCAGTCCTAACTGAATGATACTAACACAATCTTTGTCAATGGTGCAAAAATCTGCGTGGGAAACAATACAAAAAGATCAATTTTCTGGAATGTATTAATGTTACACACTGTGATAACTGTGGCATTG